>NC_071089.1:57401603-57739103 GCF_027358695.1 Spea bombifrons | reverse complement strand
CTTATCTTTATCCTAATATAAATAGTAGCCTTTAAAACTTGCACTTAGGGGTTTATGTATTTCTCCTAGGGAAACAAGTCCAAAGTGGTGACAGCCCCTGGGCTGCTTTCCAAAGGGCAGATCAACGTGTTTGGGACCCAGATCTCTTTGTTTCCTTCCCTGATGCCCCTCGTTTCTAAGAGCTCAGAATGTTTGCTGGGTGTAAGTGTATCATAGCGTCTACAACAACGAAAGCCATAATAATGTTAAGATGAAAAAGCTTGGTAAAGCATAGAATGTGTTCATTTACTATACGAATCCATAATAATTGTGTAAAAATAGAAAAAAAAACATAAACGGGTCACTGAGATTATTTTTTTCTGCCATTTGATCTAGGACCAACCTGGTTGTGTTTAGTTGAGTTTATCTTATGATACACAAAAGGCTATTCTATCGGATACTAATTAGTGACTTTATATATATATATATATATATATATATATATATATATAATATATATATGTGTGTATTTGTATCTTATAGTACATCACTTTTTATTTAGACTAAATTTATATGTAAAAGTTTATTCTACTTTATCCCCTAAAAAAAGAAAGCCTTTAAACCCGATTTAGTATGCATTCTGTGTTTCTCGATTCGTTTAACGTGTTTGTATCAGAGCTGGTAACCTAGAGTCCAGTAATCCCTGGCCATGGAACATATACTGCATTCCCAGATTACTTTATGACTGCAATAAATATGTAAATGAGTGTTTTAGTTCTAAAGCCCTTTTGCTAGCTCTTGCATGTGTTATTTCATATGATGGTGGCAAGTCTATAAATAGAAGCTTCAGAAATATTACTGCTGTGGCTCCGGAGCATCTTGCGGGATTACTAAGGGAATTCATGAGAAATGCCAAGCAGGTTTTTACAGCATGATTAAAACTGAGGCTAGCCAAGGTGCTGTTACGGTATATTTGTTGTACATAGAGAGTTTTCAGTATGTTGCTTGCATATTGAGGTTGATGTTTGCATGGGACTCTGTATTTATAAGTTTTAAATAAAAACATTTTTTAACAAATAAATAAGATGCTCTCTCCATGGCTGGATTTGTATCCCATGTGGCCTGATATACATTACTACAGAAGAGAACTGTTGACAGAGTACTGTGTGCTTTTTTACAGTGTATATATATATATATATATATATATATATATATATATACTGTATATGATAAAATTACATAAAAATCTAGATATTTGCATTGCAGCAAGCCTTTATAAGCTGCTAGGATCATGACAATGTCAATGAAGCCCATACTTTCTACGCAGTATATATAGAATGCATATTCCTCTTCCTTGGATCCTCCTGTGTCTTATGATTATGACACTTTTATATTCTTCAAACATTTGTTAAACTCTATTCTAACAGAAAAAAAAAACTGGAGACAACATCACAAAATCGCAGTGAGAGAAAACGCTGATACTGTGAGCACTCGGTATTTTTTCACAATGTCTTCCAAGCAACAAAGGGTGTTGCTTGGTTCTAAAAAAAACCTGGAGTGAAGCCCAAAGATAAGTGCTAGATGCTTCCTGCTCTATGACGCACACAAAACGTATTAAACAATTACATTTTAAGATGAAGATGGTTAAAATAAAAACATTACAAATATTCTCTAAACCCTAATTTTAACCTACTGTTTTGCAACCGACTTGTGTGCTTGTTTTGTATCAAAGTGGTGCCACACGGGCAGCCTCAATAAGTATCCAGATGCCCTGTCTCTTCCGGGTTCGGACATGTTTATTTAAAATATGCTCCCTACAGACTGATGTCCTTGGTTGCTTTAACACTCACTCACTCTTAACAGCCATACACTAACACAAACACTCTATCAAGCTCCACAAAATCCCAAGCTCACCATTGACACCATACCCAGACACTCACACATGCTAACCGCAAATACTAAGATACATACTCTTACTAACACCATACACTGACGTGCAGACACTCTAAATGATCACATGTCCCAGATTGCCCGGAACAGTCCATTTCAGTTGATATTTATGAGATCATGACATCAGTGAGAGGCAAACTAATCCAAAAACAGAAAAAACATTTTTTTTGGGAAACCTTGTTGGGAAATCTTTAAACTATCCCACCTGCAAGCATATAAAATAGAATCAGAACTCCTAGCATTTTAACAAAAAAACTATTTGTCTAAAATTCAGCTTTTAAATTTAAAGTTGACCCTTACATTTGATAAACTGGTAGCAGTAGCTGAAGTTCTGAATTTAGACTTTCTTTTAATGGACTCCCTTTATGAAGAATATGCTTGTGTTTGTCCACACCTTTAAAAAGGTTCCTCCGGTACTGAAGTGGATAATGACATCAACACCGATGTTAAATGGTCAAAAATATTAATGGTAGCTGGACCAACAAACCTGCCTAACCTCTTGAAAGCGGTTACATTTGTGATCAGCATTCCATGCTCAAATGCAGCAATTGAAAGAGTCTTCAGCATGATGGGACTGTGCTGGTCTGACACGAGGAACAGATGAAGCATTGAGCTGATAAAATCTGAACTTCAAGTGAAAATCAATTTTGACATGGACTGACATTCTTTTTACAGCTTTGTAAAACAAAGCAAAAAAACTCTTGCAATGTGCAAGAAGTGACACCAAATACACATTTAGGCATTAGAGGTTTTTTTTTTTTAAAAAAAAGGTGCAGAGCAGATGCCATGAGTTACTAAAGGGTTTAATAAATTGTCACATTGCCTATGAGCGGAACTAGATACAGCATTAATATTTCAGAGAAATATTAAATTATATATATTTATATATTGTTAGTAGGGTTTTTTCAGGAATATGTTTACAGGTATATATTTGTTGTTTATTACATTTATTAAAAAAATTTATAAACTTTTCTGCAGTTTATTAAATATGGTTAGTAATTTATATTTTAAATATTTTAAAAGTTCCTGGTCATTGAGAAACAATAAAAAAGAGGTGTCTTTTTGTATAGAAGTATAGAAGTATGACCTTTTTATGTAGCAAGTGATTGCGTAAATACTGAAAAATGCCCTGGAAAATAAATTTTTGCCAGTCCCAAGCATAATTCTGATGTCAACACACACCTTACAGTAACACACAGTGTTAATGCATACTGTGTATGCGAGCTTTCTTGCTTTTACGGTGGGAACACCTGGTAGCGGAAAAAGTGGGACTGGCGACCCTCTTGACCCTTGGTTTGCCCTATGGAAGGGACAGTCCTGCTGATCTGTGTGCTTGTGTATTCTGTGAGGTAGTGGTATACTGAAATATGGTTCTGTATAGACTGTATACAGTGTTAAAGTGGTATAATAATACTTGTGACATAATTTATGACATATGTGCTTTGGTGTACTGAATTGTGTGTTTGTGTATATAGTTCACATAATAAACCCTGACTCCTTTTTTCTTATCTCTGTTAAACAGAGCATATCATTCCCAAATTTAAATTGTCATCAGAGATCATTCTGTCAAATGAATATTGATGCCAGCTTTTTTATTACCATCACAGAATATTCTCATTCTGTTGATGCAAAACGACAAACGCAGAGCCAGATTTGCTGTATAAATATTAGCTGGAAAAGATTAAAATACTACCCCTCCCCCTTTATTATACTATGAACTGATAATCACCGATTATATCTTTTAGCACCACATCACCGGAATACCTCCCGATTCTGGAAATGGGCAAAGGGGGTGTTGACAGAAGAATGCCTATGGGGCTGGGCTTCATAAAGACTACATTTTATGAAGTATACTACCCTACTCTGAAACTTTGATTGGGTGGCCAGACACTACTTAATCAATAATTTTATTCAAAAATTTGACAACATTTCCAGGAGTTTTCCCATGTATGATATCTACCTGCCCAGAGAAATGTTGACTCCTTGGCTCAAACGCAGTACTGAGCAATTGAATGTACTTCTTTCATCTGTGTTAGATACTATTTTTTTCATTACATTGTATCTTTGGGAAAAATGAAAACGCAAGCTTCCCATCTAATAAAAAGATAGAAAACCATCTTCTAGATACAATGCTGCTAGAATCAGCTACAGCATAGCTTTGTAAATTCAGTTAGAATAGGGAAATGCATTAGTAATGGTGGTTGATTCATCGGAGAGGTATTTGAGAACTGAGCTTATCTATATTCATGTTCAAAGCTCTTTGGCTGGGGTGAATTTGAAGGCAGCTGTGCATGGCATGGCAAGATTTCTCATTTAGATTTAGTCACTTGCAGCTCTACCGTACATCTAACAAAATAAGTATGCATTGTCTCTATTACATCCTTGCAAGAGAAAACGTGTTTTATATTCTTTTTTTTTTTTTTTTTTTTAATTGTACTGGGTACTGATGTACTGGGGATAACTGTATCCTATGAAATAAATATGCATTAATGATGACCCACCAAATCAGAGGAAATGCCTTCTAATTACGGTATATATCTAAGTGTTTTACTGTTGTTATTTGTAAATTGTTGCTTGTAGACTATGTCTTGAGTCTTTTAAAAAAAGAATATATTTTCATCACTTTGGATCATATCTGGAACTTCTGGAGTGGCTTCGCAAGTGGTTGGGTCTAGAGCAGGCATGTCCAAAGTCCGGCCCGCGGGCCAATTGCGGCCCGCGTTCCGGACTGATACGGCCCCCCAAGTGAGCACCGGGACTTGGCGTCATCAGCCGGCGCAGGGAGAAGGAAAGCGTCAGATTTGGGCATCCACCGGGTACTTACCAAGCTGGAGGTTCCCACGAAGCCACCAATCTCTAGGGGAGGGGCGAGTGAAGAAGCCGCCTCCCCTGGGCCGGTCTTCAGGGCCGCGCCGGGGTAGGTGCAAGATCGTGATCTCCCCCAACTAGCCCTGATCAGCAGGGCTGGTTGGGGAGATCACGACCTCCCTCTAACTAGCCCGACATTAGGGAGCTCGAGGTCTGGCACTTCAGACCTCGGCTTCCCTGCTCCCTAATCACTACGCGACGGCTATTGATGCCGAGCGCAGGTCCCGGCGCTCGGCATCAATTGCCGGCGCGTAGTGATGAGGGAGCAGGGAAGCTGAGGTCTGAAGTGCCAGACCTCGCGCTCCCACAACTGGATGGAAGAAAGAAGACAGAAGATAAGGTAAGAGATGGGGAGAAAGGGGTGTGAGTGCAGTGTATGTATGTTGGTGTGATATGGTCAGTGTATTTGTAAGCTGGTGTGTGTATGTATGTATATATATATATATGTGTGTATATATATATATATATATATATATATGTGTGTGTGTATATATATATATATATATATATATATATGTGTGTGTGTGTGTGTATATGCGTGTGTATATATATATATATATATATATATATATATATATATATATACATGTGTGTAAAGGCAGGGGTGTGTGGTGAGGGCAGTGTATAAATGTGTATGTATGGACAGGCATATGTGTAGATATATACATATATATATATACACACATATATATATACACACATATATATATATACACACATATATATATATACACACATATATATATATACACACATATATATATATACACACATATATATATACACACACATATATATATATACACACATATATATATACACACACATATATATATACACACACATATATATATACACACATATATATATATACACACACATATATATATATATACACATATATATATGTGTGTGTGTGTGTAAGGGCAGTGCATGTATGTATATGTCAGCAAATCACCGGTAAGGTACATTGCTTGCCGTGATTGGCTGGTTGTTGTACGCTGGGTAGAGGGGTAGTCTTATACGGCGAGTATAGTCCAAACTCTATATTTGAACTGTAAAAGTTGGGGGTCGTCTTTTACGCCCAGTCGTCTTATACGCCGGAATATACGGTAACTTTAAACAGGGTTCATGTTTGACTGTAGACGAGGGTTGAAATCTAACCCTCACCTACACAATTTCTTCATCAGATGCCCTTGTGGCTGTGTGTGCCGGCGCAGGGAGAAGGAAAGCCCAAATCTTGCGATCTCGGACGTCGCTAGATTTGGGCTTTCCTTCTCCCTGCGCCAGCACACACAGCCACAAGGGCATCTGATGAAGAAATTGTAGGCAGTGGCGGAACTACCGGGGTCGCGACTGCGACCGGGCCCTGGAGTTCTGCCAGTCAGGGGGGCCCAAGGGGTGCTGAGCGGTTGCTGTAAATGACCGCTCGGCACCTCTTGGGCCCCCCTGACTGACAGAAATCCAGGACTCCTCTGCTCGCTGCTGCCACCGCCGCCTGCCTCTGCGCTGCCCAGAGTGCAGTGTTGGAAGCGTGAGGCGTTTGTCTCGGTGCCGGCGCTTCACGCTGAGCGCCGGCATATGACGTCATATGCCGGCACTCAGCAGTGAAGCGCCGGCACCCGAGACAAACGCCTCACGCTCCCAACACAGGAGTTGACGGTAAGTGACCTACAAAGGGGAGTAGGGAGGGGGTGGGTAGATCGTGAGAAGGGGGGGAGGGTAGATCGTTAGAAGAGGGGTAGGGAGGGAGAGGGTAGATCGTTAGAAGGGGGTAGGGAGGGAGAGGGTAGATCGTGAGAAGGGTAGGGAGGGAGAGGGGAGATTGTGAGAAGGAGGGGTAGGGAGGGAGAGGGGAGATTGTGAGAAGGGGGGGTAGGGAGGGAGGGGAGATTGTGAGAAGGGGGGTAGGGAGGGAGAGGGGAGATTGTGAGAAGGGGGGTAGGGAGGGAGAGGGGAGATTGTGAGAAGGGGGTAGGGAGGGAGAGGGGAGATTGTGAGAAGGGGGGTAGCGAGGGAGAGGGGAGATTGTGAGAAGGGGGGGTAGGGAGGGGAGATAGTGAGGAAGGGATAGATGTGGTATGTCGTTTTCAATAAACTTTGCATAAAATAGTTAATTTGCATTTAATTTTAATGGTTCAGAAAATGTCAGGCAAAATGGTCGGCCCTCGCACATGTTCACTTCATCAAATCTGGCACTCTTCGAAAAAAGTTTGGACATGCCTGGTCTAGAGCAAGGAGTGGGAGCGAATTGGTCAGGGACTGGAGAATACAGGGACCCAGGGAAGCAGCACTTAATCTGGAGAAACCCAATGAGTTCCCAAGTATGCTTCAGATTAATTCTAAAGGGAACACAAAATGTGGAAAAAGATTTATGATTCTTCTAAATGATACAATAAAAAATAAGGAACTTTTGTTTATCAATGTCTTTAATCTTGGTTCAGCTTGAGTTTTACAGCATAACAGATAGTCTTGTCTGCTGTTTACTTTGGGGACAGGGCCCCATATTTAATGTATGAAATCTCAGAACTGACATTCTACCTTAAAGACGAAGAGTTTCAGGATGTCCAGGCATGTATAAGGTATCACACTCATTTTTATTCCTCAGCATAACTTGAATTTACAAACAATATTACAATTTTAGCAGTCTTAACTTCCTGTTAAAACAAAAACGCAGTAATTTAAATGTATAAATAATTTATACCATCCCGAGTTGTACAAACGAAAAGCATTCACAAAACCTTAGCAGATTTTTTTCACTCTCTTTTGTTGGCTCTGTAAAACACCCTCATGTTTAAACTACATATTGGGACAAATTAGGTTAACTTGACAAAAACAACTCTGCAGTTTTTACACGAGCACTGATCAAAACAATGTTGAATAACATTAATTCAATTATTGACCCTTAAGTATTTGGATTAGCTTGCCAAATTTTGATTTTGGTTTTATAGGTCTATGATTCAAAAGATACTAAATACTAGCTGATACGCCCATCATTAAAATGATGGAAGTTGTTAGTAGTGGTGCAGAGAGCCCAAGCCAAGGAAGCAAACAGTGAGTTCCAGGTCTGCAGTCCATCACTGCGGTGATTGTCATTCTGCGTCTGTGAGGCTGTGAAGTCAGTGTTACAGACACTGAGTGGCGACATGACATATATATTTATTTATTTGTATGTTTTGCATAAAGAGAAAGTGGAACGTTTAAAGTGTGTGAGACTGGAACAGCATTTAAACATAAAGTGGCAAAATAAAATAAATTAAGGAGTTTCGCACAATCTAGCTTTTGTGACATACCCAGCTGAAAAGCAGCAATAACTCAGGTGTTATTTTCTTACTTTAGGCTTGTTTGTGATGCATCAATATTGGCAAGTGGATGATGTATAATAAATTTATTTAAAATGAAGTGTGCATAAGTTCAGTTGATGGATGCTCCCGGGAACTGTAGAGTATGACACATAATGCACATCTTATTATTTGATGAATCATTTTCCTACTACCTTGATTAATTGGTACTTTGGAAAACAGTTAAAACAATACATGCTGTTGAGCCGGTTTTCAAGGCACAGAAACTTCTACTCAGTTATAAACTATATAAAAAACACTAATATGCCTATTCCACAGCTATAGGGAAGATAAACTGTTGTTGTGGCAGAGTTGACACGGGCAGGCTGTTTAGGAAGCAGAGGTGGCACGGGCAGTTTGTTTAAGGGGCTGAGGTGTCATGGGCAGGCTGTTTAAGGGGCAGAGGTGGCACAAGCAGGCTGTTTAGGAGACAGAGGTGGCACAACCAGGCTGCTTAGGGGCTGAGGTGGCACAGACAGGCTATTTAAGGGGCAGAGGTGGCGGACCAGAGATAGTACAAGCAGGCTGTTTAGGGGGCAGAGGTAGCACAGAAAGGCAGTTTGGAGACTCAGAGGTTTGGCATGACGGTGTATGATCCACTTAATCAGACCTGTCAGCGAAGATTTTACATGAAAATACATAAGGCTTCCCCAGACATGCAATTTACAGCACACTCCCAATATTTTGCCATAATCACAGTCCTCATCTTTTTTTTAAACAAATATGCTGGGTGTAACTGCTTGCAAAATAGCTGTTTTTTCCCAACAGGGGAGAGGGGAGCAGGCTTCTTCAAAAGGGCAGAGGTCCCTTTTCAGTTGCCATTAGCAATAGAGACACACCTCTCTCATTTCCCAGCCATTACTCGAAGTGTCTGTTTTGATATGCCACTTCCTTTCCATTCCTGCTTCCTCTGGTCTTGCACACCCCTTTTGCATCTGCTGGAGATCCTAGCTCTGCTCAAGGTAAGACTGATGAGTGAATGTGTGTGATGGTTGGGTTGATGTGTGATGGGTATGAGTTGTGATGGCTGAATTTGATGGGAGTTAGGTGTAGTGTGTGATAGCTGGGTATGATGGTTAGGTGGTTATAATGTGCAATGCCTGGGTGTGATAGGAGTGAGGTGTGATGTGTGGTGGCTATGTATAATAGGCATTAGATTTAATGGATGGGTGTCATAGGAATGGTGCGTTATTGGAGTGAGGTATGATAGGAATAAGCTTTAATGGGAAGCATGGCGGTGTGATGTATGGTAGTTATGAGTGAGTTGTGATGTGTGAAGAAGAAAGAACGAAAAGGAGGAAGAAAGGAAGAGATAAGAGGAGAAAAGAAAAAGAGGGGGAGAGAGAGAGAGAAAAAAGAGGGAGAGAGAGAACTAAAGAGAGAAGAACAAATTGAATACATGATGGGACGGAGTAGAACAGTAGTGAGAAAGAAAGAGATATGGAGAGACAGAAGAAAGAGACAGAACAAAAACAGGAGGAGAGTGGAAGAGAGGAAAATTAAAGATGGGCGTAAGGTGTGATGGCTGGGTGTGGTGGGCGTGAGGTGTGATGTTTAGTGTGATGGTTGGTAGGGTTCAGAGCCGGCCTTAGGTGTTCTGGCGCCCTGTGCGGACTACTCGTCTGGCGCCCCCCCCATCCCAAAAAAAGAAAGGAATCAAAACTTGTAACAAAACCCCAATCACTATATACTACGCCAAACATTGATGTGGTGTAGGCCTACCACTTCATTGTCTGGCTTAGTAGTAGGGATGCACCGAAACGAATTCTGGACTGAAACCAAAAGTGCAGCATTTACCTGTGCAGCACACCATAACACATAACAAAACAATTAAATAACAATATATATATATATATATATATATATATATATATATATATATATTAACAGCAATCACATTCTTATCATGCCCGCAGATTCCAGGATGTACTCGTAGACTACTTGGCATGATAGGAGTATGATTGCCCTATGTACCCCGTCTCACTCCATTCTCCCTATCTACCCCCTCCTAACTATCTACCCTCTCCCTCTTTGAAGTTCACTTACCTTTCAGAAGTCCTGCGGTGAGGGGTGCAAGGCCTCTGCCTCCCAGCTCTGCCACTGTATGGAACAGTATAGAGTGATGGGAGTTATGATGTACTTTAGAGCATAATTATATAATGAAAAATACATTGGAAATGGTACAGCATAACACCCATCACTCTCACACCCTTACCAATCCACACACATACACCAATCCACACATATACACCAATCCACACATTTATACCAATCCACACACATACACTAATCCACACATATACACCAATCCACACATATACACCAATCCACACATATACACCAATCCACACACATACACCAATCCACACATATACACCAATCCACACATATACACCAATCCACTCCACACATATACACCAATCCACACATATTCACCAATCCACACCACACATATACACCAATCCACATATATACACCAATCCACACACACATACCAATCCACACATATACACCAATCCACACATATATACCAATCCACACATATATACCAATCCACACATATAAACCAATCCACACGCATACCAATCCACACGCATACCACTCCACACATATACACCAATCCACACATATATACCAATCCACACGCATACCAATCCACACATATACACCAATCCACACATATACACCAATCCACACATATACACCAATCCACACATATACACCAAACCACACATATATACTAATCCACACATATACCAAACCACACATATATACCAAACCACACATATATACCAAACCACACATATATACTAATCCACACATATATACCAATCCACTCTCACTGTCACTCTATGCTTTCCTACCTTTCCTCTTTCAGTTTCTTTGCCTCCTCTTCGCTCTTCTTCTTAGTTCTTCTGTCTTCTCTTCTTCCGGGTCAGAGGGCACGGAGACCGGTGGGCGCGGCTTCAGTGCTGTGCGCCGGGATCTGACAGCAAACCCCGGCGCACAGCAGCTGTTGCCGCGGGGATCACAAGGGAGCGGTATCGGAGGTCTGTTAAAGACCTCCGATACTGCTCCCTTGCGAGCCTGCTCCTCCAGCGGCGGACATTACTGTCCGTCTCTGGAGGGGTGCCGGGTGCCCCCATACTGGCGGCAGCGGACCCCGCGGCGGCAGGGGCGTTGGACCGCGCTGCGGCGGACCCCGCGGCGGCAGTGGCGTCGGACCGCGCTGCGGCGGCGGCGGACCACGCGGCGGCGCCCCCTGGAGTGTGGCGCCCTGTGCGGTCGCACAGGTCGCACACCCCAAAGGCCGGCCCTGGTAGGGTTTCCACCTGGCCAGTGGCAACCGTAAAGAAAGAAAAGAGAAACTCTAAAGAAAGAAGACAGAAGTCGAGGAGGTAAGGTTAGAAACAAAGCTTTGGAAAAGGAGATAGGAATGTGTAGCATTTGGCAGAGAGGGTAGGAAGACGTTGAGAGAGTGAGTAAGAGTGAGTAAGCATGAGAGTGTGTGAATAAGAGTGAGAGAGAAAATGAGTTAGAGTGAGAGTGGGTATGAGTGAAAAAGCTACAAAAATGATGATGGGAGTTATGCTGCATCACATTTAATGTCTGGCTTAGTATATAGTTACATAGTTACTTGTAATGCTATGGCATACCACCATCAGTGACTGCCTTAGTATATAGCGATGGGAGTTATGCTGCAGCCCCATTAATGTCTATCTCAGTATATAGTGGTGGTAGTTATGCTGTACCTCCATCTGTATCTGGCTTGCTATATATTGATAGGAGTCATACTGAACCCCCTTAGTGTCTGGATCCCTATATAATAACTGGCGTCATTCTCTACCACTGTTCGTGTCTGCTCATTATATATTCCTAGGAGTTGTAGTGAACCATATAGATATATCATGCTTAGAAGAAAAAATGAACAAAGCTTATTGGCAATACTTGCTAATATGGAGAAACATTCTCTAGGAGAGTATCAGGCTTACCTCACCTTAAAGCATATTCCAGATGCAAAATGCCAGGCGAATTTCATCTGCATGAAAGAACAACCAACCGTAAAAGCACATTTCAGTCTCTTTCTGGTCAGTGAGCTTTAGATCTACTTCTGGATTAACCTTCGCTCTTACATAAAGCATATGCTTCCTCGGTTCACCATCTTTTCAATAATTATGTTTTTTTCATCTGAAAAAAAATCCACTTTGAAGAGAGCTGAAAATATGTGTCTTGTGGAACCATGTGAGGTCTAAGGTGAAACAAATCACGATTTATTAAAGAGCCTCTGTATTTGGCTAGAACAATTGCCACCAGGGATGTTGCTAAGTCTCCAAAAGATCTGGGGCTAGAGCCCACAGCTGATTTGATACCAGTAGAGCCTGCTTTGGGAGTGGTTGCTCCGCACACTGCACATATATACAGTATGTACACATTTATAAATCAACAAAATTATGATTTCTTTATTTCCAGCAACCTCTGTGACATATGCCAAGTCCATCTGCTTTACCTCTCTCTTTTTTCCATAACTTTCTGACTTGTCATAATCTCCTCCGCTTCACACACACATTTGTGCTCACACATACACATCCATGCTCACATACACATCCATGTTCACACATATGTACACATCAGTGCTCACACACACACATCTATTCTCACGAATGCACATATCCGTGCTCACATACTGTCAGGACCCTGGTAAGCAGGTCGGGTAGGAGCCCAGTAGCAGGGGATACAAGGGGTTCTGTTTGCACCCCACGATGCATGACGGAAGTGAGGTGGTACGGACAGGCGAAATAACACACAGCACAACAGAATACGAAGAAAGGTACTGTATTGTAACAGGTGATATGACCAGCAAGTAAAGGCAGTAGTCTCTATGCAGGATGCCCACTGGCAGGGCTGACGGTTATGGAGGCCCACTGGGTGGGCTGACGGCAGGAAGCCCACTGGCAGGGCTGACAGGTACGGAGGCCCACTGGGTGGGCTGACTGGTACGGAGGCCCACTGGGTGGGCTGACGGCAGGAAGCCCACTGGCAGGGCTGACGGGTACGCAGGCCCACTGGGTGGGCTGACTGGTACGGAGGCCCACTGGGTGGGCTGACTGGTACGGAGGCCCACTGGGTGGGCTGACTGGTACGGAGGCCCACTGGGTGGGCTGACGGCAGGAAGCCCACTGGCAGGGCTGACGGGTACGCAGGCCCACTGGGTGGGCTGACTGGTACGGAGGCCCACTGGGTGGGCTGACGGGTACGGAGGCCCACTGGGTGGGCTGACTGGTACGGAGGCCCACTGGGTGGGCTGACTGGTACGGAGGCCCACTGGGTGGGCTGACTGGTACGGAGACCCACCGGGTGGGCTGACTGGTACGGAGACCCACTGGGTGGGCTGACGGCAGGAAGCACAACTGGGAGGGCTGACTGGTCCGGAGGCCCACAGGGTGAGCTGATGGCAGGAAGCTTAGGTACAGGCAGGTAGCTCAGGCACTGGCAGGTAGCACACGGTACAGGGCCAAAGCAGAGCGGTCCATGCACCTCAATGCAAAGGCCCTGACTACAGGGCAGGGCAGGTTAATAAAGGCAGGGCTTCACTCAGGTGATCAGACCCAGCTGACCTGGTAATCTGATCCTGAGCATTGCAGAGAGAGGGAGAGGGTGGCCACTAGTGGTAGCAGCCGGACATAACGGCAAAAGTAATCATACATGATCCGGGCTAGCAGGGTGGAATCCTGACACATACGCACACATTTGTGTTTACACATGCACATATCCATGCTCACCCATACTTATTCATGCTCACACACATACACACATACACGTCTTAATGGCTATGTGTACCTATTTTACAAATATAATTTCTTATACGCTAACATCTCTTAAGCAAATACATTTACTAGGTAAGTGACAATGGGTAAGTGATAAGATGAGGTGAAAAGAGTACTTTAGTGTCTTTTGTAATCTATATCATTGCCTCCCTATCTTAAAGTACTGCAGCTCTGAATGGTTTTCACAACTAGCTTTAAAATATGATTTTTGTGAGGTTTTAGTGGTGGGAGCTTTGTGATAGGGTGAGCAGTCATGTAATTATGGAGTATTAGCCAATGACAAATTATTTACCTAGTAATGTTGGATGAGGAGAAGCGTTGGTTATTCATTTCAGTTTTGTCTTCATGCCTGGGAACTTACCAGGGCAGGCTACATGGAGCCAGCTACATGTGTGTCAGCATATGGTCGTAGCATGATTGTTTTGGCATGTGTGTGTGTGGGTGCTAGTGGATGGTGTTAGCATGAGTGTGTCAGTGTATGGTGCTAAAGTGTCATGGGTGTACAGTCATGAGTGTACGGTCAGTGGTGTGAGGGAGAGTAGGATAGGATGATAGTCTTTGTATGTATGTGTATGGTGTTAGAGTGGGTGTTATACTAATACAGTCATTTCAACACTTTTAGTAGGTTGGGGGTTGTGCCTGAGGCTTTGAGCATTTAACACCACTCCTGTGCCAACCCTATATCATATAGAGTTATTTGCTACACACAGGTAATCATTTTAAAGGAGAACTTGCACTAAATTATTAATAGTATCAGATTAGAGCAAGGAATTCACCCAAAACATCACATGATACGGAACAATGGCAGCCTTCAGGTTATTGGAACAAAATTAGGTAATAAATTGTTGTACTTTATACACAAAACTATAAAGTTAATCGCATATAAATATTAATATTCAAATTTACCGGATTGCTTGACATAATAGTTCATAGTGCTTTCCTGAGCTTATTACCAGCTGGCAACAGTCATTCAGTCATGTTTGATTGTCAGAGAAATCTCAAATGCTCAGGTCTGTCTGTTGATTTCCATGCAGATGCTGTTCTTGGTGAGTGAAGCAGGAGTTTGTCATTATGCTTTCATAACAACACTGCTGTTAACTTCTGTCAACGTATCAAGTGCCCAATTAATCTCCTAGAATGTTCTCAACAAGATTGTCTTGCAGAAGGTGTTTTACAATCCATTACCAATTCTGGAAATAATTATTTTTTTTACCATATTACCTTCCTCGCTCTAGTATTCCAAGTACTGCTAAGCCACTTTTCAATGCCAGTCAATCTTACATCTTTAAATAACATCTGTTAATTCTGAATATGGCAAGAATGTAGATATTGTTCTGAGATCTATACAAATTGCCCTGTTTACCACATTTGGCTTCCGTTTAGACTTCAGCTGATAAAGTGTTACTGTAGTAAAGAACTTATTTACGTTACATCGTTTTGCATATAGAGTTTGTCTAAAAATTCTTTGTGTTACTCAGGAAGCACAGGGAGCATATTCTGGATTCACCTAAGAGTAAATATTACATTTGATCAATCCTACCTGCTATGCTATGTTTCCATACATTATGTATACCTGCAAATATAGGGTTTGTATGTCTTATTCAGTTGATCTATACATGCAGGTGCTGTTTACATGTGTTGTTTCATTGATCTATACCTGAACTACAGGGAGTAAGTAAAAGAGAGGTGTGGCTTAGTGAATGAGAAGACAAGGGACTCTGTGGATGATTATGGGGAAGAAGACATCTCAAAGTCATGGTCAGGGTCAGAAGGAGGAAGGACTGTACTGACTTTTTTTGGTGTGGGAGCATAGGGAGTGATTGCATGCTAGGAAGCATGGAGGGGGGCCCAAGGAAATGCTTGCCTATTGTTCAATATTTAAAAAAATGTTTTTGTTACAAAGATTAGCTGTTTTTTCCTATTTTTAATGTATTAAACGTAAGTTATTTTTATCAGTTTTTAAAATATTATTGTAGAAAAGAGATGGAGAGAAAGAGGGGTAAGGGATAGTGAGGAAAGAAAGAATTCTTACCTGGGAATTCCTTTTCCTTGTCCATTTCCAAGGTGGCACATGAGAAGAAGGCTCCGCCTACCAGGTAGGGCAGGAAACACTATAAAAAAAGGAGACCTCCCCCTTCCTCCCCAGTGTGGTTAAAAAGAAAGACTCAGACAAATAAAAGCCAAACAAAGTAAATTTAATGGGTGGGAGAAAAAGTGTGCCACCTTGGAAATGGACAAGGAAAAGGAATTCCCAGGTAAGAATTCTTTCTTTCCCTTGCCATTCCAGGTGGCACATGAGAAGAATTAGCAAGATAGGGAGGGAGGATTCCAGTCTGTAGGACACGACGACCAAATTGAGACTCGTCTGAGAGATGAAGATTCAGCCTGTAGTGCCTTACGAACGTATGAATCGACCTCCAGGTCGCAGCCTTACAAATGAGAGACGGAGACACCCCGGAGAGTTCAGCCCAGGAAGTCGAGACGGATCTGGTCGAGTGAGCCTTCAGGCCGGAGGGAGGTGCTCTTCCCGCGGAGACGTAACATAAAGTGATTGCGTCTTTAAGCCAGCGGCTCACGGAAGCCCTGGATACTGATTTGCCCTTGCGGGTCCCCGCAAAGGACAGAAAGAGAGAATCGGATTTCTTCCAGGCAGACGTACGTGAGAGATAAGACAGGATACATCTCCGCAGGTCTAGCGAGTGGAGTTCCAGTTCTTTGGGATTCTTGGGATCCGGACAGAGAGTAGGCAGGACGATCTCCTGATCCGAATGGAAAGGAGAGACTACTTTAGGGAGAAACTCCAGTGGCAAACGAAGGATAATGCAGTCCGGCAGAATCCTGAGAAAAGGTTCTACTCTGGAGAGAGCCTGGAGCTCGCTCACCCTCCTAGCAGAAGTGAGGGCTACTAGGAGGACAACCTTGTAGGTGAGCAGCTTTAGAGAGGTATCCTCTAGAGGCTCGAAGGGAGAAGTGGTGAGTTGGTGCAACACAAGGTTAAGGTCCCAAGGCGGGACCGACGGACGGAGCCTAGGGCGAAGTCTACACATTCCCTTAGAAAATCTGGAGGTCCAAGGATGGGAAGCCAGATGGAAGTCCAAGAAGTTGCTCAGTGCCGAGATCTGGACCTTGATAGTAGCAGGTTGGAATCCTTTATCAAAGCCATCTTGAAAAAAGCGCAGCACCTCACGGATAGATGGAGAGGATACTTCGTGCACATTGCACCAGGCGATGAATGTTTCCCAAACCTTCTGGTACTTGGCGGTCGTAGAATTTTTGCGGCTGGAGAGAATGGTGTTCACCACTGGTGCAGCTAATCCTTTAGAGGTCAGGATCTCCCTTTCAGAAGCCATGCGGAGAGGTTGAATCGGGAGGGATCTGGGTGGAGAACAGGACCTTGAACGAGAAGATCCTTCACCTGAGGAAGAAGCATGGGTTTGTCTATGGACAAGGTGGTAAGGTCCGAGAACCAAATTCTTCGAGGCCAGAAAGGAACAACCAGGATGACTTTTTGAGGATTTTCCCGAATCTTCCGGAGCACTCTGGAGATTAGGGGAAGTGGAGGAAAAACGTATGCGAGATCGAACTCCCAGGTCTGCGAGAGTGCTTCCAGGCCTCGGGGACGGCCGACTGGTGAAAGAGAGAAAAACTCCTTTACCTGAGTGTTCAGATGCGTGGCCATCAGGTCTATCTGGGGAGTACCCCATTTCTTTGTGATGAAGGCGAAGACCCTTTTGTTTAAGGACCATTCTCCCGGAGGTACTGAGTTCCTGCTGAGGTAATCCGCCTCCTGATTCAGTGAACCCTTGATATGGACCGCGGAGAGAGTACAGCGACTGAACTCCGCCCATCGGCAGATCTGAGCAGTCAGGGTCTGCAGGCGTCTGCTTCTGGTGCCACCCTGCTTGGAAAGGTAGGCCACCACGGTGACGTTGTCCGAAAGGATCCTGATGGACTCGTGCCGCAGGATTGGAGACCAGAACCTTAGAGCCCTCCAGACCACCAGCAGTTCTAGAAGATTGATGTGCAGGCTTGATTCTTGAGGAGACCAGGTTCCCTGGGTAATAAGGCTTCCCATGACAGCACCCCAGCCTGTCAAACTGGCGTCGGTGGAGATTACCACCCAATCTCTTGTCTGCCAAGGGAGTCCCTGTGAAAGCTTCTTGGCTGACAGCCACCAATGGAGTGACTCCCGAACGAAGGGAGAAAGCCGGACCTTCTTGTATAGGGACGTCCTGGAGCGGTCCCAGTGATCCAGTAAAAACTGCTGAAGAGGTCTTGCGTGAGCCAGTGCCCAGGGAACCGCCGAGATGGAGGAGGTCATTAGACCGAGCAAAGACATGACGGATCTGAGGGACACTGACTTGCTCTGTAGGACCGCCTGTGTGAACTCCCGTAATCTTAGGATTTTGTCCTGCGGGAGAAACGTCTTCTGTACTTCTGAATCGAGGATCATTCCCAGAAAGGTCCGACGTCTGTTTGGGAGTAACTTGACTTTAGAGAGTTCACCAACCATCCCAGGTTGTGGAGAGTCCTGAGGGAAAACTCTAGATAGGATTGGAGCAATGATGCCGAGGCTGCAATTAGGAGCCAATCGTCCAGGTATGGGACCACTTTGATGCCTCTTTGCCTCAGGAAGGCCACGACCACTGACATGAGTTTCGTGAAGATCCGTGGTGCTGAAGCAATTCCAAAAGGAAGGGCCCGAAACTGAAGATGACGAACACCTTGAGGCAGTGTAACAGCCAGACGGAGGAATCTCTGGTGGTCTTCCCTGATGAGGACATGTAGATAGGCATCCCGAAGGTCTATAGTGACCATGAAGTCCCCCGATGAAATAATCTCTGTGGCGGACTTCAGGGATTCCATCCGAAACTTGTTGTATTTTATACAGGCATTTACCAACTGTAGGTTGATTATTAATCTGAATTTCCCGGATGGTTTTGGCACGACAAAGACGTGGGAATAGGTTCCCTCTCCTATTTCTAGATGAGGTACCGGGACTAGAGCCCTTTCGTGAATTAAGTTGTTGAGTGTGGAGAAAAATCCCGCTCTTTTCCAAGGATCTGCGGGAGGCATGGACAGCAGAAATTTCTGGGCAGGTAGGTGAGTAAACTCCAGTGCATAGCCTTGATAGATGATGCGAAGGACCCAGGGGTCTGAGGTGATCTCTTCCCAGGCATGAAAGAACCCGGTTAACCTGCCCCCTACTTGAAGCCTGCTGGCGTCAGAACCTTCCTGATTTACCGTCCCTGCCTCTGCCTCTTCCTCTCTGAAATCTACCTCTTGCGTAGGGTTTACCCCGAAAGGACTGGTAGTCTTGATTGGAGGTAGAGGGCCTGTAGAACTCCCTGTCTCTTGGAGCTCTATAATAATTAGACCTGAAACGAGGTGGTCCTTTCCTCTGAGGTAACCAGTGCTTGTCGCCCGTGGTGGATTCTAGAATCATGTCGAGGTCGCTGCCGAAGAGGTGATTCCCCTGGAACGGAATGCTGCACAGCTTGTGTTTTGAGGCATTATCTGCAGACCACGACTTAAGCCAGAGCGCTCGTCTAGAAACCGCTGAAAGTGCCGTAGCTTTAGCAGATGCACGGACAGATTCAATGGAGGCATCGGAGATGAAGTCAATTGCTAAGCAGGTGTCGGACAGGTTTCTTGCGACCTGCTCAGTTCCTGGAATAGATGCCAGGTCTTCCACCGCTTGTTGAAGCCAGATCTTAATGGCTCTAGAAGTTGACGCTATTGGAATGGCTGGACGAAAGTTCGCCGCTGCTGCTTCAAAAGCCCTCTTGGCGGCATTCTCAGCCCGCCGGTCCATGGGGTCTTTGAAATGGGACGCGTCCTCCATCGGAATGGCTGTTTTCTTCGTGGCCTTGGCTACTGCGGTGTCCACTTTCGGAACTTCCCAGGCATCAGAATTCTTACCATCAAAAGGGAACAGCTTTTTGATTCTGGAAGACGTGAAGAATCTCCGGTGAGGATATCTCCACTGCTCCGTGATTATTGCTGAAAGTGAATCGTGAACTGGAAAGGTCTGCGGTTTCCTAGAGTGACCCTGAAAAGGATCCGGTTTTGAGACTGGTATGTCATCCTGTAGATTCAAAGTGGATCTGACTGCAGAGATGAGCTTCCCTGTTTCTTCAACTGGGAAGAAAAAGGTTTCCTCCTTAATTTCCCCCTCCTCATCCGAAGACTGGGGGTCATTCGACTGGTAGTCGAATTCCGAAAAAGGAGCCGAATAATCTTCCAGGGTATCTGGAAGAACATTTGGTGGACCCTGCTGGTAAAGTTGATGCTGAGGCACCGGGGCCTGAGTGGAGCTTGCCATGGCCCGAAAACAGTCAAAGGTAGACTGAAGTTCTCCCTTCAACCAGGAGGTAAATTCTGTTGCGGAAACGTCTTTAGGCCGAGAGCAGGAGCTGCACATTTTGGCCGTAGGGTCATGTAGGGTCTTTTTACAGGAAGAGCAGGCTTTGTGTTTCGTTTTTCCCACAGACTTCCTATGTGGGGAGGCCTCAGGAGGGATGTCTGGATTTTGTCTGACATGACTGAGGAGAAAAAACACAAAGATGAGACCACAGAAAGCAATGGAAATAGGCAATGGAAATCTCCTTACAACCCAGGAGGGAAACACCTACTTGAAAAAGGCAATATACAATCCTCAGGCACAGGCAGGCACAAAAAAGGAGTAGAAAATGCAATAAAACAGCACAGGAACGAGAGCAAGGAAAGATCTTACCCATTCTGGCGTTTTTATAGAGGCATTTAGGCGCCCAGGCCCGGAAAACGTCACATCCGGAAATTCCCCGTCAATTGACCTCTCGTGACCCCGGACGCAGTGCAGGAAGTAATGCAGATAAGAGAATAATGAAAAAACGGGTGCCGTGAAACCGGCACAGCCGGCTATAGAGTCCCGCTCGCAGCGCCTCCGGAGCGCTCTCCTGCCGTGCCTCACGCTGAGGATTCCTCCTCCCCGGGACGGAGAGAACCGGAGCCCGGGGATGCACGTCCCAGTGAGCCCCCTGGGCTGTGGGCAGCATATAACGAGGACTGAGCCTCGAGTAACCGCGAGGACCGCGGAGTTACAGCCTCCGAGGCTGCCGCATCACCCTGGATCCACCGGGATCACTATCGGGGATCGGAGAGAAAGGACGCCCCCCCGGGGCTCCAAGAAAACAAAAAAGAAGAGAAAAGGTAAGCTACAGCCTAACCGCTACCTGAGTAGGGCAGGAAACAACACTGGGGAGGAAGGGGGAGGTCTCCTTTTTTTATAGTGTTTCCTGCCCTACCTGGTAGGCGGAGCCTTCTTCTCATGTGCCACCTGGAATGGCAAGGGAAAGAGGTATCTGATGAGGAGAAAGAAAGGGGTATCTGATAGGGAAAAATGCTACCCCATCAGATTTTTAGGGGTTCCTACTCCCATGCTTACTAACTAGTATTTATTCTAGGCTTTTACAAACACATCCATTTTAGCCCTCTAGAGTTTTACCTTGAGCTTTTTAATTCTCTGTGAAGAAACTGACTTTATCATTAGGATTAAGGATACTGAGTTTAGTAAGCTTCTGCTTCAAGATGTGATAATATGTTGCCTTGTGGCAGGACCATATTGTCTAATTCTAGCTGAATCTAACAGCTGTTTTCACTAATCGATCATCTCCAGAGAGGGAGGGCCAGGCGCTTCAACATTCAGCTCAGGGATCAAACTATTTGTTTCAATATTTGATGGTTTCTGTGGTCGTTGTACATATGGAAATATTCTTTGTCTTGCCCATCATCAGGATAAATTATTGGCAAAAACCTACTTTAATCTAAATTTGTTAAAATAAACATATTTTATTTGCAGACCCAGTGACTGATTGTTGTTAGTCGTGTGATATTTTTGCAGACTTTTCCTGCTCATTTACCATACGCCTTATGCTGATTCCTTATGGCAGAGCTAATAAGGTCCATTAACTTGGCCTCGGGAGACCAATGGCTTCAGAGTGACTCTAACGCCGCCACGGGGCTCGCCTGGCATAAACCAATGAAGAGCAGCTGCCCTTTATTGATTGATGCCAGAGGAGGCCCCTGCCGGCTTTTACAGACCTTTAAAATCCTGGCGACAAAGCTGCTGCATACTGTTACCGCGTTAAACCTGTATTAACCACTGTTATAAAAACGGCAGCAAACGAAAAGAAAAATGAACACGAAGAACTTACACGAATATTCGCCTGAAAAGAACATGGGAACAGGCGAATATTCGTGAATATTCATGACTTGCGTCTCTCTTCTACTATCATTACCTATTCTCACTCCTGTATTCAGGAATTCACCCCTGCTGTACCCCTTCTCTGGAATTCCCTTCTCCGTTCCATGAGACTTTCTCCCTTGTACACAACTTTCAACAGCTCTCTGAAAAAACACCTTTTTTGAAAAGCATACAACCTTTCCTCCTAACACTCTCAGCCACCACCCTAATCAAGCCATCTGAATGACCAACAACCTCTACAGATCATCCGGACCTTATGAACTCATCCTCATCTAAGCAGTCATCTTCTATTGTTTCACTTGCCCCTCAACCACCGACTACATTATAAGCTCGCAAGACAAGGGTCCTCTGCTCCTTTTGGACCAGTTTGTTATTGTGTGTGATTTTAAATTATTCCACTAAACACGCGCTACGGAATCTGCTGGCGCCATATAAATAAATGTAATGTAATGTAGATAAGTACACTTTGAATGTTGGCACATTTACCAACCGGTAAATGGCTTCCTGTACTCTTTTCTAACCAATTATTTTTTTGCTCTTTTGTGTAATTCACAGTGTTATTCATTACATTTATTATCTTGTTATCCTAAAATTAAATTTAAATGTTATTTTAAAGGTTATTTTAAAATGTTAAATATTAACTTAGAATCCAATTTTTTTTAATTATGCAAATGTACGTAAGTGAATATACATATTTACATGAAAGTACATAACTAAAGTTATATGTTTTATTTACGGACAATGATAATATTAATACTTCATTTTTATTATTTTCCCCAGGGAGATGTTGTTGTCCATAGCACTGGGACAGGTGTTATCTCTTCTAATATGCGGCATCAGACTCACCAGTAAATACTTGTCAGAAGATTTCCATGCCAACACACCCCTATTCCAGAGTTTTCTTAATTATATACTTCTATTCTTGGTGTACACAACTACATTAGCTGTAAGGCAAGGTAAGGTGCTGTTTTAGTTGACATCGTACATGTTTATAACTGTTTTTATTGAGGCATCAAAAAGCATGCAGAGAGTTGTTAGATGCAAAAAAATGCACTATGGTAAGAAGACACATTCTTTGGTAGCTTCCAAGGATGATAATAATTTCCTAGAAGCATATGAAGCTCTTTAACAATAGAGTAGGCAGGTAATTCCAAAGACAGGGAGAAGGCTTAAAGAATTGGAAGATGTTACGAGTGGGAGAAAGATAGAAGTATAAACTGAAATCAAATTTGTCTAGAGGTGTTGGGGTTGAGAGATAAAATGTGTGAGGGTGCCTCACTAATAATGCTAGTAATCTTTGAATTGTAATTTGGAAGCTATTAGAAACCAAAGAAGGAATACTGCATCACAGGACAGATGATGTGTAGCTGCTCCAAAGGCACATTGTTTTGGCAGCTATCTATGATTTTATAGGGTCAGCTAGAAGAAATAACCAGGCCTGGACTGACCATCTGGCTTGGAAAATACCTGATGGGTCCGTACCCTTACCTCTACTGCCACTCTAGTGGCAGATCTGGTTCTTTAGTGTACAGCTACTGGCTGTATACACACGGCAAGAGTGTAGTGTGCCGCCACATGTGCATCATATAGTGGCCAGTAGCCTTAATGTGCTAGGGCTAACTCTTACCCCTGTTCAACCCTGTGCATGCCCATTATTTTCTGCTGTCTTATGTTAGATTTGGGATAGCCAAATCCCATGCTTGTTAAAACTTTCTTACTGAAAAAAATATCTATCGTTTCTAAAGCAAGACCTTGTCTATTAAATGGCAGATGGGGATACCCACCACTATACTAACGAGGATTGCTACATCACTTCTGCTGATATATGAGGAGCAACAATGAGAAAATCTGGCATAGTTTATACTGCGTAACAATATTCTATTGTAAACATAAAGGGAACACAAGGAACATACACGAAGATAAACGACAGGGTGAAAAATAATACACTGGCAGCATTTGAGACATGGGGCTATACAGATAAAGCAGATGAAACTACTACATCAAATTTAACCCCCAATATAATGCCTGGAATCTTTATTTTAAGATTAAGGGAGTTGGAAAGTCAACAAGCTGTGTGGAGGATCAGCTTCACTTATTACAGCTGAATGCTTTTCTTACTGAGTTTCAGCAGTGTCTGTTTTTCTGATAAATGGCCTCAAAAAAGATAAATGGCTTACAAGGTCCAAGGCAACATGAATTTACCGCTTGAATATTTTCACTAGATAACTAGTATGTTAAATCTAGATAAAGAAGACAATATAGTTTGTCTAGATTTGGAAAGACAATATATTCATAAAAGGAGGTATTAGAAATTTTACCCGTTTGCTAAGGTTTCTTTTTTTACAACCTTATCCATTCCAGTTGTAATAAATGAGGCATGTTTAGAATAAAGGCTGGCAAGCGCAAGGGTTCCTTCAAGAATCTGTCCTGCATCCTATTGCATTTAATTTCCCAGTAAACATTCCCTGCATTTTTTATTTTTATATTTCTTTGAAGATGCCAAAAAATACTTACAATTAATGTAACAGAAGTTGCTCACTTATTGGAAATATATATACACCCATCAGCCATACTGTAACATTATGACCACTGACAGGTGAAGTGAATAGCACTGATAATCTTACCGTGGCACCTGTCAGTGGGTGGGATATATTAGACAGCAAGTCAACATGTCTTACTCAGAGTTGATGTGTAAGAAACAGGACAAAAGGGCTAGCGTAAGGATCTGAGCGACTTTGACAAGGGCCAAATTGTGATGGCTAGATGACAGGTTAGATGGTTTAGAGTATCTCCCAAACTGCATCTCTTGTGGGATGTTACCGGTCTGCAGAGGTCAGTACCTATCAAAAGTGGTCCAGGGAAGGAAAAGCGGTGAACTGGCGACAGGGTCATGGGCAGCCCAGGCTTATTGATGCACATGGAGGACAAGGGTGACCCGTGTGGTCAAATCCATCAGATAAGCTACTGTAGTTTAACTGTAGCTGACTTCTGTCCATTGTCGAAAGTGCCTACAATGTGCACGTGAGCATAAAAACTGGACCATGGAGCAAAGGAAGAAGGTGGCCAGGTCTGACGTGGATGGCCGGATGCTTGTGCGTTTCTTTCCTGGAGAACACATGGCACCAGGATGCATCCATGGAGGCCCCAACTTACAGGACTTAAAGGATCTGCTGCTAATGTCTTGGTGTCAGGTACTATAGCACACATTCAGAGGTCTAATGGAGTCCATGCTTCAAAGGGTCAGGGCTGTTGTGGTGGCAAAAGGGGGACCTACACTATATTAGGCAGGTGGTCATAATGTTGTGGCTAAGGGGTATATGTATGGGTATATATATATTATATATATATATCACATGGTGTAGAGCAAATAGACTTTAGGCAGGGAGTGGATGTGATCAAAGGAAATGACTTGAAGGCCAGCGTTCTAATTTCTATGGGTGAAATCCGTATAGTTCTCATATATGATGACATACAAGAATTATGTGACATATTACTATGATACCACCTTTAACGCAAAATAAAACTCCAGAAAAACAACACAGAGTTCTGATGTATGGGTGTTCTAACAAGAAAAAAGCCTAACCTTTATCCTACATTTTCACAACACACAAAAGGAATTTGAAAAAAATATTTGTTTTGAATTCCAGAATACCCACAAGACAAATGCTTGCTTACGTCTGTCTTTATTCACAAAAATTATTTTTTTAGCATTTTTGTTCTGAATCTGAATCAAAAAAGAATATTAGATATTTATTATACATCTTATGAAATGTTTAATGGATGGTTTCATATACTCATTACAAAATGTAATAGTTCTATGTTCTCTACTGGAAAAAAATAAATCTGCTATACATTTTCAAATTTCCACTTTCAGTAGTGGATAACGTGATGTGGCAATTGAGAACTTTACTAATCAAACCCCATAAAATTATGGAATGAAATGGCAGCTTCCTGATAATGTGAAGCGAGGCATCTGTTCTAAGCAATACTGGCTGATAGAAAGCTGTTCCTCAATTAACTCAGAGAGCTTTTCACAGCCAGGGAATGCCCTTCATTTAATGCAGGCAAATATGCTTTATTTCCACTTCAGAAACACAACGCAATTGGTTATTTGTCTAATGTGTTTATTTGTTCCCTTTCATCCCTGATACAATCCAGGGTTTATATAATGTAATTGCTTATGTTATATATATACTAATGGTGTTCTGCCCCTGCTAGAAGCTTTGTATTATTAAAGGGACACATAATATGCATTTTACTGCTTATGAGATCTCAGTGGTCCCTTTCAGGGGCATATCTAGAGTATTTGGCACCTGGGGCAGATCCTGTATGAGGCAATCCCCCACACACATAAAAATTTATATTGGCAAGAATATTTATTTCACAAATGTGTAAACTGTATGTCAACATATGTGTAATATCTCCTGAACAGATATGGTACAGCATAACTCCTATCGCTATATACTGAGCCAGACATTGATGGTGGTACGCTACTGGTCCCATGCAGAGAAAGTGATCCCATTTATTTAAGTGAGAGTGATTTTCTGCCACTGATTGACTTCTTCAAGCACAGTGGCACAAACCAGAGTGAAGCTGGAGCTGCAGCTTTTACTAAAAGTTCTTTAATATGCATTCTTTATTGTCTGGGGCATTGCAGTATCCAGAAACCAAATTATATATGTGTGTTTCACTGCACTTTGCAGCGGATCTTCATCCTAAAGAAATTTTATAGTAACACATTCATTTTTCAATGTCCATTGTCTGCGTGCCTAGACACTTAATAGAACATCAGTCTGTGTCAGGCTTTGTGGGCAACCATGCTTTCCACCCACATACTTATTGATGTATTTCCTTTTTGTTGCATTACAAGGCATTACAAATCTCAGCTGTTATCAGCATGGATAACATTTGGTAGTAATGGTTAATATTTCCTTCATGTGACTAGGATGCTCTTAGTTGCTCGACTGAAACCAGAGCACTTTAATGGAGTGCATATTTTTAGGTTCCCCTCCTCACCAAGATCAAAAAATATTCCATGAATTTAACACTGTTGTCTTCTCAGAGGCTCATTGTCAGAGAAAGGCAGACTTCTTTTGGCCGGTAAAGCCAAGTGGCCTCCAGGCCCCTGTCCACCCTGTGCATGCACGCAGAAGTTCTTACTTTGTGTTATGTGACCCCACTCCTTCCTCCAAAAGAATTTGGACCAGCTAAGAGCTTAATTCAGTGACCCATTTACATTTTACGAGGTGTTAATTGTTGTTGAAAATGCATTGTTTGCCATTCACACATTCATAGGCATGAAGAAAAGTTTTTTTTAAAACTACTTTCAATCGACAAAGGCGGAGAAAAAAGTTTTGGGAGAAAATATAACAGACAATAGTTTCATGCATAACAACTTCATCAACAGTGACTATTCCTTAAATACGCACATGATAATTACCATTTTTTATTAAAATTTAGTACCAAGCTCACTTTCTACAGCATACCAATCATTAAACAAAATCATTAACAAAATTAAATGCCACATTACCAAGTGGCGATCCTAGCTATAAAGACTTACTGAAAGGTACTATGGGAAGAGATATCAATGGCAATATAATTCCTGGATGGAAGAGTATTCAATGATACTACAAATTCCTATTTGGAGTCTTTTCATTCATAGAACTTTGCAATACATATACATATTATCTACTTCCCACTTCTCATTCGCACCACTAACCCTATGCTCACCCCTGATACAAACACATACAGTAATATGTGCACACATGGTAATTCTACAGTAAACTAAGTACCTCGGGTATATAAACAATAAGTTGGCTGTAACATCCTATGATATATCATAAAAGATTATCTGCCTAGACCAGTGGGTCCTGACTCGCTCAACGCACACTAACAGGGCAGGATTTATTCTATTCCAATATGGGCGATTAGAAACCTGGACCTGAATACTAGGTTGGGAACTACTGTGCTAAGTACGTTTCTAACATTTAAGGTATCAGTGTCTCTAGTTCCATGCAGCCAATAGGAAGGCTTCATTTTATAGACATCTAGCCTGGTGGTTTTGTGGATGCATAATAATAGTGGAATTTAATAATGCTAAGAAGCAGCTTAGAGCAAAGTGATTAGTACTAATGCATTTGAACAGGTTCTACTGTATGTTCTATGTCTAATGTCTCAACATGTTTGTTGGAATCCATGAAGGGCTGTTCTGGAACTAGGAACAGGTCGGTTCAAATTCTTCAGGCAGAGCCAGTTGCCTTTTCTATAAATTATTAGGTCTTGGAGGCTGATATATATAGTGATGTTCCACTTACTTCCTGGGCCAAAATATGCCAGCCATCTCCAGTGTGGAATTTGCCATTCTGTAACAAGTACATTATACACTTTGTGTGTGAATGGATACCACGGGAGATATTCTATGTTTTTAGTCAGGCCCATGTATATTTTTAAAGGGAATGATGACTGATTCCTTTAAAAAAAAAAGGCATCCAAGATACAATTAATGTATGGTTTATGTTTCCTTTAGATCTATAGTATTTTTATGTCATGCCTAGAAAACAGAAATTGGACCAGACACTGCAAAATACTAAAATCATAAATTCTTTTTGCTGATATAACTGCCACCAGTTGCAGTCTTCAGAAAGTTAATCTTAATAGTCTACTTCAAAGGGACATTTCTAAGTGATTTCCATTTAGCTGTCTCAATTTGGTTTTAAACTTTTGATTACACAGAAAAATCTTTATGATTAATAGCTCTTAACACTTTATGAAGGCAGAGATTTAAATGCCAATTAATTAAAAAAAACTTCTTGTAGTTAGTCCAGAATACATGGCAGATATCTTAAAAATTAGTATTGAACAAATTTTATCAAAGATTAGTAATAAATAATCATAGGGAACCTTGCTGTAGTAAACTACTTTTCCAAAACACTACTTTACCAAAAACAAGTAATAGCAATGCACAATGACATGATGTCCCAACAGTGAACAAATATTGGTTGCTATAGGCTGTCCAATGTGCTCCTACTGGACTGAAGGTACATAATCTAAAAGAATGCTTCATGTCTATTAAAAATCCGACACTGAAGTTCTCTTATAGCAAGAAGCAGTGAAAGACCTCCCCACTAAAGCTGAAATGTTATCCCTGTTCCACTCAGTGTTATTTGGCATCCGAGATGACTTGCAAGAAATCAAGGAGAACCTTGATCAACTGGGAGACCGCGTGGCAGCTCAGGAGGAAAACAAAGACAAAGTACACGCTACTGTAGATGAAATATCGGACTGAGTTTCGTTACAACAAGGTACTGCTGCATGTATCCTTAGACAAATGGAAGACCTTGAGAATAGGGGACGTCGATCTAACCTCCGTATTCGCAGCTTCCTCAAATCGATCTCCAATGCCGACATTGTCTCCACCTTGATGTCCTTATGTAATAGGATACTAGATTGGCCGGTGGATACCCCTATCATTCTTGACCACACTGAAACCGCGAGCTTAGACCTCGAGGTCCTGACACACAGCCTCCTCTTGACATTATCTGCTGCCTTCATGAATACCGCACGAAGGAACACATATTACAAAAATGCAGATCAAAATCTTCCATCCTATTTGAAGGACATACCATCAACATCTTTCAAGACCTTTCCCCCATCGGACTACAGAATCCGAGGCTGCTACGTCCACTCACTACAATAGTGAGAGAAGCCTCAATTCCTTATCATTGGGGGTTCCACTTCTCTCTGACCGCGAGGAAAGGCACACAAGCGGTGGTTCTGCGTCAACCAGCGGACCCACCTGGATTCTTAAACACGGTAAGACTTCCGGATTGGACAACTTCATCGTTCAAGGCACCCAAATTATTGGACCCGACGACAGACTGGTCATGGTTCTCGTCATAAACGGATCACCAGGACCACAAACACGGAGGACTGACCATTCTATCCACACAACACGCAACAGCTAAGATATCATCCTCCACGGCTACAGATATAGAACCCTCTGCAATTGGACTCCTTTTGTCCATAGATCCTCCGTATGAGGACCGGCTCCGAAGACACGGTATTAACCTTCTTCCCTCAATATAGTTATATAGGGTATCCCACTGCATTACACATTCACCGTGGCTGACAACAGTCTTAGGTTACTGTACCACGTCCCTCTCTTCTACAATACATTTATTTACTTTTTGTCCTACATATTCATTGCGCACACACCCTCACTACACTACTATACTACAGAAAAATCCTCTCTCAGACTACACGTTGCACCCCACATATTCATACAATCTTTGTTTTACTTTTTACCTTCTCCCATATTATTATTTTTAGAATGTTGTACACACCCCCCCCCAGAGCTTACCATTCAGAGCTCCTTTGGTCTCTGTCATTTGGTGTTTGCCCAGTTTACTGGTCAAGGTGCTCTATCTTTGATGCTCTGGCATCTTGCTCTTATTTTTTGGATAGGAGTATATTTTTGTTTTTTGTTATGTATTTTGCTCCGACAAAAATGTTTGCTCATCCAAGAAATACATTTTCGGGCCACTAAAGAACCCAAAATAACCAATAAAAAATGTGTAACCTTTTTTACCTCCAGTAACCCTGAGGCATAAATAGAAGGAATGGCTATCCTTCTTTATAAATACTTACCCTTTCGCACCCTGGATAGCTGGCAGGACTTGGAGGGCAGATGCCTTTTTGTAAAAGGGTTCTTATGCCCCCATAAAATCACTTTGGCAAATGTCTATGCCCCTAATCGCCATCAACCATGATTCCCAACATCTGTCTTAAAAAAACAGATGCAATTTCATCAGGGCCTGACTATATTAGGGGGTGACTTTAACATGACCTTGAATCCCTCACTTGACAACTCTGCTGCTACCTCTCACATTCCTTATGCCCATATAAACCGGGTCAAACGACTATTATTGGTAGCCCAACTTATTGACCCCACAGAAAGGGATTACACTTACCACTCCACTTTACATAACTGCCATACACGCATTGACTGCTTTTTTCTTTCACACCAGTGCCTTCCCACACTCTATTCGTCTACTATAGGGCCAAGTATCCTGAGTGACCATGTGCCAGTCTTCATGTCTATAAAACTTGCCTCTTTCCTCATCAGACCTTGGGTGTGACGTTTAAATGAAAATATTTTATCAGACCCCACTCTCTCCTCAGACGTCGCTGAACCTCTACACCATTACTTTAAAGAAAATATCACCCCTGAGGTCCCTCTACCCACAGCGTGGGAAGCACACAAAACAGTTGTCAGAGGCAAATTGATACAAATAGGCTCTCATCTCAAAAAACTAGAACTTGCAGCAACTACCCTTGACTTAATCAAGAAAATAACACAATTAGAAAGCGTACATAAACTCAACAGAGACCCCGTCACACTAGAACAACTAGACACTCTTAGATCTCAGCTAGCCGCCAACACTAATAGACGTCTCAAATGTCAATTCCTCCTTACCAGGAGCAACCCAGCAAGTTGTTTGCTAGAGCTTTCAGGGCCCAAAAGACCACTAACTTTATCTCAGGAATTGAAAAAGGCAAACAATACTCCACTACCCCAGACATCGCGGAGTGTTTCCGCAAATTCCAGAAATTATACAACCTGCCCTCTGTACGGGATAGCCATCCTAACTATACTCAAATCCTAGATACATACTTAAATAAGTCTCACAATTATTTCCTTGGGGAAGAAAAACATCTAGCCATGTCAAGAACACCCTCCATGAGGTAAGGGTGTAATTGTCAAAGTCTAAATCAAGAGAAGACTTCATGAAAGTTAAATACAGAGGGTTTACCACAAGGTGCAAACCACTGGTAAGCCTGCCCTGTGCCCTTCCTCTGCAGCTCAATCTCCTTCCTTACTCTGGGGGGCTCCCAAGCCATTCCAAAATTATTCACAAATGTGGTTGGACCAGCCCTTTGTGAACACTGGTGCCGCACCGCTGCGGGGAACTCTGATAGCTGACAGCCGGGGAAGGTCTGCACGATGGACGCAGACAACCCCCGCTGCTAGCCACACCTCCTTCCGGCTGCAGTGTAAGTTGTCTACTTGAATCGCATAGAAATCTACACGCTGCCCCGGCTACACACTGGGGACTCAGAAGCACCGGTAAGTGGGGAGGGGGGGAAACAGGAGGATCCAGGTCCCCTGCAGCTGCGGGGGATCTGGATCTTAGTCGTCTCATAGTCAGACCTATTTGAGGTCTGATTATAAGACGACCCCGATTATAAGACAAGGGGTATTTTTCAGAGCATTTTCTCTGAAAAAAACCTTGTCTTATAATCGAGCAAATACGGTATTTATTTTTAACAACTCTGTTCAATTTTTCCTTAGAATTTAATATTCAGGCCTTATTCAAGGGTCCAGCTCAATAATAAGACACACTTAAGTGCACTGATTTGACCACACTGATATCCTCTTCCAATTCACACCTGGGCTATACTTGTATCCTGTCATTTACATTCTTGCATGCAAGGAGTTTTTGCTTACGCAGTGAACACTTTTTTCATTTACTGGGGCCCTATTAAGGTCCTGCTCTGTCTCCATGACAATTTCATGCATTTTCAATTAGGTCCTTTAGCATTCTGTTTGTGCAAGCAAGAAAAAAAATATTTGCATGCTATGCTTGTTTTCATTTTTCAAACAGAACGCTAATGCCATATATGTGTAAATAATGCCCATTTGGAAACAATCTAGGCCAATATTAGAGCATTTCACCTGGGTACACAAGTCTTTTGTCTTAACATATTGTTTTAGGTGAAGGGTTACAATTTAGTTTCAGTAGTTTTCCATCCAGCCTAAACGAAATGAACTCAAACATCATAAACTTCCTATAGTATAAGTTTCAACTTAAAAGCAGAAATCATATATGTTGAGTATGAAGGGAGAGTTTTTCACCTTGCTTCTTCGGAGCCCTCTCACTGTGCTTGTGATTAATTTGAAATACACATCAACCAAAGCTGCAGTCACCCAATTCCTTGCACGTATTGTCTGTGCTCATGCTGGAGATTTGAAAGGTGGTTACAAGATGATAACTGTATTGCCAGAGGGAGATAAGTCCCATTTCAGAAATAATTAAGTTTTAGATGTAATTAGGGGACAATTCAGAAGAATATGGCTTATGTTGACAATTGTGTCTCTCATTAAAAAAATGGAGCCATAATGAAACAGTATAGTGCATGCAGTGAATAAAATTGTTTTACTTATTCTTAATTTTAAAAGCAAGCAACAAACCAAAATTGGATGGCACTCATGTGGTTTTGTATGTTTGCTAGTAGGTTTTAATTAGTGGTGAATGTTTCAGATGGAAAACTAGCAAGAAACAGAGTATTTGATAGATAGATAGATAGATAGATAGATAGATAGATAGATAGATAGATAGATAGATAGATAGATAGATAGATAACACCTTTGGGATGAATGTGAATTTAGATTGCGAGCCAGGCCTTCTTGTCCAACATCAGTGTCTGACCTCACAAATTCTATACTGGATGAATGGGCAAAAATTCCCACAGAAACACTCCAAATTCTTGTGGAAAGCCTTCCCTGAAGAGTGGAAGCTGTTATAGCTGGGGTGACCAACTACATATTGTTTGTGTATTTATAATGCAATGTCATAAAAGCAACGGCTGATGTAGTTGCCACATGTCCCAATATACTTCTGTCTATATAATGTGTGTGTATATATATATATATATATATATGATGCAAATCATTTGCAACCATGGCTAATACATGTAAGTAATATTAACTGTATTTACTAATGTTAAGATTCTCTTAAAAATGTATTTTCATGATTTAGAAGGGCACAGATTGTGAATTTCTGTAAACTCTAAATGTAATCTGCAATCTCTGCCTAGGTTCTCCCATGGACCACATGGTGTTCTAATTTTACTCTTACTTCCAGGTATGTCCAGGCATAGGGAAAAGGAATGCGATAACTAGGCCACTGCGCACGGTTAATTGTCTGATCTGACGAAAGTTCAATAAAATACCAGCTCTTGCCCATTGTTTGACACCCCACTCTTTAAGCTGCCAGCAGAAAGCACCCACAGAAAAGCCTTGTTAATAAACATATTTTGTTTGTGTGGCAGTAAAGTTTAGTAATATGCGGTTTTTCATGTAATCTCTGTTTAGGAGTACATAAAACAGAAGCCAAGGCTTCCAATTTCATTTTTATTCACAAGATTTAGATTAAACACCTTTCGAGGTGCCGTGGCTGTGCAGAATCATTCGTCATTTCATTTAATTGGAAAGCGTGAATCTGAATAAATACATCAAATGCAGGAAGGCTGTGATCAGTTCCAAGGCTATGAATTATGTTGCTGTTTATTGATGTATATTAAATATGTATAAATTTGGAACCTTTAGATATGGCATGGTAACAGAAGCTTCTCATGGTCAAAATCCACAGATGTCTACCAAATATAATGAAGAGCTATACTACATAGAAAAAATGATTCTGCACGTATTTTCTTTTTGATAAAAGACAGTTTAAGATTAGGCTGTCTTAGGTTAATAGGAGCTAAGTTTCATTTACTACTACAATAAATATAATATTTCTAAATAGGAGAAATTTCATATATGTTGTGACCTATTTTTGTTCTAGAGTTAGCCAACTACAAGACATCTTTCCTTCTATTTATATATGTCTTTGTGACTTTCGGGGCACAATTTTTACCTAGAAAACACTATAAGCTTCTATAAAAGAAGGATATCAGAGGATGAAAGAGTGACAACAGGATTTGGGTGCCAAAGAGGGACTCCCCAACCTAAAGAGGGACATTTGGGAGGTACTCTTAACTTGTAATAATTCCCAAGCGGTATTTATAACCAGATATATTCACAGAAGTGGAATCAGTCTGTATGTACCTCTAGCTTCTAAGACTGTGATCAACATACTTCTGGTCCAGTAACCATACCTGGGAACTTCTTGGCTCCGGCTACCCAGAGCCTTCCCTTGCGGGACGTGGCCAGGACTGCACACTGACGTCAGCGGGCAGTCCTGCTGAAGTTGGTGGGCGGTCCAGCTGACATTGGGGGCGTTCCCACTGACAGCAGCGGGAAACACCCCCATTTAAAGGGGAAAAATGGGCGGGGAGCGGGGCGTGTCAAGACCCCGCAACCCAGAGGATTTGGGTCTAGACGTGGAGAACCTGAGGGTCAGCGCTCTTCTTTATAGTATGTTAATTTATGAAACATTTCTATAGGACAGACAATCCTTTTTATGTGCTCTGCGTCAGTGACACAGACACATTACGGCTGCAATCCTGAGACCGTCCACTGGGGGAATTGTATTGGCAGTGTATGAATATGCATGCAGTCTGTTTAATTGTGAGCCTTTTATAAAACAACTTAAATGGTGACAGAAGCAGGCCTGGACTGTCTATCTGGCACATTTTGCAAATGTCCAGAAGTCCAGTGGACGAGAGTGATGAAGGTATATATTTACTGCCACCAGAGCTTCAGATCCAGCCTTAGAATTGCAGGGAACTGCATAGGTATTTTAAAATATGAATCATTAATTCATATGATGGAACGTTTAGATGCTGTGAAATAACAACATACATATATTATACATGTAAACATTATGTCTGCATGGCCTTTTCAAGCTGTGCTACATATACAAGTCTAGAAAGCTCAGAAGAAAGCTTTAACTAAAGTGACACATGGATGTCCTTGAAAGGACATTTTTGCCAGCATGGATTTGAGATGTAAAGTATTCTCTAGGCGGACATACCCGGTTGGTGTTAGAGGCCATTAATGTCAGTCAGAAAGTGGAAGCTCTCACATTTCCATCTCTGTCTTATCTGATCTTGCCTATTTCACAAGTATACATGTTATATAACATGCGAGACAAGAGATGGCGATGCATTGTAATGTCTTAGGTGCATTTCTTTATAGTCTAGCAAACAACAACAATCAAGCACTTAAAAGAATAAATACCCTAACCCTCCTAACGTGAAACATTTCTGTAGGACAGCCAAATTATGTGAACTGCATTAATGCCACGGGCACATTACGGCTGCAATCCTGAGCCCGTCCACTAGGGGAATTGTATTGGGAGTGTATGAATATGCATGCAGTCTGTTTACGTGTAAGGAATATAAATACATTTTCAATGAAATGTTTGATAAATGATATTTTCAGTACAAACATATGTTATCAGCCTGGTTACTTTGTTCCCAACAGCTAGAAAAGTTCTACCAGTTTTACCAAAGGTATGCAAGAAAGGAACAGGGTTGGACAAATAATCCAAGAACAGTAGATGTAATACAATTATTATGGATTTAATTATTTCATTTAACAACCATATTAGAGGTATGATCTGACAAGTGATATGTGAGAGCAAGGATAACATTTTGTGATAGCTGGAATGTAACAAAGAAGGATATTATTGAATGAAATATGTTTAATTTAAGGTTCAGATCCTGTGATAATTAATTGCATGGTTCTAGGTTAAAGAGATATCCAACACATCATTACATGCAATTAGTGACATGACAAATGTTAAGCAAAGATCTTTATTGGTTTTGTGAATTATTTAAATGTTATACTGTAGAAAATCCAAGATCATTGTCCCATTTCATATACATGTGCGCATGATGTGTCTTTTGCAACTTGTATTCACTGGCAATTTCATGCTCCTTTGATTTAATATATAATTATATATTACTATCACTTAACAGATCAGATTTACTGAGGTTAGCTAGCTCTGTACATTACATTGACAGTCACTGCTTTTGGCACGTATCCATAAGTGTAAATATAACACTATTATTATAGTTCATTTATGAAATTATATATTTCTTCTGGAGAAAGACTTTGAAGGCGGGCATCTAAAGTTTCTGAACACTGACGGTAGCACAAACTATTATATGGTACATTATGCTCAGTGATAACAAAAAAATTGCCAATGGACTTCCCCTTTCTGAACACAAAGGATGGACACTAAACGTAAACGAGTGTCAAGTACAGTTTGAGTTTTTAACTTTTTATAGTAGACACAGGTGCACAAACCTATTTGATGTCTGGTTCAATGGGGGTTTATACAGTATATAATCGGTCTTTCTGACACAACGCTTTAAAGGGGTCTTATCACTATTGCAACCCGCAATGGTCCATTCAGCAGGAACATTTTATTGATGGCTTTTGTAATAAGACAGTTTTAAAACTTTAAACTACAATCCGTTTTTATGAGCAAAATCCTGACGTTTTTCAAAGTTGGCAGAGGCAAATGTCTCCTTTTTCAGTGCATGGGTGTGGGATTTTATTCCACTGCGACTTTTTTGTATCCAGAACTATCCCCCTAAACCTTTATTTCAGATCAAATTGGCATTTTTTCATAATAGAAACAAACTACTATGTTTTAAATTATTATTATGTATTATATATATTATACTAATTTATTTTATATGACTAAAGATAATATTAAATTAAAAGGTCCTGACATATAGTATGCACAGTGTCTTTTCTCCCCTAGCCTTAAAGGAATCCTTGCTGATTGTGCATTCGTTGTTGAACCAATCCAAAAGGTGGAGAACACGCTAAATGAATTCCTGTTAATTTTTGCTTTTAACATTTAAATAACCATGCTGAACTAGATCACTGTTAAAGTTAATTCTGAAGCATTTACATGTACTTACAATGCAAAGTCTTTTTTCTGCAGTTTGGCGTGACAGTAAGTGCTCCTGTCAGTTCATACGCGTTAGTGGCTGAGCTAGAGGGTGTCTGACTCTGTGCCGTTCATTAGGCAAAGGAAGCCCAGGGCTTTGCCTCCAGCTCTTACAGTCCTACTAACAGGGTCAACAGAAAAATCTCTCTAAAAGCATTAACTGGCTTATTGAAAAATCAGAGTAGATTGGCAGTGAACCACTATAAAAGATAAAAACAGGTCCCGCATGCAAGCCAAGAACTGCTGGGCATAATTCACCATAACTGGAGGACTGGACCCAGGATTTTCTCCCAAGTGACTTCAGTTAACATACTGTATCATCAATACCATGCATAGTTCAGACTAGACTATTTTAATATGGCAATTAGTGGGTGCATTTAAACATGTGGATCCTGGGTGATAGACAATGGTGGCAGCATTACCCTGAGAGTGGCAATGAACACTTTGCTTTTGTTAAAATGTGCCATAAACACTGACTTGTAAAACATCCATATTGTCAGACCAGGAGCAGGTGCTTGTTATATTTACAGCAGAGTCTCATTAGATGCACCACTAAGCCAAACAGCTCTCATTTCTGCCAGAGTAAGAACATGCAGTCCGACACTTTACTTGCATACATCTTGGCTATTTTGTTTGGGTTGACTTAAGTTGGATCTGTGGCAGGTTAAAATAATGGGTACTTGGTAAAATGTTTGTAAACGTACTTATACATATTTATTTACTTATATATAAAGTACGTTAAGCTTTCTGCACACAAACACAATTTCTGTTGTATATCCAAGCTTCATACATTCACTGTGTGATGGCTGAAATCATTCCAGTTACTTCACAGAGAGTTATTGCCATACAGATCCACAGTAGAGTTTGACGACAAATTTACTGTTAAAATGGCTCCACGTGGCAAGAATTGACCTCTTGGAAGACCGGCAGCACTTGTCTTGCTGTGTGTGTGTTTTTTTTAATTTAATTACTATCCAACGATAATATAATAAAGTGGGTTTCATTGGTACTGTAGGGAGAACCAAAACTGGGGTTTATATTTGTAGTTGTCTACAGGAGCCGGGTTACACTGTGTTCTAGAGAAATGACTGCATAGATGGTAAAAGTATGTGGAGTGCAGGCATTGCGCACGTGAGTGCCGCTACAAAGTGTGTGTGTGACCATGAATGTGTTGGCCTGTAAGCACGTATGTGTAAGAGAGTAAGTGTGTTTGTAGTAATTATAGAAGTAAGATAGTAAGAAGCAAGAGAAGGGACACAAAAGTGGTCAGTGGAGAATGTAAGAAGACATTGAGAGAGCGTGTGAGTATGAAAGCATTAGAGGGTGAATTTGTCAATCATGACATAATGGATGTGGGTGTGGTTTTGGCCAGCGTGGTTGTGGTGGGGGGCTGCATTTCATATTTGGAACCAGGCAGCACAATGTCTTGAGCCGGCCCTGGCAGAGAGCCATGCAGTTTCCACTGACTGGGACATTTTTACTGACTTCCGCGAGGTGAACTGTCCCAAAAACATTAAAAAAAAGAATGTATTACAAGGTATAAAAGGCGGACAGTCATTTTTAACATAAGTGTGTTAGTAAGAAAAACAAACATAACACATTTGGACGACATAAATCTACTCTGTCCAACACTGTTTAAAAACATGTATAGGAGTTGAATACATAAAAATGCCATAAAAAGAGCACAGAAACGGTCCAGCCAAATTTCCCTAAAGTTCTTGTTACTCTAGATCCCCTGGTGGGACAAAAATAAAAACTAAAGACATTAGAGAGACCTAGGGGGCAGTAACTCTGCCCTTTGCCAGTGATCCCCTGATCTGTAGGTAAGTTTGGATATATTTTAAAACAAAACAAAAGTATAAACTATGGGTACTAAAATAATGATGTGATGTGCCGTGTAGGCGTCAGTTAACAGTACTAAAAAGTCCAATGTTGAATATTTTTAATGCAAGCATTAAATGGTGTGTAACGTGCAGAGGTGTAGCATGGCACCAACGAAATATGTGATTTGCTTCTTACTGCTACATTAACCCCTTGACTACTTACGATCAGGAGATATTTTTTTTCCCAGTGGGAAACCAAGATCATTTTTACAGTTTACATTAGATTTGGTTGACAGCCTCAGAAACAGCTTACTTTTTAAATAGGAAAAAAACAATATATATTTACCAGGACAACCCACCGTTTTCAAAATTCATTTAAGGCAAACCTTTCACATCACACATATGATGGTAGAAATTAACATAATGTGTTCCCCATTCTATCCTTATATATGCCAGACTGAATAGTAAACGTTCTAAAAAAAATGTTTCTTAAAATTCCCCAGCTCCTTTTTTATGGGAGGATGGAAGGGTTTAGAGTTGGGGGCTATGTGACATCATAGTTACTGAACACTGCAGACTCAGAGTAGCACTAAAGATGGTGGTCGGCAACATGTAAAAATTAGATGCCTCCTGGGGACAATGGCTGATAAGGCAAATATAGAAGGGTGTATGTGTACCTTTCTTTGGTGCTTTACATTTCTTTTGATATGTCTTGGATTCAAGACAAGGTTTTTTTTATGGTCTCAAATGTATTCATTTTAATTGCCCTAATAGCATGTGTACACCATTGTATTGCTTGTCAGACATTGTTTTCCTTTGATTACAGTGTAGCTTATTCATTTCTGTGTAGTTTCAGAAACATTCATTGAATTGACCCCTCAATACCTTTGTAAGTGGAAGGCTTTAACATACCTCAAAACTCCAATGGCCAGCTCAAAAGAGGAACACGTTTGTTTAGAAACTTGGCTATGTGGCAAGGTTTTACCAATACTTTTTTGACTTGTTGACAGCAATTTATGTACTGAGTATGGTATTTAGAAGAAAAAAACATCGTAATGAATTAATGTGATTCTATACACTTTGAGGGTTGTAGAACATTGTCATACACTTATCACCAATAAACATCCTGGTCTCCTAGAAAAAAGGCATCAGGGAAGGTAGGAGAGCCATATGGATTTGGGGCTGTACCTCTTAAAAAAGGAAGCTTGGAAGGAGTGATTGTATTTTTATTATATAGGTGTTACCAATAATACAAATAAAAATGTAATGGGAGCTTCACTTTAATTAGTAAAATAATTATCTCTCTTCCTATTTGTCCCCAGGGCTGGTCTTAGTGCCAGGCAATTCAGGCAGTTGTCTGGGGTGCCTGCACTAGGAGTGGTGCTGACAGTCACCCCAGAAATAGCTCCTAATGTGGAGAAGTCGGTCTTGTTCCTGACAAGGGTTAAATGGAAGTCATTAAAATTGGCCTCCATAGCTTAATAGAAGCCTCCACCCCACATGGGACAGGCACAAGTGATCTATACCTACTTTGGCATTTAAAAAATATTTTTTTAAAATAACTAAAACATGTACTGGTGTACTTGTGACAGTTTGGTCTAGGGATGACTTTGTTCGCCCGTGTCTCAAACATACACTTAGTCTGAGGGGAAAGTGAGAAACATCAGCTTTTTTCCACTTGCAAGTGTACACCTGGGAAAATCTTAATCTTAAAAAAATGTTAATGGTTTGGGACAACAATATTCAGAGTGTGTGTATTTTATCTCAAAGTTACATAGTAAGAATGAAAGCTAAGTGTTTGCATGTAGAAACGTTTACTTTGCCATGTGGTATAACTGCAGCAGATGATGCTGTCATCTGAATGAGGTTCTGAGCACAGTGCTGTGTGACAATCACTGACATGGAAGAAAGTACAGTGTGTGGCGGGGTATGCCTGAGGACTTGCGCCACTTGTATACCATTGTGGCATTAAAGCACAACAGAAGGCGCCAGCTTCAATAGCTTAAGGCTGACTGAAGATTCACGAGAATGGATGGACTTTACTGTGTAAAAACCAAGCAGAATGACCAGACAAGAAAGTCCCACTGAACTGCTCAGTAACCCAGTAAATGAAATTCTGCAAGCTTTGTAGGCAGCAACAGTTACAATAAATTTCCCTTTGTGAAAAAATGAACGGGCAAAGCACTGCTTTATGTTCTGTGTTTTCTTATGTAAGGTTATAAAGAGTACTTTAAGAAGCCGATGATGTTTCCAAAGTCATCAAAAGAAGTGAGCTAAGTGGCCTATAATGTAATTATGATTAGCTTATTACCTTCTTGGTTACTTCACACCAGCAAAAAAACATTATTTCCTAAAATCACGTAACATACTTAAATATATAACATAGAAACATAGAATTTGGCTGCCAATAAGAACTATTCAGCACATCTAGAATGCTCATTTTTCCTGTTGTAGAGACTCAGAGGTTAATCAGACCTTGCTCTTATCTTAGGACCTCACTTTTTGCTCCTTCGTTTAGGCTAAAACTCTGAAGATGCTACTTTTTTATTTTAGTGTTTTTTTTCTACAAGTCAACCTTATATAGGAATGTACAATAGTTCCTTGGATACAAACCATAATATTGAATTACTATTAAAAGTCTTAAACACAGTTTAAAAACTAAGAACAAAGAGTGCTTTTACATAAAAAGGTTTTTATATCCTAATATAATTTGTAGTTTATTGGCTATTAGGCTGGGGAGGGCTGGCGCTTTCTGGCCGGGGGCACATAAAGCCAAGTGGCCCAACATACACCCTGACACACACATGTGCACACATTTACACAAACTTAGACACTCACACTAACACATGCTTACACATACATTTACTCATACTCGCTAACACACTCATAACTCCCTCTCACACCACTTACATTTATGTGCACACACTTACACATATATGCTAACAAACACTTATACATACATGTCCATGCTAATACACAATTGCTTAATATATACATCTGTGTTAACACACAAATACTTACACACACACACACACATCTATGCTAACAAACACTTATACACATTCATGCTCTCACACACCAACACTTACATGTACACATCCACATCCATGCTAACACACAAAACCTTACACGTTTATGCTTACACACACACAAACATATGTTCATGCTTATAAGCGCTTACGCTTGCACATACACATTTATGTTAAAACACACTTATACATACATTCTCATTCTAAAATACATACAAATATACATTCACACAGACCCTGACAAGCTTGTATTTTTCCTTTCAGTTAATATAATTGACTAATGATTTTGAAATATTAAGCTTAAACATATCAGACTATACCACCTCAAAGAAGCTAAGATTAGTATAATAGGTAAGAACACTAGCGTGTCTGCTAAATTTCCTGTCCTGAGGTTATCTCACTTGTAGTGTAACAGTAGTGTATCTCCCAAATAGTCCTTTTTAGGGTGTGCAGTATTTCTTTGGCACACCAGTCCCCCTTTCCAACTTTGCTCTTAGAATACTTGTTTAGTATTTATAGGTTAAATAGTAAAAATGCCTTATTGAAATGCAATTATAGTGTTTTTATTTTGTAAAACACTACCGTAAGATAGCTATTTGTATTACATGTAAGTTAGATTCCCAATAAATGTATTTTGCTAATCTAAATCCTCACTGAAGTGAAATCATTTCAACATCTTACATGTGTTTCTATTCTACCCATGGTTTGAGAAAGTTTTCAGAAGTGATCATATTTTGGGGATTGTCCTCTTTTCTCTGGGTAGGCAATTAACATTTATCATTTTTTACTGTACTTTCAGTAATTTTAGCCAGTATGGGCTATATGCAGAGGCCTGACCCAGGGTAGGACACCCTGCCCTAGATCTGTCATTTTCCTGTTATCTCCATTTGTTAAAGGCCTGATATATGATCTCATAGCCCGATGTTCCACATTATGTGGAGCTGAAGAGCTCTGTAGTATTGAAAAAAGTAAAAAAACATAATATATTTTATTGTATATTATACGTGTTTTACATGTTATACTTATCTTTGAGATTAAGCAAAACAACCTTGATGTAATGTGTAGATAACATGAAGTACTAAGCTAACAGTTTTAGATTTTTTCCATCTTCTGTTTTTGCCTCTCTTTGTAAATCAGCTAGAAGTTGCCAAGAGGCCCACATGTCGTAGCGTGTAATGTATGCATAAAGAAATTAGATTGCTCCTGTCAAATGGAAACACATCACTTTGCTGTCATCTTTTTTGCACTTTTTAATTTTTCCCGTATGCATTCAAACATGTTATATTTTGAGACAGTTTTGTTGACAGTTTGCATGAACGGTGAAAATGGAGTGGCACATGCAAAATGAAAAGGGTTTTGCATATTATTAAAGGAAAGAAATATATTCTTCTCCCAAATGTCTTAGTCATCTGAAGAAGAGACTTCCTAAAAGCTTGCATCACGCTAAATGTCTTGGTTCTTGGCCCCCAAAAAGGATCAACCTTGACTCAAAGTCACATAAATTGTCTTTATAAAGCCTCACCCCACCTCTAACCCAAAAAAGTATTCATCTTTCGTCATTTCAAATACTGGAAGATGATCTCTGATTATGATTAATCGGTTGATGACGGACATACCTGGTAACTTGCATGTTCTCTTCTGGAATCTCTGGATGATACTCAGGATTGGCTCAATTTCTTCAGTCATACATAGTAACATAGTTAATTAGGCTGAAAAAAGGACTTATAGTCCATCAAGTTCTACCATTACACAAACCCATATTAGTTGATCCAGAAGAAGACAAAATTAATGAATTAATGTCATGTCAAAGGGAAAGAAAATCCTTCTTGACTCAAAGGCAGACTCACAAAACACACAAGGCAACAAAGGAGTGGCTCAAGAAGAAGCACATTAAGGTCCTGGAGTGGCCTAGCCAGTCTCCAGACCTTAATGCCACAGAAGATTTGTGTAGGGAGCTGAAGGTTTGAGTTGCCAAACATCAGCCTCAAAACATCAATGACTTGGAGAGGATCTGCAAAGAGGAGTGGGACAAAATCTCTCCTGAGATGTGTGCAAAGCTGGTGTCCAACTACAAGAAATGTCTGACCTCTGTGATTTCCAACAAGGGTTTTGCCACCAAGTACTACGTCAGGTTTTGTAAAGGGGTCAAATACTTATTTCACAGCGTAAAATGCAAATCAATTTATAAAACTTATTGGAAATGCGTTATCCTGGATTTTGTTGTTGTTATCCTGTCTCTCACAGTTTAAATAAACCATTAGAATTATAGACTAATCATGTCTTTGTCAGTGGGCAAACATACTAAATCAGCAGGGGATCAAATATTTTTTCTTCCTTCACTGTAGCTATTTCCATTATTTTTTTTGTCCAAAACCGCACAGCATATTCTAGATGCGGTCTTACCAAAGATTTATAAAGAGGCACAATTATGTTCTAATCCACAGCCTCACATTCTATTGTCAATAAGAACCCCCCAAATCCTTTTCCCATAGAGGATTTACAAAAAAAAAAAAACAAAAAAAAAAACAATTTATAGTATAATTAGCATTTTTGTTTTACTTACCCAAGTACATAATTTTTGTATTTATCTACATTATTCAAGTGTAAAGGTAGGGGAGAGGCATTTGGTCACACTGATCCACCCACTTCCTGCCTACTTTCCACCCACTAAAGCCCAACTAGGGCTTCCCCTGTTCCTATGTACAGTAAGCCCCTCTCATACTATCTTACAACGATTTGAAATTATTATTGTCATGTTTGACCAACACATGAATACATTTTATCCGCGAGTATTTACTTTCCATTAGTTGTACTGTTTAAAAAAATCTACATTGGACCACACACTTCCCAGATAAAACAGAAATAATAATTATTGACATCATTGTGCTGGTTATAGCATTAATGTAATATTTTACATACCACATAGAATATAATGCCCATGTAGAATATAATTGTCCTGAGATGGAAGCCTTCACCTTTTTACACACAGATTATTTACAGATATACTTATCAAGAATTATTTTTTGCTTTATCTGGCCCTAAAGGTTAATGAAGATCTGTACATCCGTACAGACTTTACATATTAAATTTCTATTTTTTTTTCAGGGGAGGAAAATTTGTTGGCGATTTTGAAAAGGAGATGGTGGAAGTACATGTTCCTAGGGATCATAGACATAGAAGCAGCATACTTAGTGGTCAAGTCACATCAGTATACCACCTTTATTAGCATACAGGTAAGTGTTCTGCTTTTTTTTCATTGTTTTAGAGACAGAGAGAAAAAGATTAAACTCTCTGTGATGTTAACATTTGGCCTGTCTGATCTATGGTACCTCAAGGAAAAAAGGAACCATTAAAGTAATAGCAATAGGAACAACCTCAGGGACACAATGCCAATTTTAGTAAACAAATGCAAGATAAAGAAGAGGGCAATGTTTAGCTTATGTAAAGCCAGTTATTTTCCACTGAAAGCAAGGCTTTACGAAGATTGGGTGATTTCATTAGGTTGTAAGGTCTAACAACCAGGGCCCTCCACACCTTCTGTATGTGTTTACATTTGTCATTTTATGTTCTGTATGACACGGTAGAATCTGTTGGCATCAAAAAGCTCAAGAAAAATAATGGAGATTCCTGGAATAAAGCAAGTGTATATTGCTGGTGTTGGTACACAACTTGAACATGGCTGTATGTGCAAATGTTATGGTGGTGAAAACCTTTACAACGTCACACGCTTAACCTGAAGTCTCCAGGTGAAGCTTTGCTACCCATGGTCTCCATGTCAGTCTCTTCTTTCCCCAAGCAGGAGTGTGGTGTTTGTCATGCCTATACCCTGCCAACATACTTCCCCTCCCACAGCCTGCCTATTTAATGCTTTCTGTAGCTACCACTACCTCCACGCCAGCTTTGTGCTACCTCCCTTTGCCAAGATAACAGCTCTGGGTCTTCATATCATGCCTGGCGAGGCTGAGGAATACATGGCACTGAATCTAAGACCATTCCTCCATACAGAATCCCTCCAGATCCTTCAAATGTCAATGTTGTCTCTGGTGGGGTGTCCTCTTCAGTTCACCCCACAGGTTTTCTATGGGGTTCAAGTCAGGTGACAGTGATGGCCCTGGTAGGACATTGATTTCTTGGTCAGTAAACCATTTTTGTGTTGATTTTGATGTATGTTTTGGATCATTTTCCTGCTGGAAGATCCAACCACGGCCCATTTTAAGCATTCTTCAGAGACAGTCAGGTGTTCATTTAATATCTGTTGTTATTTAATAGAGTCCATGAATCTATGTATCCTAACAAAGTGTTCAGGTCCTCTGGCAGAAAAACAGCCCCAAAACATTAAAGCGCCACCACCATATTTAACCATGGGCATGAGATATTTTTCCATATGGCTACCTTTCTGTGTGTGCCAAACCCGCATCTTGTGTTTATTGCCAAAAAGATCTCTTTTGGTATCATCTGACCATAGAACCCTATCCCATTCCAGTAGTTCCAATTGTGTCTGGCAAACTGAAGATGGTTGGGTTTGTTTTTTTCATGAAACCCTTTTAAACAACTTGTGGTGATGGCAGTTCTCCAGCTGTGATCCTTGGAGGTTTTTTGGCCACTTGAACCATCCCCTTTACAGTGTGTTGAGGCAACCGCTTCCAGGTTGATTCATACTTCTTTGCTCATATTTACTAAGGGTGCCAATATCTGTGGATGGCACTGTAGACACATGGTCAACAAATACCGTATTTCCCCAAGTATAAGATGCTCCCATGTATAAGACGCATCTTAATTTTTGGGCCCGAAATTTGAAAAAAAATATATTACATAAAGTCATTGAACTGGCTGCCTGGGCATGATATGAGTTTATGTTAGCTGCTAGCAATTGTTAGCAATCACACTGCTATCATGCTCAGACAGCCAGTACATGCACATCACTTTCAGACTCCTTGTGCCCCCTCCCTGTGCCCCCTGCACACAAATCCATGATATCACACACACATATATATATTCGTTCACTTAACTGAACTGCAGATCTTCTGGTGCGGCTCGCGGACTTCCGTGGGGTCCGCTGTTTCCCTCTGCGTTGCTTGAACAGGAACTGAGCGGAGTCATGTGATGTACATTCACGTTACTCCACTGGGTTCCTGTGTCGCCGCAACAGATCAAGAGACGCTGCTGAACAACACAGAGGTAAGCAGCAGGTCCCCTTTCCAGGGGGGGAAAAATCTACCACCACTGTATAAGACGCACCCAGTTTTTAGACCCCTAATTTTTCTAAAAATACGGTGCATATAAAGCACCTGGGGCATTGCACAATTGGCCCCACCCACTGACATAATCAGTTTACTCGAAGAGGGGGGGCTCTGGATAGCGCTAAGGGTGGAGGCTGTGGTGGGGCAGCTGAAGGGGGCTGCCTTAGGTCAAATCAAGGGCAGTAGCGAAGATACATGCTTCAAACGTAATACACCTTACCGATTTAAATGTTCCTAAAATGGTTAAAATTAAAAGAAGCCTAGTAGATGGACCTTTATATCCCTGTTTCAGGATAATGAAACTTGCAAATGCTGGTTTAGCTGACAAGCAATCCTCTGTGTGCCCATGAATTTGACCACCAGATATAACATAAAATGTATTTATAGATAGCAGCAGACAGGCTAATAAAGCTGGTGCTATGAGATCCTTCCTGGGTTAGCATGGACTCTGGTCACAAAATATATCATAATGGCCAATTATCTGTGGCATTCTATCCACTTTTATCACCCATCACTTGGGAAAGCTGGTGCTGCAGTTATTATGAAGCTTCTGATGTTGACTGGAAACATTTGTTTCAAGCTGCACAACAAAGATTTTGTTCGGTTTTAACTGAATTCATAAATTCAAAGGTAAATACTTGATGAAAAAAGGTATTTGTTATTCATTGTGTTTAAAACCACGGAGACATTGTCATATGAATTAATTATACTTCTAAGTTAACAAGTAAAAACCCTGACCCACTTAGACTCTGTATGGTGTAACTTTCCACCAAATAATTAATCACAAAAAACACTGTTGCAATTGGTCTTGTGATAGCAGAAAAGTTCCATAAAAGATATTAAATGTTTGCTTTGTTGATGATATAATCTTCTTTTAGGTATGCAACTGAATACTTAGAGATTGTATGCCCTCCAGGAATTAAACGAACAGCCATGTGTAACTGTTGTTAATGTACTTTTTATCTATTTAAATATTGAATATTGTTCCTATGAGAATCCCCAATCCCTCTGCTTTAGTCTCCTTAGCGTTTGCTGGTGCTGTTACCACAACAAGTCCAACAGACTTCTGTGCCAATTTACCTTGGGCACTGTTCTAGGCCTGACCCAGGGCATAAACTCCAGCCGCCCTTCCACGGCTGCCATTCTCACTGCAGAGTTTCGGGATATGATATTGTGTGCCAATGCAGATTTGGGGTGCAAGGACTCCTGGCTCCTTAGGCTTAAAGCTAGTCAGTCTAGGCCAGAATACGTTGCTGCCAAATGTGCTTACCAGACATACTGGGTCCAACTTAGCTGTAAGATAAAGTACACAGGGAGTGTGTATTAGCGCTTGTCAGCAGCCACAGCATTAGTTTCAAGATGCCGTGCCACCTATAACGCTCAGTTAACACTTTTGCAACTAAATGCAATCATGTGACGCAATAACAGTCGCTTTTTAAACTAAAAAATAAAAGCTCCGTGGAAGATACAGTATATTGTATCATACCCCAGTCTCCCCATACTCAGCAGAGTGTATCTGTGTGACATATGCTGCTGAGCTGCTTAGCTACATCAATAGTGACTTGAAAATGACATTCAGAATGTGTGTAATGGAACGAAAGCCAAGTTCTGGTTAGAACAGTATTAAATATACTTAAGTGAAAGGTTGCGATTCCTAAATTTAAGCTTTCATTCTGTCAGTGATTGATTTTCATGTTTGTACTTCCTTTTAGGAAATTATCCTAGCAGGTGTGTCCAAATCTGCTGAAAGTTGTACCGGGGTATTGATGTTGCCAGCTCTTTTGTGTGCTTCAGAGGCACTGCAGGAAGCATCTGGCTTGGAAGCTAATAAAAGAATATCCTTAGGCTTCTGATTTACTAGTCAATTAGCAGCTCACCTGCAGCCGAACTGCCATACTGGCTGCCTATATTGATCTAGTCACTTTATGTTCTCTTTTCCCAGGTCACTTGTGGTAGCCGCATGTTGTGCTTTAATTCTTTCTTTTGGATTTCCATACTTTGCTCTGCAGGCTGTGGTTTCCTTTGCATTTGTGTTTGCTCTCCTATCTGTGCTGATTCTGTCAGTCCTAGCCCTTTGCTTATAAATAGTCTGGGATTCTGCTATATTTTGTATGTCAGCCCTGTTTCATCTGTAATACTAGGTGTCTTTACTACAATTCTGTATATCACCCACCTGCCCTTACTTTGCTGGTGTCCATCTGCCTGCCAACTGTTCTGAACTTTGAAATTTTTGATTTTTGTATATTCTTGTTGCGTTTTATTAGCTTTCCATTTTGTCACTTTGTTACTTTGATCACCCCTTGTCAGAACACAAACATTTGCTGCTAGCCTGCTGCTGCCCTTAAAAAAAATATTCCACTCTTCTATGGTAACCACTGCAAAATATTTTCGATGTCTAGACTCCAAGGTCTTGTTTCAATAACCTGTGTTTGCTAAAAAAGAATGTGTGGAAAAATTAGACTTGCAGTAAGAAATTCAACTGCGGAGCGAAAAAAAAAATTGCCAGCTGCTCAATTACACATACATATTTATCAAGCATTTCTCATAATCACAGCCCAACATGCACTGTTCCCACATCTAAACCACTGCATATCTAATAGACCAAACCTAATCTAATTGATGTTAGAGCAGCAGAAGCTCATTCCAGCCAAAGTGGTCACACCAGCAGCGTGAGTACTTTAACATTCACTGATGTTTGTATCAATGTCTGTTTACCTGTTTCTTAAATGAATATACAGTCCATCGCTGTTTCTCAAAAAGTTAGTTTAAATGGGCCATTCACACTATGCACACTAAAATAGTCTAGCTACATCCCTCTAACACTATAGAGTGTGGGTGCGTGTATCTAGTGGGTAGCTGTACCCACATGATTAACCGGCCGCTGGCCTTCAAGTGCCTGGATATCCCCAATATGTTCTTATCTACACATGTGGGGTTCACTAACTATAAGGCCCATTCAATTTCATGCAGAATGTAATGTATGACTTAGTTTTAAACCCTGCAGCCCCATTACTAGTGGGGAGTGATCATCAGCCCCCTTTGGTAAATAGGATTTCATTAAACTATGTAGTTACTTATTGTATTGCAGGGGAGGGTGAAGAACATTTTCATGAATTTCAAGGGAGGCTATGCATGATTTCATTGAACTCTTATGCCCTTACCAGCAACTAATAATATTTAAAGTTGCATATGTTCATGCAGGTATGAACCTAGGGGTTCCTGGTTGCAGTATTTAATTGGCACCCACCCTATAACGAAAACACATGCACATACTAACATGCACATGTATCTCCCTCTTCTCCCTCACTACACCAATAATAGGCTTACACCTGACATCATATGTTGACACACAATCTCACTAACATCATACACACATTAATCCTAACACCCACCCTTGTATGCCATGCAAACAACTCACATATCAGTCACTATGCAACTTGTTTTGCAAGTGTTAGCATGAGAGTCTCACTTGAGTCTGTAAGTTATTATAATCATGTTAATATTATTTACCGGTAAGAGTGCTACCATCTAGAGTTTTATTAATAGAGTGCACATTTTATGTGTTAAGTAGTACCATGTGTGGCTGTCATTAAAATGTTGAACACTTTTCAATTTCTCCCTTTCATCTCTTCCCATCTCTCTTTTCTATTGTGCCCTCTCTTTCTTCTTTGTCTGTGACTTCTCTAACTCCCTTGCTCTTCTCCTCTCCTTTCTTTCTCCTCTCCTTTTTGCCCTCTATGTCTACTCTCCCATCTTCGTGTTCTCTCTTCCTTTCTTTTCTCTCTCTCCCGCCTTCCCTTTTCCTCTTTTTCTTTCATCTGCCTCTTTCTTTCTTCCCTCTTCTTTTTTCTGCCTTCCCCCTTCCTCAACACAAGTAAGTTTCCAGGAGCCCTTCGCTCCCATACAAAACACTCCAGAAGCCCCTGGCCCCTCTCTTTGTATATACAAAACAATTTAGCAGCCCCTCACCCCACAACACACATTAACCAACATCCCCTATATGGCTGTCCCCAACAGTATGCCAAAGCTCTGTCCTTCTGCCTACAGCATCTTAACCGCCACAGATCACTGTAAGTTCTGGCAGCCCTTTTCCTATCTTCACACAACTCTATTAACAAAAGAAACTACATTTCGGGTGAAAAAAACACTTCAGAAAAAGAGACATGAGCAGCGACGTATTCTGGCATAGGCCGACTTGGCCTAAGGAAGCAGAACCCCTGCCACAATTTGCCCTCTTGGGCAATCTGCCACTCCTGTGCTGCTCTTGTTACCAACCATTGTTATCCCTACAGATATTAGGAGACTCCTTATTATAATTTTTGCTGGACATAGGCACATATTTTTTTCAAACAGGGACAGAATCAGTAACTTTCAGATAAAAACCGGTGTAATCGTGAGTTAGAGCCATAGAGTTATAACAGAACTGAAGAAACTTTAGTCCTACTGTAAACAGACAGATGAGCAGCAGTGTATTCTGGCCTAGGCCAACTTGGCCTAAGGCGGTACGCTCAGGGGGGCTGCAATCCCCTGATGCAAAACCGTGGAAAAGATTTCCCTCCACTGTGCTGTTACTCAATGGGCCAGTTACAAGGGAGATCTCTAATCTCCCCAATTGGCCCATTTACACGACACATAACAGGCACAGCCTCCATGGAATGCATTACAGCGAGCTTAGCGCGTTTAGGACATGGAGCACCAGGCTGTGATGTCCTTTTCCGGTGCTCCACAGGGAAGATGGAGAGGGCGGGTCAGGCCCAGGGCTACACCCAAGGTAAATACATCCCTGGACATGAGACCATGGATAAACATACATAGTGCTGTCTTTCAATCTAAACTGGCTATTTATGGGAAATATATTTTAGGTGGTACATGGGCAATTCACACTTCATGTTGTGGTTTATAGCAACTAGAAGTTTATTTGTCATAGTTGTATGCAGTTTCCGTTTTGCATACTGAAACATTGTGTGCCAAATTTAAAAGCTATGTCCCCTTTAAGCTATTTGAGCATACGTGAAAGTGATCTTTATATTATCTTTCTGATGTAAGCTTTTAACTTTTCTTTTTTTAAAACCTAAATTTCTCACATGATCATCAAAAGCATTTAAACCATAAATAATTATTTTTTTCTTTTTATCATTACAGTTATTAAATTGCTTTGTGTTTCCTGTGGTCATATTACTGTCCTGGTTTTTCTTGCTGGTACGATATAAAGTACTTCACTTTATTGGAGCTGTGGCCTGTATCCTAGGCATCGGCTGCATGGCAGGGGCTGATGTGCTTATGGGGAGACAACAAAAAGAAAGTAAGTCTTCTTCAGAGTCACCAAATTGTTGAAGTAATCTAGCATTTGTACAAGTTGTATTTTGTTACATTGTCTTATGTCTTAATTGTTTTTTTTATCCAGGCTTCTACCCAGGAGACAGTAAGCTGATTGGGGACATCTTAGTCCTTGGAGGTGCCACTCTTTATGGTATTTCCAGTGTGTGCCAGGAGTACATTGTGAGAAATCTCAGCCGAATAGAGTTACTTGGGATGATTGGACTTTTTGGATCATTTTTTAGTGGGATTCAGCTGTAAGTACATGGGCATTATCCCATATGTTAAATATATTACCGTATTTGCTCGATTATAAGACGAGGTTTTTTTCAGAGCAAATGCTCTGAAAAATACCCCTCGTCTTATAATCGGGGTCGTCTTCTAATCAGACCTCAAATAGAGGTCTGATTAGGAGACTAAGATCCAGATCCCCCGCACCGCTGCAGGGGACCTGGATCCTCCTATCGTCGCCCCCCCCCCGCACGCACGCACGCACGCACTTACCGGTGCTTCCGGAGGTGAAGTTGGCAGCGGGGGTTTGTATGTGTCCGTCGCAAATACCTTCCCCGACTGTCAGAGATCATTGTTCCAGAGTTCCTGATCGCTGACAGCCGGGGAAGGTATTTGCGACGGACGCATACAAACCCCCGCTGCCAACTCCACCTCCTCCCGGCTGCCGCGGAATGAGACGTCAACCCGCTGCCCCGGCAATGCAGCAGGAAATTGGAAGCACCGGTAAGTAAGTGTGTGTGTGTGTGTGTGTGTGTGTGTGTGTGTGTAGGGCATTTCTGGAATGCCTTACACCCCTATATGCCACTCTGGCACTTAGGGGGTTAAAAGGCATATTATGGGGCAGAGTGGCATATAGGGAGGTATAAGGCATTTCAGGAGGCAGAGTGGCGTTAAGGGGGCATTTAATAGAGCACTCTGCCTCCTGAAATGCCTTATACCTCCCTATATGCCACTCTGCCCCATAATATGCCTTTTAACCCCCTAAATGCCAGAGTGGCATATAGGGGTATAAGGCATTTCTGGAGGCAGAGTGCTCTATATAATGCCTTTTAACTCCCTTAATGCCACTCTGCCTCCTGGAATGCCTTATACCTCCCTATATGCCACTCTGCCCCATAATATGCATTTTAACCCCCTAAATGCCAGAATGGGATATAGGGGTATAAGGCATTTCTGGAGGCAGAGTGGCACATAGGGGGTCAAAAGGCATACCATGGGGCACAGTGGCATATAGAGGGTTAAAAGGCATATCATGGGCCACAGTGCCATATTGGTGTGGCAAGCCTGGGGGCAGATGTGCGTAACTGGGGGCAGGTTGGAAAATACAAGGAAATAAAAACAAAAAAAATATTTTTCTCAATCATAGCTTTTATTAAAAAAAATAGTTTACATGAATTAACATTTACTGGTAAAACTTTTTTCCTTTAGGGTCGTCTTATATTCAGGCTTTTTCTTTTTTTCCTAAGTTAATATTCAGATTTTGGGGGGTCGTCTTATAATCAGGGTCGTCTTATAATCGAGCAAATACGGTATTCTTTTTTCCTGTAAATTATACCTTGTTTTTCATATCTGCTTTAATTAACTGAATGATCCTTAGATTTCCCAAAGGCTATGTAGTATTATCTTAATCTTCATTTATTTAGTTAAGAAATATAATTATGTATGCTATAGAATATGTACAAATGTAAAATTTCTAGAGGTCTAAGAGGCAGAATGGCATCTAAGAGACATATTTGGTGATCAGATGTTTTTAGCCCATTAAGTATAGCTTTTCTTAATCTATAAAACTGTTTTGCTCACAGTCACATTAAACATGATGTAGAACGTCTAGTGTATCTCTAAAGCATATACTTTGCTTCAAATCAGTGGTAACCTTTTGGTTCTTTTATTTTCATATGTTTAGAAGCAGAACACTAGACAAACAAACCTACCTAATGCAATAATCAATTACTTTTATACATAATTGTAGGGATTGGCATTTATAAAACCAATTACCTTATATATTATACATAAAAAATACAGCTTTGTTTAACACCTTAATGACCAATGACGTGCCAGGCGTGTCATGCAAAAACAGTCACTTAACGACCAATGACGTGCCTGACATGTCTTGGCATTAAACAAGCTTAGAAAGCGATCTACGATCTATGATCTTAAATGGGCTTGAACTGACCGGCTTCAAAGATGTCCCAAATAGGATATGATGGCAGAAGGACCGGATGTCAAAGTTCCAAGTTAAAAAATGCACACTTTTTAAAATGTTGCGTTTTACCTCCCAAACAACCCGAGAAACCCATGCATAGGGGTATCATTGTACTCGGGAGATGTATTGAACACGTAAGGGTTCTTGGCAGTGATACATACCAGGAGCTGTCAATTAAAATATGTGGTGGGGGCAGAAATGAAGACCCTGGGGTGTCTAGTTTTGAAACATATATGGTTTGATGGGGGTAAATTTAACCAACCGGCTTCAGAGATGTCCCAAAAAGGACATCGGGCAAGATGACCAGATTTGTAGAAAAAAAAAAAAGGTTTTCAACAGCAGTTTGGTGCTTGTGCTTACTGCCTTATAACTTAAAAGAAACAAAGATTCGGTATTTCTAAACTCAGGACAAATATTAGAATATGTTTAGTAGTTTTATTCATTAGCGTTTGTAGGGGAGTAAAAGATTTTTCAATATACTTACTAGGAGCTATAAATTCATACCTGAAGTACAATGTATGTGTGTTGGAGGGGAACACAAAAAACACTACAGCAAACTTTGCATTTAAAATACCCTTGTGTATAGGTTTAAAAAATGATTTGATGAGGTAAATTGAAGTGACCGGCTAAAATCAAAGATTATAATCAAAGATTTCCCAAATAACACATGGGGACAGGATGGCCGCATGTCAAAATTCCAATTTTAAAAATGTCCACCTCCCAAATGTGACCTTTTAGCCCCCAAACAACCCTAGAAACTCATGCATGTCTGGTATCACTGTATTCAGAAGATGTTGCTGAGCACATATTGGGGTTCTTGGCAGTGATACATACCAGGAGCTGTAAATTAAAATATGTGGGGGGGTACTAGCATTTGAAAGACCCTGGGGTGTATAGTTTTCAAGCATACATAGTTTGATGGGGTAAATTGCATTAGCCGGCAACAAAGGTGGCCCACTTAGGACATGAGGGCAGTAGGGCCAGGTGTTATAGTTCCAAGTTGAAAAATGTGCACTTCCCAAATGTGGCATTTTACCTCCCAAACAACCCAACAAACCCCAGCCATGGAGGGGTGTCACTGTACTCGGGAGATCGTTCTGAACACATATTGGGTTATTGTGTGACAGTGATGTATACCAGGAGCTGTTCATACCTGAAGTACATTTTGTGTGATAAAAAAAAAACCACAAAATAAATTACTACCACAAACTTTGACAAAGGGTGGTAGTAGAATTAGTGCATGGAATGTGTTAAAATACCAGGATTTGAAATACCTTGTGGTGTCTAGTTTTCAAAAATTTATGGTTTGATGGGGTAAATTGCATTGGCCGGCTTCAAATGTGTCCCAAATAGCACATGAGGACAGAATGACCAGATTTGAAAAAAAACTGGTTTTGAAATAGGAAAACGGTATTTCTAAACTCAGGACAAATAGAATCTTTTTAGCAGTTTGTTTCATTAGCTTTTGTAAATGATTAAAATATTTTTCAAATAAGAGTGAGAAAAAGTCATTTTTTTAAATGTTTCATTATATTTCTTTTTTTTAAATGAAATTAGATGATATGATCAATAAAATCTCAAGAAGCCCTTTATGTCCTAAAAAAACAATTAAAACGAGTGTGAGTACACTAAATATAATAGAAAATTACATCTAAACACTAGCACTGCAAAAGTATTCAAATACCCTTGGTCATGAATACCCTTGGTCATGAAGGGTACAAAAATAAAAAACAGCATGGTCCTTAACCCCTTAATGACAACGGGTTGTCCTTAAACCCATTCAGGACAATGCATTGAGAGCCCGTACATGTATAGGCTTTGTCGTGAAGACGTTAAGGGGTTAACCTTTTGATGTTTTCTTGAAAAAAAAGACAATATAGACACACGTCCTCTTCCTTGTCGATTTATAACAATTCCAGTTGACTGGAACTTCTTAATTATTGCCCTGATGGTGGAAATTGGCATTTCCCGTGAAACAGGAAGTCATGGTTGAACAATTTCCTGTTGCTAGTCACTATTACAAAAATGTAAAATATCAATGGGAATATACTTCAAATATACTTTTCTCATATGAATTCATAAGAGTGCTAATAATTGTGCCACACATATATTTAACTTTTTTGGGGGGATAAACTTGCAATTGTTTGACACCCATGATAGCAGAGTATTTTTTTAAAGAAAACTTGGCATGAAAAGTGTTAAATCACCCCTGCTGTACTGTGATTTAACCATATCCTCCTTGTGTAGCCTCCATAGCCTTCTTGTGTATATATATTGGGTGTGTGTTACATTGTATTTATGGTGCATACACTTTCTTTACATTTCTCTATAAAAAATTAGTTAAGCATAACTTAAACTGCTTTTCAGCCTCAGCATTAAAAATATTTAAGGCTGTATCTTCCAGGACTGCTATAACTGATAAAGTTTACAAATTACCTTAATTTGTATTTAATTGGATATGAAGATTGGTTCTATGGTTTTTGAAATACAGAGTTCCACATTTTATTGCTCTTCTAATGTAAAGCTAAGTAGCTTAACTTTGCACTATGACTGGAGTCATTAACTTGCACAGCATTTGAGAAATTATATAACGGGACAACTATAAATAGCAAAGTGTCAGTAGTCTGTGGTTATCCTTTTCTGAAAGACTATCTGCAAAGCTATTATTGATGTCACTTGACAGCTAACATGTACTCGGTAGTGGATAAAACTTCCTTGAAAAGAAAAAATGTTTTCAGGATCTAGTTATTTACTTTATAGTTGGGCCTGGATTTTATTAGCCCTCTTAAACTTTTTGCCACAATGAAACCAGTTTTCATGGTGCAAACATGTGGGATTTTGGTATAGAATTTTTGCAGTGCAAAAACCTGAGGTTTCCTCACAACGTTCATTGGCTGAGAAATTCAGCATATAATCCCTTGCAATAATCATACTTATATTGATAACCTATACTTTGTTAACAATAGGCATTGGTGTTTGGTTAGTAAGGCCATTGTTAGCTACAGTCGTGTGAAAAAGAAAGTACTCATTGAATAGTATAGTTTTACATATAAAGACACAAAAACAATCATCTGTTCCTTAGCAGGTGTAAAAATTAGGTAAATACAACATCGTATGAACAACAGCACATGGCACATTACACTATGTCATGACTTATTCAACAAAAATAAAGCCAAATAAGAGGCACGGTGTGTGAAAATCTAACTAGAGGCCAGGGATGCGGCATGGTGTGCGATTCACGACCACGTGGTACGCAGACGGAGGTGCGGACACCTGGCAGTGTCCCCGCCGGGTGAAGACACTCACGGACAGAGGGGAGATGAGGTAGGTCCCTGACAGGTTTGCTCAGATGCAACTTTGCAAACCTAAGCCATGCTGCCATGTCTTTTTTGGAGAGAAGAGGCTTTCTCCTGGCAACTCTTGCAAACCTTACTTGTTCAGTCTTTTTCTAATTCTACTGTAACATTGAACATGTTAACTGAGGCCTATAGAGTGTGAGAAGTAACTATTTTTGCAGTTTCCCTGAGCATTGCAAGGTCTGACCTTGGGGTGAATTTGCTTGGATGTCCACTCCTGGGAAGACTGGCAATTGTCTTGAATGTTTTCCACTTTTGAATAATATTTCTCACTGTAGAATGATGAACTTTGAAATGGCCTTCTAACCCTTCATCGCTGACGTCTCTCCTCATTAGCATTGTGTTAATACACACCTGAATGCTCCAGACCAGCAAATGGCTAAAACTTCGAGCTGGTCAAGGGCATTTGATTAGCAGCACCTGTCTGCTACTTAATACCAATGGAAGTAGTAAAGGTGTACTTAGATTTTTCACAGATGGCTTCTCCATTTTGGCTTTGTTTGTTGAATAAATCATGACACGGTGTATTACGTCATGTGTTGTTGTTCATATGGGGTCGTATTTACCTAATATTTAGACCTGCTAAGAAACAGATCATTGTAGGATTAGTGGTGAACCAGAGATCTAGACCTAAGATTCTAGCAGCACTTGTTGAAATCAAACATCACTATAGAATAAGTAGATGGATGTCTCAATGACTTGATTTTTCAGGCAAGCTTTTTAGCCCACAAAAGTTAAAATAACAAAATTCTATGATTCAAGCAAAAGATACGTTAAGTGTGTCAGCCATGATGTAATGTTTAAAATAAGGATAATTGTCAATCCATTAGCATCGTAAAAAAATCTGCCTAAATGCCAAATTAATTATTAAGAAAAAGCTGTCTTACTGTATGCAGAGGATCTGGAGGGAGCCAGATAACTAGTATTTACTGGAAAAATGTATAGCCTTTCTAGATAACTAACAGAAGCACTTTCAATTCTCAGCCACAGAAATAAACTAAGTATGTATTAATCACATGTGGCAGCAGCTGGCTTGATAAATGTTACAGAAATTGTTGTCTTTACGTGCCTGATGCTTCTTTTAAGTTACTTGTTTTTAATGGAGTGGATCTTCCTTGCACTGTTGTCATCTATTTAGGATCTTAGTGTTGCAGAAATATGCATCAAGGTTTACATAATACATTTTCATACATGTCTGACATCATGTTATATCTGTATGCTATGTATTTTCCAATAAAAATGTAGCTTTTGCTCTTCTCAAGATTAGGAAGTAAAATTAACATCCACAGTTAGTGACACACATTCTCTGTGGCACTCACAAATGTTGATTTGTTTCATAGGAAGTTAGGTAGGGGTCACTTGTATAATGGGGATAATTCATTGAAGTTCTCAAGTTCTTCAATGACAGTCACCAGGGCTGAGGAATTAGGTCACCCTGGTATGTTTCTTTGTTAAAAAAGGGCCGTGTTTTCTCTACATATAGCACAATAGCAAGACAAAAATATTTTATGTTGTTGCAGCATGTAAATTGGTTAATTCCCATAGAAAAAAATATCCTTCACATAAAATTCTAAGTATGACCACCAACATAATCTGAACATCTGGATTATTTCCTGTAATGGTTGTTGAGTGCTAGTATGTTTCAGAAGAAATCTGGCTAACTCTGTTAGTGTACAGTGTTACTTGAATATTTGACCATGACAATATCAAATATGCTTCTCCAGTGTATTTAATCAAAGTGATCTTTTTCTGTTCTAGTGAGGATCTGGTATATACTGTATGTATAACAATGATATATATAATTTGTCTGTCTTAAATTGGATATTCTGATATTACTATATGCAACCATAGATCCTTGTAGAATTGAGATCCTTGTAGAATTGAGACCATGACATTTTTTACTTGACTTGCTGTGGTGTGTTTTGTGGATTTTTTTAAAAGCCTATTTTTTTAATTTCAGGGCCATAATGGAACACAAGGAATTGTTAAAAGTGCCTTGGGACTGGCAAATAGGTAAGACATATATATTCTGTTACATGAATACTGGTTCACTAAACAAAGGACTGAGGGAATAAAGGGAAGCTTCAAAGTCTTTGCTATCTGTCAAAATCTGAGCCGTTTCATAATATTTCTTAAAATAGCTCCCCACCTACTGGTTTATTTAACATTTATAGCCCTGTTATCCCAGGCACAGAACAGCTCCATAAGGAGAGCAGTGTGGTTGTGAAATCAGGAAGGATAATGCAGTTCCTTTTAGTAGGACCAAAGGAGCACTAAGGCCATTAAGCAAGCTGACCATAAAGCCTAAGCACTAAGAGCAATTGCTACCAGCTTAATTGCCATTACTAAAAATCTCTAAGCAAATTATGCATAAAACACAGCAACAGGGCTAGATTCGCACGTAAAATGTTGGAATCCAGCCTGGACAAGGTGGATGTAAATATGAAATATTTTGTCCAAAGAATCCAATCTCTGCAGAATCTGAAATGTATTCAGTTTGCACTTTGCAGGTGCTATTCTGTCATGTGGTCTAACACAAGCCAAGTCCCTCTGAGCCCCAGTTATCATCTTATTTTTCTTATGATATCATGCACAAAAATATAGATTTTAAAGAAACAGCACATCCATTATTTTAAAGGAACAGTAATGGCTTTTCCCAGACATTAACAAAGTGTTTTTTTAATTATAAACGCCTCACATTATTATTATGTAAAAATATAAAATTTGACGGCAGATAAAAACCATTTGAACCATCTATCGGCATCAGGGCCATGTCTGTCCCCTCCCCTGGGCGTCAACGCCCGCCATACATTGTATGGCAGCGGATGCTCGTTTTAGAAGAGCTTAGGAGACAATCAACGATAAGCTTCAATGGTGTTGCTGAAATGCCTCGATAGCGAGGCATTTAGTGACACCGAACACCCACCCCAGGATGCACTGTGACCTCTCCGGAGAGCGGTCACAACCGCCACTGCAAGAGATTTCCAAGAGGATCTCTCCAGACCCTCCTTGGAACTCTGGCTCCCCTTGCAGGTTGAATACAGGTACTGAATTTGACTATGCAAGTAAATGGAGCTCAGCTTTCTAATCACAATGTGATTAGTAAAATAAATTAAAAAATAAATAAATAAAAATATTTTTTAAATGGTAACATGTAAAAATAATTACCATCAGGAGTTGGATCTGTTTTTTGTCTGCAGAGGCTGCAGCTGCTGCGAGGTGGGGGGAGGTCTCCCCCTTCTTTGCAGTGGCTGTGGCTACTTCCCTTCTTCACAGCGGCTGTGGTTTAGAGGCGGGGGTCTCCCCCTTCTTCGCAGAGGCTAAGGCTGCTGTGTAATAGAAGCAGGGGGTCTCCCCCTTCTTCGCAGCGGCTGCTGCTGTGGGTTAGAAGTGGGGGGGGTCTCCCACTTCTACATAGGTAAGTGACAATCTTGTGGTAAAATGTGTGCATGAAAAGAGTTAAACTACCAGCATTTGAAATACCCTGGGGTGTTTAGTTTACAAAAATATCTGGTTTTATTGGGCACATTGAATTGTCCAGCCTCAAAAATTTACCAAATAGGGCATGGGCATAGGATCACCAAATGTCAAATTTCAATACTGAAAAAAATGTGCATGCCCCAAATGTGGCCCTTTTGCCCCCAAACAGCCAGACAAACCCATGCATGGGTGGTATCACTATACTCGGGAGATGTTGCTGAACACATATTGGGGTGTTGTGTGACATTTACCAGGACCTGTAAATTCATACCTGAAGTAAAAAATGACAGTAAAAATGACAGTAGAATTAGTGCATGAAAAGAGTTAAAATACTAGCATTTGAAATACTGTAGGGTTTCTTTTGTCTTCACAAATATATGGTTTGATGGGGTACATTGCATTGTCCGGCTTCAAAGATGTTCAAAATATCACATTGGGGCAGAACTACCAGATTTTGAAAAAATGGTTTTGAAATAGCAAAACACTACTTGTAATTATTTCCTCATTATGTGCAGGAAAAAGCAAAAAACAAAATGTTGGGTATTTCTAAACTCAGGACAAATAGTAGAATATATTTAGAAGGTCTTTTCATTAGATTTTATAGATCAGTGTCACAAAGGGTACAAAATCAGCCATTGTCAAGAAGGGGTTAATGACTTAAGTTGGCTGACTTTGCCTTAACACATGACGATGTTTATTACTAACAAAAAGGCAAACATGATTGTGGGTGTCTGCTTAGTCTACCTGGTGGCTATATATGTAGTTTGTATCTCTATGCAGTCATCTTATGTACGAATACAAAAAAAACTAACTAGCATTATGTACATATGATTTTTAGGGGTTTGCTATTAAAAAAGTGACTTGAATGCTTGTGGGGATAATAAAGTGACAGGAAGTTAGAGAAACTTAATGAGAACTATTAAAATATGCAAATAATGCCTTTGTAGGAGATTCAACTCATGCCATCCTTCTCTAAGGTCAATAATAAGTGGCATGAGTGAGAAATCTCAAGGACGGATGCTCCCTGCTGCTGCATTGATCTGCTTACTTGCAGAGCCTGTAGCAGCCAATGTAGTGGTAAATGTTATAAAAATGTAATAATATTGGTATAATAATGGTAATTCAACACTGACAAACCAAAATAGAACATCGCACTACCATACAAGTTATAAGTCAAGTTGTGTATAGAACGTTATTCTGGTGATGTTATTACTGTAGTAACCAATGGAATGGTCTTGCTCTGTGGACCATTGGTTACACACAGTCCTCAAGGGTGCAGAGACACTTCACACACAGGAGATTTTATAAATCAAAAGACCTTTGCCTGTTTTATTGGTTTTCATGTGGCATCTTTACTATGCTAGGCACTCACTAAACAAGTGTTTTCTCCTGACTATGCTTAGGTGGCCTGCTGTTTGCCACAATACAAATCATCAAGATATTCACCACTCACAGGCTTTGATGGTTCTCTCTCTCCCTCAGTTCAGGCCAGGTATCTAAACATCTGCCTTCTAATTATGAGGAGTAGCTGAGTGAAGTCAGGGAGTTGGAATTCCTGGTCTGGAATCCTCATCTGTCCTCTCTGAGACATTATAAATATGTGAAGTGGAGCACTGGCCCACCCTACGGTCCAAATGCTCAACCCCAGGGACCCAAAATACATAGAATAAAATATACAATAAGTCACTGTGTACTACTCTGCATCTTCCTGGGCTACTTGGGATATATACCCTGCAATATTTGGGGCACTATATACACACTCCCTGTTCCAATTCCAGGGATTTTGTCACAATACATATTATATGTACATACACTATCATTTGGGGGAAAAGTGAGAAAAACCTTTTCCAACTCTACCTTTTTCAACTGTCCTGAGACTTTTTTATGTTTCCCCCCCCCCTTTTTTTTGTATTATTCTTTATTAAAGAACAGTGAAGCAGGACAAGAAATTCTTTTGAAGTGTTGTTTTGGACCCCAGGGATCACGCCTGTAACTTTTTGATAGCTGGGTCACATAAAGCAAAATTACATTAAACCGTCATAGGGGCTCTGTGAGTTGCTCCAAAGAGAGTGTATGTTCGTGTGTACTTAGTGTGTGTTAGTGTTGGCATATTTACATTAGTGCATGGTGTTAGCATGTGTGTTAGTGTATGTTAAAGTATATGGTATTAGAGTGTGTGTTAGGATATGGAGTGCGTGTGTATTAGTTATTTGATTTTTTTGTTAGTTTGTGTGTGTGTTAGATATGGGGGCTAGGGCAGAGGGAATGTGGTGGCAAAGAAATTTTACAGTACTTTCTGGTAAAATCATTCAGCCAGACTCAAAAAGCATTTACTTATAGTGTAAGAAACTTAGAACACTAGCTATAATTGTAACTGGAAAACAATATTTCTACAGGGCTCCTGTACGTGGGCTACACCGCCTGCATGTTTGGCCTCTACAGCTTCATGCCTGTCGTGATTAAGAAAACAAGTGCCACGGCAATCAACCTCTCGACACTTACAGCGGAGCTCTATACCTTTTTCTGTGGACTGTTCTTATTCCATTACAAGGTGAGTTAATTTATATATATATATATATATATATATATATATATATATATATATATATATATTACAAGCCAAGTAAAATAGCTTTATATACATTCCTTGTATTTTCTGGAAATTATGTATTTGCTTTCAACCATTATCTTCAGTATAAAGAGCAGTCAAATGTGACAGAAAAACACTTTTGTATGATTTTTTTGTGCATGTGCATATGGGTTGAAGCATCCTAAAGTAGAGAAAGTTGGAACTTATACCTTGGCTTTACAGAATTTAGCTTTACATGGCCTTTTATCCTCCAGTGAAGAAGGTCATACCACAAGCTTCTACACTACACTACATTTTCAAAAAAGAAGAAGGTAGACTAAAATGCTGCTGTGGATGCAATAAACAAACAAAACACTTCAAGAAAGACACATCAGATCATGGAAAGCATGCCACATGTAGTGCTGATTGTGTTAACATTAACACAACACAACACATGCTTAATTTTGCATAATAATAATATAGGAGAACTAAATAGCTCAGTCTTAATCACCCAGCCCGGCTAATTACTTTCTATGGAGGAACATACTTCATATACATTGTCATAAAGAATCATCCCAATGTGGCGCATAGAAAGTCACCCAAAATATCAAAACGCTGAGAGCCATGGCAGGTGTTCAGAGTAATGCTGTTTTTTTAAAAAAATAAAATAAAACTATGTTTTTGCCAGTGCTAACCTACATTATTGTATACAACACTGGATTTTATGCAGAAGAACTTCCCCTTAAACCATTCGTTAATAATTACAATAGACAAGTAGACAATCTTTTGCCAAGTAACCTATTTTTTTAAGATAAAGTATTGAAAACTTCCAAACTTCATAAAGAATATATGTCCTGTATAATTTTGCTAATGAGCTGGAGGAATTGTTTTTCCCTTTTACAATAAATGTTTGTTGGTATTTGTGCCTTTCATTGGTTAAACTGGCACGGCAGCAGAAAGTAACAGAGGTAGAAGAAGTCTGTTACTTGTATCTTAATCAATTTCACCTTAGGTTGCCCGTCCTCCATTGGATAAGAAGCAGGTTTTCATCTTTCATCAGTCCTAAGGGAGAGGCATGATTTTTCCAACGTGCAACAATTGTTTTGCTTTTATGACACGGTTCTTTGTACTAGGCTGTTGATGCCATTAGGTGTTATATTTCAAAAAAGTACAGTGCAGCCTCACAACAAATATACCTTATACATAAAAGGCACTGGACTCTAATGCACATGTTTATAAAAAACAAGCCTAACACTGATATTACTCAGCTCTTTCCTAAAATAAAGGAATACATAGCATTAAATGTGAGCTACACTATATGGACAAAAGTATTGGGAAACCGGACCATTACACCAACAGGGACTTTTATGACATTGCATTCTAAATACATAGACGTTAATATGTAGTTAATTGTAATGTGAACCTTACGTTTAATTAAGCTAGACTAGCTTTATCCCCTGATCCCCTTGAGCATTGGTCATATATATTAAGTGCATTTACTGTCTTGTTTTCCAGGGCAAGATTTAAGTGTTAAATCCCCAGGCACAGGTTGTTAAAAACGTGTATGCAACGCAAGTAGATCAATTTGAAAGACTATGCTATTGCTTCAAAAAATATTATGGCTTATTTTCAATTTATTACACACCATCTTGAACATATTACTCGGGGCAGTATTACACTGCTGGTCTGCACTCTGCATTCATTGATATATATTTAATTTCAAATCTCAGAGTAAGGTCAAACGTATTTATAAACCTCTTGTCATGCACCAGCAGATCTTATCCTTCATCGGCTGCAGCCCATGTATCCCATTCTTTAATTATACCTGCAAGAATGATAGTGTACATTACAAGTGCATTAGCCTCTTGTTTGTGTATATGAAACCTGTTGTTCTAGAGTATTCATTATTTGTTAGAGGATAACAGCTCGCTCCCGACTCAGTAATTACACCAGTAAACCGATAATTCACAGGGCTCCAAGACTGCAAGCACCACCGGCAAGTCTCTTTTAAGCAGATTCTGGACAATCAGCAACTGTGCTTGGTGTATTGGCACCGCTGTTCATAGGTCATAGGTGTATGTCTGGTAGAAAAAGTTTACTAAGTATATTTACACTACTGTCAAATTTCTAAATTAATTATGACGGGATATCTAATTATATATGTATTTTTTTTATATAAAATGATATATCCATGTGGTTTGAGTGCTACCCTTACTCTTTTTACACTTTTGCTATCTATGGTGCTTGGAGGGCCCTATACAATACAATAGTCATCATGGTATGGACGCATGCTAAAATGATAACTATATTAAAGACATGCACTATGTCTCTCCTTATTTAATGTATGATGACTTTGATTTCCATGCTAATCTGCATTTTGGGAAGCTACCACATGACTTTGGATCTCCAGTATTCAATGGAGGCTTTAATTAAGCAGAAGTGTGGCATACCTTGTCTTACATACAATTCTTATTGTATATTAATATATAGTATAATATTATACATTTTTCCGTTTGCTTAATGGCTTGATGGGCCATCATTGTTATCTCTGACATGACATTCAGTAACAATAAGGGTCAGCAGCCTATGTGGTATGAAAATGTACAGTCTGTGAAAATGTAAAGAACCTACCAATAACAGGTAGGAACTTTGCTTTCTTAGTATAATATTGAGCATTTTCACAGTTTTTTTAAACCTTCGCACTTTTTCTGTATCACAATGCATAGCACATCTGCTAATGCTGGTTAACCCATTAATATCAGCAGCTATCCAGTTTAAGGAGCATATATGCATCAATATGCATGATCATCAAAGCTAGTGACAAAACCATCAAGCCCTTTCCGTTCAAAACAGTTTGACGTATACTCCTCTATGTCACTACAAGGGTTAAAAGAAAGAACACACTGTCGAAAATGTCTTAGAAATGAATATACAGTCACAATGGCTCTGCTGTAAATTATGCTTGGTCATATACAAAGAATAATAACTCTCCAGGCGGAAAAGACATTAATCTGCCAGTAGCCGAAGAGGAAACAAAAGCATAAAAAAAAACACACAATCATGGTATGTTTTGTAATCACGTAGCCTGCTGACAAGTGGAAAAAAATGGCGCAAAACCTCTCATGGAAAAATCCGATGGCTAAAAGCTCTCATTCTTTGTATGTCATTTTAAGAATAAAGGACGGGGTGGAAATGCTCAGTAGGAGTCACAACTGTGGTTAGTAAAATAGTTTAAGAGGCTCTTCATTAGCAAAGATCTTTTGTGACAAAATAATTCTCATGCAGTGCGAGGTATGCTGTAATTGGTTATAGGAATGTGTTAGCGGTCAGGCCTCCAAGAGCTAATGTATTTGTACCCACATGAAAAAAAGGAAACTTCTGCGCTATTGTATCAATTATCTCGGCTTATCAAAATAAGGCCCACATAAGCCAGACACTGTGTAAATACATGGTAATGGGCCCTGACAAGAGTAACAAATTCTGTTCAATTGGACAATGGGGCAGAGCAGTACTGGGAATAAAAGCCAGCCCTGGAAATAATTGAATGCCAGTCCTGGAAATAATTAACTAACAGCCTCATATTTTGTGGACCGCACCATATGTGCGGTGCCTGCCATATTATTTTTTGTTCAGAATAGAGACAAACAATGCATTTTAAAGTATAATTGAAATGCACATTAGTCATTAATAGACTTGTGCATTCAGATTCGTATGAATTTTCGTCTATTCTGCAATTCGTCCAAAGCCCCAAAAGTATGTGCACCCCGGAAGAGTGCTCCACCATAGAAGCCCGGCGGATGAGCTGGCAGCAGAGGTTGTCTACGTGCATCGCGCAGATGTCCTATGGGCCCTCTGCCAGAGAGAAGGATCCAGGTACCCTGCAGCGCTGCGGGAGATCCGGATTCTAACCCTGCTGCTTGCCCACAGCAGGGCTAAATGAAAAAGAAAAACACCTGCCCGGCACCCGGAACTGCATGTCTCAGGCATCGGGCGAAACGAATTGCACATCCCTGCGCTAAACCCTGAATATAGGCCGCACCCCCACTTTAAAGACTTAAAGTGGGGGGAGGAAAGTGGGCCTATATCCAGGCAAATACGGTATATTTTGTTTCTATAGCATAATTATGAAATGTAACCTGTTCTTATGTATGTCTACCCCGTCATATATTATGCAGTTTCATCTACATAGGCTTTATGCATGATCTAACATGTATGCAACACCATATATATATATATATGTAATAAAACAAAGTGTCACCAATGACGTGAACCAGGTGAAAAGAAAAAAGTGAAAAGGAAATAATATATTTCTCCTACACGGTCTGCAGCTCCCAAACAGTAAACACTCCTCACAAATGTTCAAGACAAGAAACACTTCACAAAATTGGGGCGCAAGTACATGTAGAAAAAACAAAAACAACAATAATAGTGCAGTAAGAAATGTACACTCAATAGGGTATATGTACAGTGCACTCACAAGTGTAGCAGTATAGGAAGCTCATCAAAAGAGACCAAAAGGCTTGAGTTCTTCTTCCAATCTGGAAATGTACAGACAGAGACTCAAATGGTGCTGTATCTTTTATCCAAAATTTTAATAATATAGATTAAAAGCACTTACAAAACTGGTGACATAACTCAAATGATGTTATGCAAAATCAGCCATATAGTGTAAAATCCAGAGAATGGAACGGCAAATCAGACGTCCACAGGTAGGTCAGGATCCAGAAATATATTAAATAACAATAGCATAAAATAAATAAATGAATTCTCAACGCGTTTCACCGTATTAACCCCTTAATGACCTTTGCCGGTTCAGGACCGTCATGACATAACGGTCACTAAATGACCTTTGACGGTCCTGAACCGTCAAAAAATTAAATAAGCTTAGAAAGTGATCAACATTTAAAAATAATTATGCAGTGATGTCACTAGATGAACCATCCAGTACCAGCAAAATGTGTAAAAAAAAATATAAAAAAAAGTATTAAAATTTTTTTGAGCAAGTGCTAAAATTTCTCAAAAATCTCAACAAAGAGTTAAAATAAAAGCACTTCAAATACCCAAGGGGTGTCTAATATAAAAAAAAATGGCTGATGGGGTAAATTGGGGTGGCCGAGCTCAAAGATAGGGCATAGGTACAGACTTTCCAAAATGGAGAAAAAAAGCGCACTTCCCAAATGTGGGATTTTAAATCTCAAACAACAGGACAAACCCATGCATGTCGGGTATCACTGCACTCATGAGATGTTCCTGAACACACAATGGGGTGTTGTTTGACAGTGACATATACCAGAACCTGTATATCTATAACTTAAGTACAATTTCTGTGAAAAAAAAATAAAAAACATTACTATTACAAAGTTTGACAAAGTGTAGTTGTATAATTGGTGCATGGAAAGGGTTAAAATAACAGCATTTGGAATACCCTGGGGTGTCTAGTTTTCAAAAATATATGGTTTGAATGGGTTAAATTGAGCTAACCGGCTTCAAAGATGTTCCAAAGAGGAGATGGAGGCAGACTGACCAGATTTGTTAAAAAAAGATTTGGAAATCATAAAACGCTGCTTGTACTTATTGCCCTATAGCTTACAAAAAACAGCAAAAAAACATAAAAGCATGTTTGTTATAGTGAATAAGATGATACGATCAAAATAATGGTATCTGAAGAAAGCCCATCTTGTCCTGAAAAAAACAATATATAACTTATGTGGGTACACTAAATGGGTAAGGAGAAAATTACAGCTGAACACAAGCACCACAAAAGTGTCAAAACAGCCTCGGTCCCACAGGGTACAAAACGAAAAATGAGCCCGGTCCTTAAGGGGTTAATCAACGGCTTCCTCAGGAGAAAAAGTCAAGCACTCTCATTCTCCACTTAACAACGTCCGTGTTAGGAGAAGTACCTCCTCCAACACACGCAATATGAACAACAGGAAAACTTTATTTACACCTTTATTTACACCTTTAACTTTGACAACACAAGTTCCGGACATGAGGAAGGAAAGGAGATATAGATGCGGCTGCCCAATGGGATGACGCAACGACGCAGCGACGTAATGACGTAACGTCACCACGCAATCAGGAAGTGCATTTAAACACGGACTTTCCCCCCGGACTCTCTACTTGACTTTTTCTCCTGAGGAAGCCGTTGATTAATACAGCAAAACGCGTTGAGAATTCATTTATTTATTTTATGCTATTGTTATTTAATATATTTTCTATATTGCAGAGTATGCGGTGATACCTTTTTTATTGGACTAACAAAATATTTAAAAGACAATCTTTCGAGAGTTTTCCTCTCTTTATCAGGTCTGAAGCAATACTGATCAACATTGATTACAATACTGATTAACCTCCATCATGTTGATCAGTATTGATTCAGACCTGAAAGATATGTCACTCAGAAGGTTGAGGAAAAGAAGGGTTTGTTAACACACTTCCCATTTCTCTGGCTTATTTTCTTAACGTCCTCTCTTGTTGTTAATACACAACTAGAGTTTGCTGTTTAGTAATCTCTGTTTTGATGTTTGTTTAGTTTTCAGGACTTTACCTTCTGTCCTTCTTTACCATCCTAATTGGACTGGTCCTATACTTCTCCACTACCACCTATGTTGCACAGGACCCTCGAGTGTACAAGCAGTTCCGTAACCCATCTGGACCCATAGTAGAACTGCCTGCAAGTGGACAGCTGGAGCCCTCAGTGACCTACACCAGCTTAGGCCAGGAAACAGAAGAGGAGCCACATGTTAGAGTTGCATAAAGTCAACCAACTGTCACCCACTGAGGATTCAGTGGCATCTGTTCGTCCATTATCTCTGTATTGTGCATAGAGAAAAAGGTATATACCAGGTACAGTTACACGAAGCAACAACATGGAAAGGTTTGAATAGGAGAGAAGACATATCAACCACCAAACAGGCTCTGCAACACCTGGAGTCACAGATCTGACAGCACTGATTATTCATGAGAAACGTGAGGGTAATAACTGAGAGCTTAGAGAAAAGATGTATAATAAAGGCGATATTACCTCAGAAGATACTTTTCACATCATTGTGTGATATTTTGCCACAATGTTTTGTTCTGATACAATTTAGATCATTTTCTTGTTCAAAAAGGTTCTGCAGAACACTAGCACACGGTTGCTTACACAATAATTACAGTTGTATGTAAGTGCACTGCCAGCTGCCTGAGCTCTGAACCACTGTGATCCACATCACTCGTACCAGTACCACTAACTACATTCCATGATAAGTTTTTTTCTAAGAGAACATTTTTTGTATTTAATTTTGAAAACAGCTTTATATCTTTATTAACGTTTAAGAGTATTGACCACTAGACTCCATTTCAAAACAACAGAGCAAATGGTGATGAATTAAGATATTGGTGTACGTGCTGGACAAATATGAAAATGATTCATGCGAAAGATTATTCACAAAATATGTCCAGTGTCTGTTTGCGTTCTTCAAACCTTTTTTTTTTCTTTTTTTCTATAAATATTAGAGTCGGTGATGCATCGCTTTGTGATCTTACAGGTCACCTCAATATAACTGTACATTGATAGAAATATGCGGTAATTGTTATGTCCGTTTACAACGCACTGCCTGGTTCCAAACAGTTTCTTCTCCTCTGTCGTGGTAATAATTGTATTTAGCTGTTACCATTGCATTTTTTTAAATGAAAACAAAATATTATTATTGTTAAGCGGCCCACATTTACACTTATCAAAATGCGAAAAATGACTGTTCGGTTTTTTTTATCCCATGACCTGAATAAACAAAATAAATGATTATATAACATACAGCATCATGAACACTGCTCATCAACACTTCAAGAATGGAACATTTTTGTGTGAAGTCTAGTTTTCCATAGCTTAGAACCGAAGTTAAACCAGTATCCAGAGTGACATATGAAAATAGTTCTCCAGCTACACATCTCGTGATGATGCAAAAGCAACAACTGACTCCATAAGAAGTAATTAAAAACAATGGGAAATTCAGCAACCCCCATTTCAGTAACCCTAACATTTCTTGACCTAACACTGTATACTGCTTTATACTGTTCAAATCAATAGCTCAAACAAGCCCGGCCTGTGAAGAAAAGGAGGCATGTGTTCATGAAATAGACTGTCTGGGCAGCCTCTCAACACGTGTTGGAAATATTTGTCCCATAAGTATTAACAACCATAAGCTGTATTAAAAATCTGGTGTGTCCACTGCTTATATCCATGTTAATGAAAAAACAATTTGCAGAATAGAAAGTTACCCCGCATAGTTTGATGTACGGCTGGAGTTCATGCTTGAGAAGTTGCTGTGGTTTAGAACACAATCAGACAGGCAACACCCTAGCAGTGGTGCAAGGCTATGCCGTGTTTGCTAGGTAACCGTGATATAGGTTGAAAAGAGACACGAGTACATCAAGTTCAACCCTGTTATTCATATAGAAAAAAGGTCAAGGCCCCATATTTATTGGCATCAAATACCAATCAAATTCTCAGAATTCTAGTGCTTTGCTGCCGCAAAGCCGTGCTGACCCATCTATCTATGTGACCAAAAGGAGCCATCACTTATTAACACTAAGCGCTACTCAGACAAAAAAATGTTGTTGGAAATTTTTATCCATGGTACAATTCTGATCCTAGTACATACCTAGTAAAAGCTTCTACTCTAAAACTGCTGCTTTACTAAGAACACTACAACACTAGCACAGAACTTTACAAATGAACCACCTGGCCTGTCTTGTCTGTCCATTATTCTAAACTGTTGTAAAACCACCATTTCATTGGGTCTTTTCCCTTGGGGCCTTATAAGTCCCTCACTTCTGGAAAGCTATTTCATGCATCTCTCACTCTCTCAGTGATGTAACACTTGTGACTACTCAAATCACTTGTCACATTGTAAATGTACTTTTTATACTCCATGTTTACATAACTTTCCAATTTTAGACCTTTAGTATTTATTTTTAAAATACCAAAATGGATAATAGTTTGTATGAACATGTTTATGGTTTAAGGTGCAGTCACACTGAGATTACCACACTCCAGGTTTTTCAGATCTGCCCACGTCTTTTTTATTTTTAAGGAAAACATTTGTTGCATTACAGGCAATATACAATATTTTTATATATTTACAGTCTTTAAGCAGTCTGTTTAATAGTTTTGGAGAAATTACATGAAGCATGTGCCTTCATGGTCTTAAGTTTCAGTTTTGCAATGTTACATTTGTATTTTATTATTAGTAGGTAAAGCCTGCTTTATTGCTGATGTGTCAGTGTAAAACTACTACTCGCCTTACACTGCCATCCCTTACATTATTATAACAGTTAGCCTTACACGTGACACAAAAAGATCTTTATACATAGAAGAATTCAGCTTATGGATTGGCCACCTCTAATGTTGACACAAACGGAATTCGAAGTACAAAACCTATACTAGACTGAATCCCCCAAATCACTGCATACACTTAGAAGTGAAGTTGGCAGGAGAGTTGGTAGAAGAATTTTGGCTTTAACTCTCTAACTTCACTATTCATTATGCAGGGCCAGCATTAGCAGGTTTCTCCGGCAAGAATGCCCTGCCTAACATCTGGTTCAATGGGTGAGCAGACGGAAGAATTATCACTGATTTAAGCTCTACCTGAAGAAATCTACTAGGGTTGGTCTATATTGTATAGTGAAGTCATGGTGCCAACTGTCCTCAAGTTCTTTAATGAATAAGTCCCTATTAGTCGTGGGATATTGCCAATTCTATACTACGTGTAATCTGTATTGGAAAACCTATGGAGATACTGTAATTCAGGCAGTTCATATCCTAAAAAAACTGCATTCATTGTTAAAAGGATAAATCACTTTTGACACCTTTCATTTTGTTTAAGGTGATGTATAACTGCAGGTATCAATAACAGTTGCTTAGTTCTTTGTGCAATAATGTCACTTGTTGGGTGGCCAGTGTGGTACTAATAATTTGTAAACAAGAGCCACAGTTTCTGATGAAGTTAGACAGCACTGAGATGTGTTAAGGACAGTGCTTTATAAATATGGATTATACTTGGCTTTTAGAAGTAACACAGTATAGGAAAACGACAGAAGTCATACAGCCAGTTTCAATCACGGTAATGCCAAACTGACACCTTGGTTCCTTTTAGGAACAACTTGGTATGGGAACATAACTTCTGTGAAACTTGTAGATAAAGTGCGCTCAGTATGTATCAAACCACATAAAGCATGAGTGATCACTCACACTTGTCTGACCTGGTATGTTTTCTTTTAGAAGATCACCCCTGAGCAGATCCAGTAGTCTGGCCAGTTACTCTGCAGTCCATAGCCATGTCATGACATCTGATTGCTTTTGGCTTTCACCAGCACTTTGTCTGTTTTGGTCAAATAAAGGTGCTTCACTGTCCATAGATAAAATAATCTTTTTTATACAACAGTTTATCTCTGGTTATCAGTATGTGCAGGCTGATTGTTGGATAAGGTCTTGTATGTCAAACCCCCTAAATAGTTGATAGGTAGAAACATATATTTCTATATAAATTGAAGTTAGCTGCAGGTTTAATCAAGACAACTGCCAGACAGTTGTATGCAGTTGCAAAAAGCTACAAAAACTATTACTTTGGGGGTGTTTTGAGTGACAGGTGATGTAAATGGTGCTTTGCATTCCAAACATTGCTTACTCTTGTAGTTTGATAGATATGTTGTCAGATATGATATGTAGCCTGAAGAAGCACAGTTTTATAGCTGTCCATTTGCCGGGCAATATGCCATCTTATCAGTTGGTGTTTGCCAACAGTCCACAGTCCATCATAAAACTCTGGCCAGATAGATAGTCATAAATAGGATCATTCAGTGGTCCCATATTAAGCTAGAAATCATTATTTTAGAGATGTGAGGCTTAGTTCTAGGATGTGTATAGCAACTACAAGACCAGGAGAACGCAAGTCCACTCCACTGTTTCAGAGATGGAGAACATTTGGAAATGATACAATGTTTAGTTCTGCTGTGCTTTTTAGAAGCAGTGCTGTTTTCTTTCTTTAAGATCCTTAAACTCGTAAATACAGTTAAAAACCTGGTGGGGGCACAAACTTTTTATTCCATTTTAAATCCACATGTATGGAGGCTCTGCATCAAAATGACATGTCCTTCTCTGATTTTGATATTTGCATGTTCCTAAGTGGACTGGCTGTGGCAATGTAATGCCTGTAAACTGTTTCAAATAATAAAAAGACTTTATGAAAGTACATCATTTTTACTTTTCTTTTTCTTACTTGTTTGTCCAATACAGTGTTATCTCTTTCCATAAATTTGTTTCCCAATAAAAAAAAACCTACTTTCAAAGGAATCTAAAATTGTTGTGAGCATATACAGAACTTCACATCTTGAAATCCTGTCTTCATTAAGTTAGCTTTATCGAAGAGGATAAATCTGCACAGGTTAACTCATTTCTCTTTTCCTCCATGGTTACTTCTGTTAATTATTAGTAACCATCTAAAAACACATATATGCTGGTATTCCTGGGAAGGTGTGAATTTATTATACTAGGGGTGATACTGAATAAACTACTGAAGTTACACCTACAAGTTAGAATAATCCAAACTATTTTATTGAAAGAGGTTACAGATTCAGCTAAATCTTACAGTAGGGATAGCTTTATTTCAGCTTTCCTCTGATCTATTTTTGTATCATAAAACTGAAACAGCACAATATCTTAAACTAGATTCCAACTATAACAGGACATGAAAATCCAGTGTTACATGTGCCACTTTAGGCAATATTTTCACTCTGGGCCAGTTTTCTAACTTGTTGAAGGCTGTTGAGACATGGCTTCATGAAAAGTGATTACTGTGGGGATTACTGCGCCTTCCTCTCGTTTTTTCCCACCAGAGATGCTCTGAACACCAATGACGGGACCCCTCATCTTAAAACAGATTGGTTGTAAATAAAAATAGTACAGGCGCCTCGTTAACTATATATTCTCTGCATATACATATAATGTCTGTCTATTTAAAGAAGTGCATGCACTATTTTTATTTTAATCATTACTGTGGGGTAAGCTAATTGCAGGAAGGAGGACCCTGGCTGGGGAAAGTAAGTTTGGAAAGACGATGGGTAAAAGTGGTATTTATCTCATAAACCTGCGTCAATAAGATTAAGAAAATGAAAGGCGAGAAAGATTAAGAAAGATGAGATAAGGCAGAGAGATATGAATGCATTCATTAGATTTTTAATTTAATCAACAGTATAATTATGATGCAGAAGAGACAGAACAACATTACTTTGTAAGAATATACGGCAGCATCTTCGATGGGCTGATTTCTCTGATCCTCAAAAAGTTAATTATACCCAACTATACTTATAAAGTTTGCAAATTGGATATTTTTTTCTGTAAAGGGCTCTCTAGAATAATAATTTGTCATAATTAACATTTTATAGAATGGGCCGATCAAATGTTACAGCGTGTGGAAGATCACTCTGCCAGCTATTATGTATATTGATTTCCACTAACAGGCCATCTACAACAAATATGTTATGTAACATTTTATGCAGTGAGCCATTGTGCAGATCACCCAACAAAACAGTGTTATAATACTGTATTTAAATCCTAAATTGCACATTGATTTTTGTAGTTGATTCAGTAATTCACAATTTCATTTAGCAAATTTTTGAATCTTGGAGAAAATGAGAGCAGGCTTTTATATACCCTAGTAACATTCCAACTGCATCTCATGTACTTTGCTTTAATATATATCACTAGAATTCCTGTAGTTTTTGAATTATAAGTAAGTAACCCAATGACAGTATATTCCATGCACCTATACGTAATGCTACCCCCAAAGCCCAGCTAAAAAATAGATTATGAAATTTATTCCCAAATCTTGTGGAGAGCCTGCATGGGGGGGCAACTACATATTAATGTCTATGCATTTAGAATGCAATGTCATAAAAGAATGGTCAGGTGTCTCAACACTTTTGTCCATATAGTGAATATATTATGCAAGGTCAGCTCAGTTATTCTTGCTGGAGAAAGCGACCAGTGTTGGCCCTTCATAATAAATAGTGAAGTGAGGGAGTCAAAACCACAGTTCTATTTCAAATGACTTCTGATAACTCATCTTTGGTAAGTAAACCCCAGAGTGTGTGCTTATTCCTAGATTTTTGAAGCATTGTTACATGGTGGGCCTACATTTATCGTAACCCAACAAAAGCACTATGTAATAACTATGATGACTCTGATATCACAAGAAAAGCATTGCACCAAAAAGTAGCCTTATATACTTTCTCCTCCAAAAGAGTCAAAGTTTAGTAAGAAAACACATAAGGCTACACTCCGCCTGTGAGGGACAGAAAACACATATGAATCAGCATTAACTTAAGTAAAGTTGTACATTGACCTCATATACCGTATTGGCTCGAATATAGGCCACACCCTTAAAGTTTGGTGCTACTTTAAACAAAAAAATATTTTTAAAGAAAAAATACACATTAGTGGACTAGTAAAACTGTATTTTATCTAATGAAGAGGAATACATGTATTTTATCATATTTGGTATCTATTATACAGTTTGTCAGCATTTGCTATATACAAACAGAAAACCAATAGCCATTTTAAGGTCCCCCCTTAATTCATAATGCTTATTACTTACTTATACATAAGCCCCTCTGCACCGATATGCCACTCTGTCCCCAGATATGCTTTATAACCCCTGATGTGCCACTCTGCCCCAGATATGCCACTCTGCCCCTAATATGCTTTATAACCCCTGATATGCTTTATGCCACCTAGATATGCCCACCTGCCCCCCAGAAGTGCCACTCTGCGTCCCTAAAATGCCACGCCCCCCCCGACTTACCAATGCACCCTGAGATGTGCCGGCAGCAGAGGTTGTCTGCGCGCATCGCCACAGCCGGTGAACGCGTACACAACCTGCCGACACTTCCGTCGTGCTTCTATGGTGGAGCACCGGAAGGTTATGTCACGCCAGTGCTCCACCATAGAAGCCCCAGCGGAAGTGCCGTCAGCGGAGGATGTCTAAGCGCAACGCGCAGACGTCCACGGCTGCCGGAGAGGAGGATCCAGGTCCCTTGCAGCGCTTCAGGGGATCTGGATCCTAACACCCGCCTGGTGCCCCAGAACTGCATGTCCCAACATTGGGCGACATGTGCAGTCTATATTGGGGCCAATACGGTAGTTATCATACCTTGTATTATGTCTCTGCACAGAATTATTTTATATATTATGAGTAACCCACTATTTAAAAAAAAACTTTACATCAAAGAGTCTATTACTGTCCAAAGCATAACTTCAAAAATGTCTTGCTGCTATAGTTATATAAATCTATCTCTGCCTCTAGCTGAAGCTTTGCCTCTATCATTTTCTTGGAACACGAAAATTGGAAACTGTACCCTCATGCTCCTCAAGATATGTAGCTCATATTGACTGGCGAAACAGAAGCAACGCTGTTCTAACTCGTCTTCTAAATTATGTTTTTTTGTTCAAAAATCCCAGCAAATAAGACAAAATATGTGTTTAAAATACAAACACAATACAACTAGGAATGGGAGTACTGAAGGAGGTAAAGGCTGTAGGTGACTTTAAATAGGTAAAGAGTAAATTAGATATGTTAATACAACTTTCTGCTAAATGCAGCCTATAGATAACAATGAATTGTCACTCATTTGTGTTTTTTTAATTACCATAATCAATTTCAGCTCCACACTCTACCAATGCATTTTAACATGTCTTAAGAAGTTATGCCCTTGCATTGATTAAGTGGTATATAACTACAAAAATTAGAACAGCCCCACCTTTTTCCATGCATACTTGCACATGGGGCTAGCCACCAACGGAGTATGGGATCAATTTAAAGTATGACAAAATGATGACAAAATACTGAAATGTATAGAGCCCTCAAAAGCCCAGAATTGCATCTGTCATTGAAAAACAGCAAGCTGTCCCTGTTGGGTGACAGAACAGGGTACCTGAGAACTACAGTTCCGGATTTTTAAATCTCCTCCTGATGTGTCATTGCGCACACTCTTCTTCCATAACAATGCAGCGCAGCAAATAAGTCCATACCTGGTCAAACTTACTACAGGGCAGCACTTTATCTGCTGGTCAGTAATACGTGAATATTATATGCGTCCTGGAAAACCTGGCCGATGTCAGCACCCTGTATTAGGCATAGTCAATACTAGCGAGCTTAAGATTCAGTGTACCCAATATTTATTACCCCACAGGTACAGCATGCTGCCCCCTACCCCGTGGCCCAGCAGATATGGTTACTTCTCCTACCTTAGGTCTGGTGCAGGTTAACCCTGTGAGGAAACATACAAAGAAACTGCATTATTCGTTAGAATAAAAGTATATAAGGCCGCCTTCCGGAATACAAATAACTGTGATAACGAATAGGTGCCTTTATTAATGCTGCTATAAAATAGCGGTGTACATTACCATTCTAAAGCCACAAGGGCCCCGATATGTTACAGGTCCAGTTTGTGACATGCACAAGATGATAAATAATCCCTATAATTTCATATAAACGTTCAATCCCCCCCCCCCGGCGAGGTTAATAGTGGTACAACCCATCACTTTATTAGCGACAGGTGAATGCTGGGTCATTAGATTAGCTGCAGCATTTGGCAGGATGGAGGGGGACGGTAGCGCGGAGCGATACGATATGTGGTTATCCGGTTTTATGGATCCGCGGACTACTGAGCGCTGGGAGCCGCCGGAATGCGAGAAGACGTTAGATGGTAAAGAGATGACGAGCGCCCCCTCCCGGTGTATTTTGGAAATGAGCGATGAGGTCCTGCTGCTGTTAATGGAATTCCTGGACCCGTTTTCATTGCTGAGAGCAGGTGCGGCCTGCAGCACACTCTACAGGATCTGCAGCACGGACAGTCTGTGGGCCGCGCACTGCCGGGTGGGTAACTGGGGTTACTGCACTGCGTGGGGCCAATTAAGTAGGATGTGCACTGAAACTCGAGCAATGCCATAACTGCATTCTAAGTATTTGAGTGTGTGTGTGTGTGTATGTGTATGTGTGTGTGTGTGTTAAATCGTGACATTGTCGAGTTGGCATGTGTGTACCGTATAGATCCTTCAAAAGGCTTGGTCACATGGTATGTATGTAAGTTATCACTAGGTCGTTACTAAGGGAGCTTCTGGTGGTGTGAGTCTGCCATGTGACATTTTTAATTGATATTCCCATACAGACTAATATTCATGCATACATTGGAAGATTTGAATGTTTAATACTGCTTTGTTTTTGTTAACTCTGTACACTCTTGCTCCACACACAGGTGATGGTGATCCTGGGGATGGTGGTGTTTAGGTTGCTGTCTTGGTTTCATGGTCTTCCTATACAATGTGAAGAGTCCTCTATGAAACAGGAACCTGGGGTGGTCTGTAGTAGTATTGAGGGTCCTCCTGATAGAATTTGATGGCTGCTAAAACCCATTGAGCCATTCTAATCTGCCCATTTGTGACCATAAGCCCTTGATCTTGTCTTGTGTCTAGAGTAGCTTTAAACCACTTGCTTGTACTCAAATAGCTTTGGCATGGTTATTTCTATTTCAACTCTTCCCTACTTTTTATTTGCACAGAGTTCCTTTGGCTCGGACTTCAGGACCACAGATGCGGCCTACACCCAAAAGGAAGCTTTTAAGCTCTTGTATATATGGGGGAAGCTGTATAAAACCCTGCCTTACAACAGACCCCTGCAGGATTTGTTGTTTTCAGGGATACCGCCTAAACGATATTGGATGCAGTGGCTCATTTTAGAAGACATGGTTCCTCTTCCGCCAATCCAGCTTGCAGATTACGACATAGAAGACATCTGGGGATTAAGAAAAGATCTCCTTGATGAAAAACACAAAGGTTATATGAATAAACAGATGTTATCCATGTTAAATTCCTTCTATTCTTATGCAGGCACCTAATGCAACAGTTCACCTCCCCCTTAAAAAGAAAGGCCTGTCAGAAAGTATCCCTTTTTACTTACAAAAATGAATGTTGATGAAACTTAAGTCTCCTGCCCTTTTAGTATAAGGAGCTTCTTGGGGACTGTTGCTGATCTTTTGCGGTCATCACGGAAACATGGCTTCAAGGGACGTGGAACTGTCGCGCGTTCCCAATGTTTCACTACTAAATCATTTTTTCATTTGTCGCTGATTTGGTTTACACATAAGCAAAGTCAAGTATTCTCATTAAGGCCTAGGAGATGCAGGAGCTACGTTAGAAAAATGACAACCATGTTAATAATGCAGAGTGTTCTAAATAGTGGACAAACCCAAGCCAGAATCCCTGTGATCATTAATCATACAGCAATGCCCTTTGTATTGTAGAGAAACCAGTAGTATGTTTAAGGGGCAATTAACTGCTCCTGTCACCTTGGTCTAAAAAAATTGTACAATTTAAAAGCTGTACATGCTATATCCAGCAAACCATACTAAAACACTTGCCTTGTGTCTGAGCTTAAGTACAGTACATCGCTATGGAATTTGATGGTGCTATATAAAACAATAAATAATATTTTGTCTGGCTTTTGGGCAGAACACCAATGTTTGCTCTCTGGAGACTGCACTTGATGGCATTCTGGTTGCAGCTCTATTTGATTCCTAGAACCTTCTTGATCAGTAGGTCCTCTGGCCAGTTTTCCCAGTGACTGTTTAGCATTTATCCAGAGACTGGATTCGGTGTCCCTACAGGCAGTGCATAAACCTCAATAGCTTTGCTTTCCAGCTTATGCTTTACAAGCTGCCTTAATTGAATTTGGAAAGGTATGTTGAATTGGGGTACAACTACCTTCACTACAGAAGTCAATTCTCATCTGACCTTTTCAGATTTAATGTGATTTTTCTCCTGCACATTTAATGCTTGCAGTCAGCATCTAAGTACAGGATGACTTGGGACTAGCAAAGCTCTTAGGTTAGCATGATGCCTTTAAACAAGTTTCAAAATAAATTCTTCTTAAAGTTGCATATTCAGTGTCTGTGCTGTGAAGGGCTCATATGGCATGGTTAATATTCTGTCTCATGGGTTTGTAGCAATAGTTAATTCCACGCAGGCTTACACTGCTGGATACGGCTTCTATGTGGTTTTAACCTGAATGTCAGATGCTTAGTTTGGGAACTGTAGAACCAAGTCATACTTTCTGCAATCCTTAATCTCTGCTAGAATGTCTGTCTACCTGAGTTGTAGAGCTTTGCTCATTTGCAATGAACTCTGCCTGTAATGTCTTCATATTCAGTGACGGATGAATCCTTGGAAGAGACAAAACACTCTGTTTTCAAATATGACTGGAAGGAACTGCACAACCTAGCACTTCAGCATCATGGCACTTACGCAAAGGTCCAGTTGCACGTACTTCAAAAAATGAGCTCAGAGTGTAAGTTCTTTGTTAGTAAATATGTGTGTGTGTGGGAGGGTTCTTCTGGGAAATATCGTTCCTGTGCTTCACTATAAATCATTTACTAGACATGCTCAATGTGCAAGAATTTTACTAGTAGCACATGTCTGTTGGGTCACTGTTTGAACGTTGGTCTCAACACATGATGGTCTCAACACATGATGCAGGACTAGCCGGTACATGCCAAATGACAATTATATTCCATAAATAAGGGTACTTCAATACATTTTGTTCTATAACTCTAGCGTACGGATATGGTAATATAAGGGTTCACAAGGGCTTTTGTGTAAAGCTTGTCATTGCTGGGAAGATGCTGTAGAAGTGGGTTGAGCGTGGTCTACGGCTGCAATTACCTGGCTGAAATATTTAAAGTCAATTTCAAATAACTGTGCTTACTTTTTGCTGTGGCTGAATGATCCATAGAATATCCTGTCATATTGAAATATTAATATGAAGTTGCACTTTAGAATTAGCAGTGAGTATTCTGCCTTTTTTCTTTTAAAGCACTTGAAGTGTTTCTTGAAGGGCTCTTGTGTAATAACTGCCAAATCAAACTGCATTCCACTTGAGTCACTTGAAGGATATTGTAAATTGCTTTCCCAGTTACTGAGATGGTGAGGTGTTCTAGTATAAAATTAGACTTGTTGGCATTCGACCACCAGTGATATTTTTCTGACGTGTTCGGAATCATCAGTGCCCACTCTGACTTCTGTATACCATAGTCCTTATCTATCGAAACTTGAACATTAGTCTGAGATTGATTTACTTGGACGCAAATGGCTTCCCTTGGTATCTTTTAATTCTCTACCACGTACATTATTGAACATTCTGCATTCAATAGGAGTATAACTTTTTTGCACTGCCCCTTTAAATTTCAGGCCATGAGGAACTGGAGTGGCTCTTTGTCCAGTATAATCGCTTTCGGTTCCAGTGGTTATTTTCCTATTGGCTGTTTGGTCTTTCCAAATCCTGTGCCAGGCAGCTGCAGAGAATCTACCTCTGGTGGAAAAGGTTTGATAAGAGGAAGGTGTCTTCCTGGGGTTCCACACAATGCGACGTACAGTATCTTGCTTCTCTTCATTGCATCACTGAAGACTTCTGGAATGGCAATTTGGCAAATGGTGAAGAGAACATAGGTAACATGAAACGTGTCTGTCTTGTAACTGATACACGTGGAAAACAAATCTTGAAAGTGGTTATATGAAATGGAAGTGACTGGGTTTTTTTTGTTTTTTTTTTTTGCACCAGTCATGTGCAGCTTTTGTAATATGGATTTTAAATGCATACTCTTGTAATAACCTTGTAAACTGTGTTTCTGTTTATTTATCAGCCCAAAGCAGGTTTTACATTGCATTCAATGTCAAGTTTAATCGCATATTCAATAATGGAGGGGGAATTACCCCCTGACTCCTATGATCATTCTGTATATGGCAGACTCCTACTATGTGATAACCAGCTTTCATAGATGATCCAGGGAATCATGTTTATCCGCTTGATGTGGCATTGATTTAGATTCACAGGTTGAGTAGAATTCACACAAGGTGTCATTTCTTAGGTTTCACTGACCTGTTTCTGTAAATGGCATATACTATGAGTCTGATCTAAATTGTACTTGTTTCGAATCTTCTACCTGATTAAATAGCTTTGTGTGCAGATGGCTTAAAACTGGCTTTCCAGACAGTAGTTCTGTAGACATATGCATTAACTTGTAACAGTTGCACTTCTACATTTTTGTACTTTCAAAGAGCAAAATCTCCCTTGGGAGCTAGACTGCATCAGACCCCAGCCTTAGAATCAATTTTCCTTTTTCATCTAAGGCTTGATACATTAAGGTCTATTGAGTTACTTTATCACTTTTGTTAATACTTTAACTTCTCTCTAGGTATCCAGACTATTGAAAACTACTTCTCTATGTGCAAATCCCTACTGGCCTGGATTTTGGGGCGCAAGTGGGGAAGATTTAAACAAAAGAAGGTATCTGGACAATTTCTCTGCTAACAAAGCCAATGTAAATATAGTAGTTATGTGAACTTCAAGCCATGACTGACCAACGCTAACCTTCGCCTTAAATGTTTTATATGAGTCAATACTGAAGTATACACATAGAATCGCAAGCTCGATAGGCATCTTACAGGAAAGATTAACTTGATCTAGAAACCGTAGTCTCGACCTCTCCAGTGAGCACATCCTAGCGTCTTTCCTCTTCCCTTGTTTGGGCTGATGGTCTAATCCCTTCCCCTACAGATCTACAAAGACACTCTGGAAGGTGTATATAGAGTCTTAAAACCTGAAATGCAGGTTGCTCTGATTAGTCATGACCAATTCTGGGCAGCAGCTAAAGTTCAGATGTTGAGAATATGTAGCCTTGAAGAGACAGCCGGCAACTACGTTAACTGGAAGCTTATAGATGCATTGCCATGCTACAGGTAGGCTTTTGTTTGTAATTGTTATTCCCCCTCAATCCCCCTTTAGGGATATATTTATATTGCTGGTCCACTTTGGTTGTGTGGTCTGCTTTCTCGGAAGTGAGTGCATGTGTTTTGTTTTGTTTTGGTTTTTTTCTTCAGCGAAAAGGAATCATTATTGGGTTCAAATTTGGGTGTATTTCCAAAAGCAATTGATTTTGCCCTAATGTGTTACCTTCCCCTTCAGACTATACATGGCATCAGGGGATCCTTTCTATTTGGAGCAAATCAAAGGATTTTTGTTCAGGAAACAGTTAATAAGTAACTGGCTCCTTCAGGAAGAGAACATGTGGGTAAGGAACCTCCTGCCAGACAGCCTTTCCCAGCTACTGGAGTATGAGACAAAGCTCATAGAAGGTAATTAATTTAGCATGTTGGTAATTTGTAGCCAATTTGGCATAAAGTGCCATTTGTCAAATTGTATCTAGCTACCTGGCTGTTATGTTTGCCATACCTTTTAAACATACATTCCAGACATCATATGCCCATTAATAGGATAGCTGAGTGTCCCCTCTAAATCTGGTGTTCAATGGCCATAAGAAGCCAGTGCAACGTTCTTTGTTAAGTACTTTAATATGCATTCTTTGACATGAGTCCCTTTACATGTATTGCCATGTGTGCCACCAAACTAAAATTCCAGTTGTGTTGTCCTTGGTCTGCCTGAAACCACTGTCAAATTAACTGCAAAATCTTAACTTTGAAACCTATTCTTCTTTCAGAGAGATTGCATGGAGATACTATGGTTGCCTACTTGAGCCGATTAATCTGGTTGTATCTGCATTCTGGCCAGCAGCTGTACATGGATGCCTTGAAGGGTTTTGTTTATGAATGTGCATATGCAAGCTTTTCCTCTCAGATCTTTGAGAGTTGTAGTATAGTATCCACAGGCTTTTAACTAGAATTGCTCTTATAATAATTTTATTTTTTTTTAATCAAATTTTAAGGTATGGGTTTACTTGTATAGATTAGTAAATTGTTCAGAGCCAGATCTTATAGGACTGCTTGCTCTTTTACACAACTGTAAATGAATGCCTTTTGAGGCTGTGTAATACGTATCCTAATATTTAGGGCTTTTAAAATCTGTAAACGGTGGCTTAAACTATGCACAAGGATTTGGTTTTTTTAATTTTTTTTTTGAATATTTTAGCATTAAATTGGTATTTTACACTGTTAAAGCTATATTAATGTACTATAGATTACAAAGTAATATGTTGCCCATCTTTGGAATTCAAAGGGTTAAGCAAATTTAAGATTTTAGAAATGCTAGGCATAATGACTGTACATTTATTCATGGCAATAAATGCCTATTTCTACATCTGATTCCATAGTCTGTTTATTGTGGGATTCTTAGTAAGAGTAATATGATTTTTGTCTGGATGTAAAGGCTGCAATATCCCTTTACTTAGATGGTATACTTGGTCATCTATGTATCAAAGTTAATGCCCCCTCCTCTGCAACTGTATTGTGAAATTCATCAGTTTCCTTCTTCTTATGCATTTGCCCTTTCCTCTGCTCTGTAACTTGCAGGATAGGCTAGGTTTCGTCAGCAGAGATATGTTGTATACTCTCCACCAGCCAAGCGTTCCAGGGGCTCTAATGGGTACACCCCCAATCGATGCATTCACAGTTCAGGGTGCACTGTAGTAGTTCTCCACTGGCATCAATATCTTGGAAAGATATTGGTGAATACCCATTGGGGTGTCTAGTTTTCAAAAATGTGTGATATGATGGGGTAAATCAAATTGGCTAGGTTCCAAAATGTCCCAAATAGGACATATCACAAACTGATTAGATGTCAAAACCATGAGGGGAAAAAGTGCCACTCTAAAGAGTGAGAGGTCTGTCACATCAGACCTCTGCTTCTGGGCATCCACTATGTTACATGGTATTTTTGCCCACCTAGGCCTCCTTTGCTCTCCCTTATATGCATGCATGCACGCATGTTTTCTGTTGACTGGGGCCCAGTGCATTGCTTTGTCCAGGATCTACAATGCTGTTAAGATTGCTCTGCTTGTGTGGGTACAGTACATGAGAGGAAAATCACAGCTAAACATGAGTGCTGCAGGAACTGTAAAAGCAACCGTTGTTACAAAGAGTATTAAAAAATAAAAACTGTGCTGTCCTTGGGTTAAACCTCTTAACTGTGACCGTTATCATTCTGTAGCCGTATGCATAAAAATCTTCCTGCGGTCAAGACACCTCTCGAGCAGCCAAACGCCACAAACATAAAGCATACTTGCTCTAAGAGTATGGACTGAAAGGGTTTAGGTGAACAGCTTGTCTATGATGACCATGGTTGGATAATAGTCTGTGGTACCCACATAGACTTGTCCATCCCTGGTCCTAATTTTACATCTTAGATGTAAACGGTTTATGTATTGATTGTTAATTCTCTTTGATATTTATGTTGTATTGTGACATGAGCAGAGCCTGGTTTAGAGATCTAAATGCCTATATATTTTAATCCAGATCATTTTATTGCTGTAACGCTGTTTTATTATAGTAAGGGATTATGTTTCAACTTTGTATTCTCTCTCATTGAAAAGACCATGAATCTTACCTGCCCTGCTGGCCTTTATCTCCATGCTGACTTCTACTTTCCATTTTTCGCCGGATCCGTTTCAAACCAACACAACTTTGCAATCTATTTTACAGTCTTACTTTTAAGATTTTTGTTTGATTGCCAAGACACTATGGATATAAAAAAAAATGCATAAATAAAATTTTGCTTTAGATTGGGTGGAGTCCAGCTCGGACACCAAGAATATTACCGATGATATTGTTCAATTTAGAATGCAAATGCACAAAGGATATGAAACCGGCTGTGTGTGTTATGATCAGGGTTTATTTTATCTCCCCACTAAATTTCCCCTCTACTGAATTTAATTGTTGAAGACCCAATGTTCACTTTTTATTGGTTTGATTCACATCAAGGTCAAACAATGAATATGATTCCTTTTGTACTGCGTCTCATCAGGTGCCACTTAAGTGTACATAGGCAGCAAACAAGATATGATTACAAGAAGACGAGGCATAATTTATCTTGTTTTTGTCTTTTGGCAGCTGAAATCAATAATTTGAACTTTTAGCCCCATTTAGGTAGCCATGCAACACCAAATGTGATTTATTAGGCGCTTGTCTCTGTGATCAAAGACTGGGACAATTAGGGAAAACAATGCCTCATGCTAACCCAACATGGTGCTGGAACTGTGTGTCCGTGGGGACTTTCAGACCTGCAACGATGCCATCTAGTGAACACAAACATGAATTTAATCACAGTGTCGGTTTTAATTATGCAGTGCACAAAGTACTCATTCTAATATTAAATTAATACATTCGTTTATTTGAATGGGAGACTGCAGTGAAAACCAGACCACACTGTACTGCAGATATAGAACAATAAGGTAATTGGTTTTTTTTTTTGGTTTTTTTTTTTTCTTACCCCATGCGTTTTTAAATTCTCACTAAATCATTAAAATTGTGTTCTTCATTGTTGGGTCTGCATAGGTTCATCAGAGTGCTGCATAAAATTATCTAGGAAAAAGATTCCAAATTTTACTTGTAAGTGTTCCACAATTTAGAAGTTCTTGGTTACCTGTTGACAGGCCAAGCACATTAGTTTGGTCCATTCATCTCTAAATTTCTCCTCTTCGAATAAGCCTGCGATAAAGTCAGTTTGGCTCACACATCTTAAAGTGATCCCGTAGAATGCTTTTTAAACTTGTGAGGACGCATTCACTTACCTTTTGTAAATTTAGCATGATCTATAATTGTTTATAATGTAGGTATCTATCTGGGCTTCTTGTCGCTAAAAGAAACATTACAGATGCAGCACTTCCTAATTGTTCTCTTGACATTAGCAAAAGCTAGCTTTCAGATTTCATGACTCCAACCTTGTATGGGTCATGCTTTCGGTGACTGTTTGGTTGTTTTTCATCAATGAGTATGTTGATCATTGTGGTTTTCTGCAAAGATTCTACAGAGAATTGGGGTGAACAAGCTGTGCTTTATGCTGCAGATTGTGAGCCAGCTCACTGCATCTTACCTTCAGCTGGGAATTGCCTGCAGAGTGTGCTGTCATGAGGAAACATGGCAAGATGTGATCACTGCTTACGGCTTCAGTAGATGGGTTTTTTTCTATGTGTCTTTTGAAACTGGGCTGATAAGTTTAAACTTGTTTTTGTTTATAAAATAAAAAATTGCATTGAATTTTCAAAAGGCATAACAGAGACACTGTATTATTATTGAGAAAGTGTAACCATCAGCCAAAGCACACCTTATTTACACATAACTTATTTTTGGAATACGCATATGTTGGTTCTAAAAAAAGTACTAGAAGAGCTACATCAATGTATGATGTAGGACTGGGTCTGACTTAATAGTAGCCGTAACAATTGCAAGCTACCCCTCTTACTATGTTGCCAATTTAATGGGGGAGGTTTGTGGCGGTTCAGGTACGATGCTGTTGCTTTCTCACAAATGCGCCTGGAACATAAATCCAACCCTGTATTGAAGACTTATATCGCTAGGAGGAGTTCTGCCATTGCCATATACAATTCAACGTGAAACCCTGAAGCTGCTGTGTATAAATTACTCAGAGACCACCGCAGGACTTCCACAAGTTAAGTGAGGGGTAGATAGTGAGAGGGGGTAGAGAGACTTGATTATGGGTGTCACTCTCTCTCCTCTGCGAGCCCTCTAGCTCGGTCTCGGTGCCGGCTTGTAATGTTGAGCGCCAGAATATGACGTCATTTCCGAAGGGTAGATAATGACCCCCGGGGTGGGTGTTATTTTAACCCCTTAAGGACAATGGGCGGTCCCTAAACCCATTGAAAACAATACATTTTGAGCCCGGGCTTTGTCATTAAGGGGTTAAACTTCGCCCCAGGCGGCATTATATCTTGTGCTGGCCCTGCATGGAATGTTATAAAGGATTTAAGGGGTTAATATATTACATAGGTTTTCATAATTCTTTTTAGAAAGCTTCTATAAGTCACTACTTTGGTTGCAGAGATTTTTGGTAATAAATATATATAAATATGCATATGTGTAGCCAGGATAGTTTTTTTTAGAGGAAGCCTGATAGCAGATATATGTGAGGATTTTTTCCTCTCAAATACAGTGGGGTCTGTTCACTAAAAGAGAGTTGTATTTCAGCTCCATAGCTTCAGTATATATTATAAAGGTCTAACCCAAGTGAGCTTCTGCTGCAGGGAGAGAGGCTGACCGACTCTGCCGATTAGGAGACTGTAAGAGCCAGTGCGGTCTTCCCGCCTTCTGACCCTAATGTGACTCCACTTGAGATGTCCTCACGCCACACATCCAGGGCGGGGGAGGAGCACAATACTATGCAGATCGCATAGCTAATGAATGGTGCAGGTCTGGCAAGTGACATTAAACGGATGTCGTGATCAGGGCCAGCTTTAGATGTTTGGGTGTCCTGTTCGAGTCCCTTTGTCCCCTCCTTTACTGTGTCATACCTCTCTTTTCCTCCCTCATATAGGTTCAGGTATAGAGCAAATAAACAACACATGGAAACATAACATTGCAGACATAGATCACAGGTCACACAGGCTAGATTTGGTACCCAGATTGTATCCACAGGACCTGTCCAGCACCCAGATTGAATGCCCACAAAGAGCTCCCTGTGCCATATTTGCCCCAGCTTGCAATTGCACACTTATAAATACATAAATACATACTCACTCATATTCCATCCTGAACCCCTTACCTCACCTGCAGATTTCTCTGTAGCGCTTGCACACTACATGATCAAATTCTCTTTTACCACCCAGAGGAAGCCGGAATGCAGCAGGGTCACTTAATGGGGTGTAATGTGACCCTGCTGTGTTCCTGCTTCCCATGGGCAGTACAAGAGAGGTTGAGGTGCCAGCAACACAGGGGTAAGCAGTGGGCCCATGCGGGCCCAGTCTCAGTTGTTACCCCTGCGATTGTGATTGTTGCAGGCTCAAGGAGCAATCTGTGATGCGCCCCATGAATAACAGTGCCTGGGGCAAATGCCTCTTTTGCCCCACATTAGAAAATGGCCCTGTATAAATGTATATTCAAATCAGTCTCCTCTCCCACTTACTTAACTATATAAAATGCAGGGAAAGCTCAGCCCTTGTTTCTAGAGAAACTGCCCTTAGTGAATAGTCGAGCCAGTGAGTTAAAAAGTGCAACTCTCTTACCAACTCTCCATTCAGTGAATCTACCCCAGAGAATTAAACAAGCACCTATCATTTTTTTCTGTGATAGCATAACATTAAACAACCAATTAACATTACAATCTAACATAAATTTGCATTGGTCAATGAAATTAATTGTATAACATGAAATTCACTGTGACATTTGTATATGTAAACGTGTGCCCCTTGTAACACCTTTAGTATGGAGTGCAGTACGTTCACTTTAAGCAGTCCTATGGGTCTCATTTCATAAATAGACATTAATTTGACTTTTTTCTGATTCCAGCACTGCAAAACATGATAAGACACTCTGCTGATTAACAGCAATTAAGACCAACTGCTGATCAAGAAGATGAAGGCTTGTGAATTTCAATTACACAAGCTTGCTGGTTAAAACAACCTTAAATCTTCTATACATCCAGCTTTTATGGAAATTCTAGTTTAGCAGAAAGCATTGCTGATAAGTACAGTGTTATATATATGTGTGTGTGTGTGTATGTATGTATATGTATATGTATATGTATATATATATATATATATATATGTATATGTATATATATATATATATATATATATGTATATGTATGTATATATGTATATGTATATGTATATGTATATGTATATGTATATGTATATGTATATGTATATGTATATGTATATATATATATATATATATATATATATATATATATATATATATATATATATATATAAATAAAGGGGCACACAGTGTCTGTTTTAGCAGAATAGAACAGAACATTTCTTTTTATGGTCCATAAAGGGGCAGTCAACTCCCACGAGACGTCTTCAGATTACATATGTATGGACTCCTTTTGTAATAGAAATTTAGAATCTGCTTGCGCGCTATAAATACATTTTTATGTAGTTTATATACAAAGAAGTCTAGTCACACACGATTAGGACCATTGGTCTATCACCAGAAGTGGAGTCATCCACCTAAAGAGTGCTCCTACTCATTTTTCACCTATATGAAAAGTTTGTGAGATATTAAATGGGCTACTATTTTGTTTATGTCATCTCGTACTGATGTCATAGGGATACAAATTACAAACATGGTCTCTGAGTGGTCACAGACCTCTGCACCGTGTAACTATGTGATGAAACAGGAGGCAGTCTGGGTAAGCGCGTATGCAAGCAAGGAATACCAACAGCCATAACGGACAGTAACTGGAACCACTTTTACATACAGTAGAGATCCAAGGCCAGTTTGGGAGATCACTATGTGGTTCTTTGAGTATAGTGGGCACATAAGCCTGGTGGTCCTGCCATGACCACATCCATCTTGGATCTGTCTTGAACCTCTCTCTATCTCTAGCCATGCCCCCCAACAGGTGTCCTAATCTGGACACCTAAAATGCTGGTGGGTATAGGTACGTTTATATATATACATATATAAGGTGTCATAATTACTTTAAGTGGCCCCTGTAAATACATATTTGTGGATGACAGGTCCACTGTATCAATGGATTACATAAAGGCAACTGCAGTGATTCTCTCCAGCAAGAAGTGATGATCCCACCATGTATTATGCATATGTAAATCAAATGTTGTCATAGTCCTTCATAATGCTAAGTGAACTTGGTTAGCTACAAAGAGAAGCTCTGGACTTCTTAAATCTGCCTTCAGCGTTAGCATCTCCACTTTATTAAGAAACATTGAGAATCATCATGACAAACAGCACCACCTGGAGGCGCATTCATGCATTTGCACTTGGGGTGCACACTTTTGTGGTGTCAAAGTGTTATTTCTCTTGGCAGGCTTTAAGATTGAATCCTGCCAATAGCGCATTATTCCACTGAACAGGTTAATGCGACACAATCCTGAAAGAACAACTGCCGAGGGAGACTAGGAGATCCCATATGGCTTTTTTAATGTAGCGCTGCATAATATGATGGCAGTATATGTATCAATAAATAATAAGAATAACGATACAAACATATACATAATTGCCCCAAGAGACTTAACACAAACTAGTAGTATGTCTAATAGCTGCTCTAGCAATGCAGTGCTAACCTTCGCATAAATAGCAGTCTTTATTTTCAGATAAACAGAATGATAAAGATTGTAAACATAAAGTCGGTATATCATTCTATAATGATTTCAGATCAGCATTACTTAATTTAATATCATTTCCTATTTCCGTTTGCTCTACACTCAAATAGTTTTAAATTTGTGTTTTGTTGCAGGACATCAAATTGCTCTAATTAGCGCCCTTTACAGTGTAATGCAGTGAAATGAAAAGCTGCTGATTATTGGCCATTTTCCACAATCTGAAATATATTTTCTAGATTGGATTGTAGACTAGGTAATGAGAAAGGCTTTGATTACATTGTGCACGAGACAGATCACAATGATGCAACAGGAGGATTATGGGGAGAACACAAAGACTGCTACTAGTAACATTGTGTATGTTCACAGGGCATATTGCTTTATCATTTAGAGTAAAAAAATAAATAAAATTAAAATTGGCTATGGCTTTATTTCTGACTCTGTTGTATGCATTACAAAGGTAATAGAATCACCTAGTGGGAGGTATTAGTTGAATAAGAAGTCTAGTTCACAGAATCAGTGGTTAGCAACATTTGAAAGAAGTTATGGGTAGGGACCTTCTAGCCTGGGGGGGGCAGGGTAGGTAAGAAAAGCCCCCACTCTCCTCCATACCTTGGCTGGAGTCTATCTTCATAGGTAATTTGTTACATGACCCCCTAAACTCTGCCTCTTTTTATAGGATTAGGTCCAGCTCGAGGGGCAATTGTCCCCTTTTTTCAGGTCAACCTGCCACACGGAGATGTGATGTAAATTCTAATAGTTTAAGTGGACCCCAACTAGTAAGAAACAACTTGATATCTCCCCCCCCCAGCATTGAATATTTTATCTAAACTATCCAGATGTATCATGTTTTATGGTTTTCACTGGAAGCTGATGGTAATTATAACATTTTCTAATTTTTAAATTATTCCTAGATCAAGATATTAGCCCTATTCAAGTGTCTGGGCATATGAAGATTAGGGGGGCCATTGTCTCAGGGAATTTCCAAGGCAGGGAAAAAGCCCCCTTGTGGTTATGGGGGCACCCATTTTATCCTAGGGGAATCTGTGATATAAACTGGGCTGTGTCAATGTTGTATAAATAAGCGGTGAATAGGCCGGCCTTTCTGTTGCGGATGCATAGATCACGGAATAAAAGAAGCAGCTTTTGTGCTTCCTCAAACACAATGGCACAATAGCTGGATAAACATCAGGATCAATCACGTATCTTGTGTTTATATTATGTATTGTATCAAAGCATTATTTCATATTACAATTGACATATCATGAACGTGTACCATTATTACAGTTCGATTGGGGTCAGTGAACCTGTAGGTGGACATATCACATCGCTCGGTAGGAGACAGTAAATGTAGAGCCTGCCTTGGTGAAATGCAGAATTTCTTTTGTTGTAATTATCAGCAGCAGTTATTTAAAAAAGTGATTTGACCTGAGGTTTTAGCACTCCCCATCATACATACCTGCACAACAGACAGCTTCTACGGTTTTGCAGCAAGTTGACTGTACAAACTATACAAAGTGATCACATTTACAAAGTAGGTCCCTGAATGATTATGCTGACATACGGACACACAAAACCGCTGAGGTTCCTGAAGACTATACCTCCAATACCTAGGCGCATCATATCATATTTCTTATTTTTGCGTATTGATCTTAAAGGTTCACAAAAAAACAAAGACGCTGTGTTTTGTAACAAAATGCATTTTACTCTGTAATAACATATCCAAAAGCATAAACAAAATCCAGTGAAAAAAGAGCTATTTGCTAAAATGTAAGATTCTTTTCTCATAAATAGAACTTTGGCATTCAAAATTCTAGCTGTAAATCTAAATTACAAAAAAAAAATATATAATAATAACAATACCGCCTTTGAAAAGTGAAAGGCATAAACGGGTCGCCAACCAGTGGCTCCTTCTAGTTAATAACATCACAACTGTATATACATGAGGTATCATAAGGAGTCTGCCAACAGAACCTAGCGCAATTAAGCATTGAAAATACCCCGTGTGCTTTAAAACAATATTCCGAACCAACAGCACTTTCTGCGTACAGCCAAGTGTTGGTAACACATAAATAGCCATTTTCTAACACCCAAATGCAAAGTTATCTATACATTTAAAGAAATATATATATATATATATACAATAATAAACAGAATGCAAAATCGTGCCATCTCCTTCCACAATTTCTGCAAATAAAAATCAAATAAAATTAGAAATGAGGCGCAAACATTAGCTTTGTTAAACAAAAAAGGGGCAAAGTCAATACAGATTTCAAAAAGGCACAAAGATAAATTGAGATTAATATTGCAGACGGTCTGCTCGCTCGTTCGGGTTAAGAGAATATTTTATTGTACACCTCGTATAAGTAAACTGTAGAGGTTTCTAAACATGCACTATACTGTATATGCTATAGCAGGTCTTTAAAGAAATCGCACTGTATAGCAAACCTCTATACTATATAGCTGATTGCGTAATATGTATGCAGTATATTGTGTATTACATGGCCAGCTATAAGGATGGTAATTCAACACAATAGACATCCAGTTGTATACTTTAAGTGCAAAGAAGCAGTATTCGGTATGTCAAGGCTGTCTCACCCTATTTGATCAAGGACTGTAATACTATCAACTATTAGTATTATGTTAATCTGGGAAATGCCATTGGACACGTTTCCTTCAATTTCCACGCTTCCCACACATAAACTTGAACTTGTTTAAGATCTGCAATACGTTTAACCTGCAACATGTTTAATTCTAAATGTTGGACTTGAAGTATGGGACAGTGCCTGATATTCTAAGGTCAATATACATTAGCTTGATAATGAGGCTTCAAAGTATGTAATAGAGCTGTTCCTTTAGTGGTTATTAAATTCCAAAAAGTGTATCTGATGAAGAAGAGTTATCTCTGTACCTGTTTTTTGTGAATGTGTTTAATTTTACTTCTAGAACCATATATTATGTAAGTGATCACGTGCTATGTCTCCAAACATCAAACTGTATTTGACTGCTACGTTGTGTATTTCTCTTCTCTTTTTGTCATAAATAAAAATAAAAAAAAAATGAAAAAAAAAAAAACTGTATTTGACTGCGAAATACTCAAAGGGGACAAAAATGAAAAATTGCTCTAGAGAAAGGGTGAAATGGGGGGGGGGGTTGTCCAACATGAAAATGGTTAACTTATTATGTACGCTATTTTGTGGACTGCATTGTGTATTGTTTCCATCTAAAATGTATCTGCAGCTTATACGTGTTCTGTACATTGGGACAAATGATACACTCTGAATTGGACTTGTAATAAAAAAGTCAGTAACTGTATTCACATTCATACATATATTACCATTTGGTTTTTCTGAACATACCGACGATGCCTAAAATCCCTGGATTACTCCATTAAATTGGAGATCAAAGCAAACACCAAATAGATCCAGGGCATTTCACACAGCCTATGATAAAAACTACAAGTCCCGATATCGGGGGATGCAGTCAAACAGATGTTTGGGTTTATATAAGGGGTATGAAGGGATGACCTATCCGAAATCTAAACGATAAGCAATTTGTGACCATTTTCCTAAACCCTCCATACTGACTAGAAGGGACTAGCTATAGAAAAGTGGACATCAAGTTGAGGAGGATTGTCTTCGCAAGCAAAATTAAATATTTCATTTAAATTTTTCAACTGTACACTGGTGATACAAGGATTCTACTTACTTTACTAAACAGCAAGTGACAAGTGAGTATTAAAATAATCAAGGATGACTTAATTTATGTATTGTCAGCAAGGGCTTTAAAAACATGGGCTTTGCCTACTAAGGTACTTCTAGAATACCCGCCACCAAATACAAATTACAATAATATCATTGCATGTCACAGTATTCCAATGCCTCACTGTGTATTTGTCACTTTATATAATACTGTAATATTGTTATATGGAAGACATTTCAGTGCAAGCAAAATCACTCCAAGTTCAAGACAGTGATTGGAGGATTGTGGGACTTGTTGTTAAACAGTAAGGGAGCCACCAAGAGACTACCAATGATCTGAAAGGATTCGGCTTGATTTGTTAACAAGTAAATCTGTTCAAACCAATCTGCAAGAGACGATTGCTATATTCTGCAAGTGCAATCCAGTCAAGGACAGCTAACTACTTATCATACAAAGGCATCCCATGGAAATCACACATCTCCCCCCCCCCCCATAATTTGCTGCTATTTTTCCCATCTTATCTTCATCATCTTGTGAATGATGATCTCCTTAAGTGTGTAATGGTCAAGAAGAAAAGTCGTTAATATGCCTTGAATGGAGGTTTTCCTAAGAAAGCACGTTCTGCTCTACCAACTGGAATTGCCTTGGGTAGAACTGCCGAGGAACTCATATCTTATTTTTCAGTTTCTTTTTCACTGAATGCTTGCAGTGACATAATGTGATGGCAGGATGAAAAATGTAACCGATTAATAGTGTGTTTCACAGATGAATGATGTATTTTTAAAAATAATAGGGCAATTGCATTTTTGCTGGTTTAAATCAATAACAGCACAATAATATTTACAGCCCTATCTTTTAGCATCATGTTTCTTTGTAATACATTACGAGAAGGAAGGGGTTACGCACTGAGATGACATCTGGAAGTTCAATTGTTTGGAAGCCTCAAATGAAGGTGAACAAACTTCAAGTTAGTTCTAAGCCCAGTGGGAAAAGGGCCAACTTGACATTTTCTTTCAGCAGAAAGTTACCAGGGTTCACTCTTCATAATGAGTAGTGAAACACAACTCGCCTCAATTCACCTACAACTCACCCTTGAATAAAACCAAGGCGACTCATCAGAAAATGAAAAGTGATCTGTGGATTATGTATTTGTACTATACGATTTGATATTTTAGCATATAGCGGTCAGTACACAAACTGGCTGGTTACTATATATGGTCATATATATAGAACACATACTTATTCATCCTATACATACTCTGAGGTCAATTCACTAAGGGCTGATGGGCCAGTCTTGAACCTTCAAGGACGTTCACCAAGGGTTGAGTCCTTACTGTAGTCAAGAAGATTCAACTGGGGGACGGGGCAGGTTGAATTGCCAGTTTCAAGTTATATACTGGTCGAAATTCAGCAATTAGTGAATAATCCCATCATAAAAGGTTAATTGTGCCAATTATTTGTCTTGCAATCTTCAAAATGCAGCTGAGTTGGCATTTGATACACCCTGTGTTGAAGGGCTAGTGTAGGTCGGAACTTTAGTTCCTTACATTTGGCTGGTAAGGGCATTATATCTTCGTGTGGTTCTCCTTTGTGTGGAACACCATAGATTATTTCATGGAGAAACATCAACATTCACAGCAGAAGCAAACATTCAGTAGTTTTGTTTGTATGAAATGTGACGTCAGGACTATTCCTTGTTCTTTTCATACTGGAGAGATGTGTCCAGATTAGCAGGTGTCTTAGAATGTACCATCTCTGCTTCTCCAGATGTGCATAGAAAACGGGTTCAGATATGGCTCCCAAGTAGAAATGCAAGGAACACGAACAAAGCAGCATTTATTAGGAAGGTCTGATGTCCACGCACATTACTGGGTAATGCAGTTGTCTCCCATATCCTGAGCATAGCAGTCTGACAATGTAGTCCTCAGATCATCAATATCTTTCCGTAACTGGCGGGCTTCTAGAAGTTTCTGAGTAATGCTCTCTGTGCTATGGCAGGTTTCATTTTCTTCGGAGAAGCAGTTAGCAGCTGTGGAAAACAGGCAGGGTTAATTAATCACATACCTCCCAGGTGTCATTGTTTAAATGTGACTTTAAGGCACTGCCCTGCAGTCCTGATTTTGTGGGCAGTGGGCATTATGGGCCAGTTAACGAGACTGACCCAGGGAGCTGTATAATCCAAGGCTCACAGATCTTTCCTGCAGCCCCAATATATGTGAGCAACACAAGGTGGGCGGGTGGTCCCATCCCAACCACATCCCCTCCTGGGGCCAACACAGGGTCCCGATTTGGACTTTTTTTTTTTTAACTGTTGGAGATATCTAATAAGGTGGCCAGAAAAACACTGAACAGCAATCTGACCTTTGGAAAAGACTAAAACAAGGATCTCCACAGCCAGGGACCTGGTTACATTAACATTGCCAACATTAATGTGTCCCCCAGAACTCCTATTGGATGAGTATAATCACTTAAACCACGAGGAGGCCATTAACTAATTAATGATTAGCCACCACGATCAATACTTTTCTGAAGCCTGTAAGATGTGATCAATACGGTTAGAGTTTTTCTTCCTTGTATATGGCAGTATAAGCCGGGTAGGTAAAACTTTATTAACTGTAACAGAAAACTTTTACTAATAACATATTATTAAAGCCACTTACATGCAATGCCGAGGAGCAGAGAGAGGTTGGGTTCCTTGCCCTGAACTCTTTGATTTAGTATACTGCAGAGGGCCTTCAAGTCAAATAGACAGTGAGACATCTCCTCAAACAGCTGCTCGGCTACTGGAATCTTCTCAGACAGTGGCTGTCGGGACAGATGTAACTCTTCCATCTGCATTCTCATAGCCAAATTCTCCTCCTTCAGCTTCTGGTTCTGTGAGGGATAATTAGGGAAATGTAACAGATGTACCCATTAAAGTGCACAATGCAATACATGCAAAACAATATTCCCCGCAAATATGTGAAATGTATTCATAATTTTTATGTAAATCAACCAACGCTCTATTCTCCAGATTGTAATAACAACAACCTTTTCTGAAAAGACCAAAAAAGCAGTTTATTAAAAGGATAAGCAATTTACAGTCCGGGCGGCAATTAAATAGTTGCTCTGGCAGCTCACAAAATAAATATGTCAAGATGATACTTTGAATGTTTATCATTGTGCAACATTGGCAGGAAAATAAAAATAAGCTCCAGGCTTTGTGACCCAAGATTGCTTAATATAGTAGAGGTCCTACCTTGAAACCCCTAGCTGTCACATTCAATTAGGTGAGTTAAGAAACAGCGGTGCTACCTTACTGCTCAAAGGGATGTGATCATCAGCATTATAAATAATCGTATTTATGCTCTAACACAGCCTCAGGTAGTATAGTGTCATTTTCTGTTTCATAGAAGAAGTAATTTACATCATGCATGCGGTATTTTTTTTCCCAAGCTTCTTTGAGGGTCAGAGTACATTTTCTTTATCTTTCCAGCTCTTTTTGTGCATTGCAGTTGAGCCAGAGATTATCGTAACAAAAGAAAGTGTCCCTTAGAAGAAAAGAGAAACTACATTGCCTACCACAAGTAGTGATGGGTTGAGAAGGCTAACACGTATTATAATTTTAGTCTAGAATGCGGGTTTGTTAATTTGATGGGGTGCTGATGACATAGTTCACATAGTGTTTATGACAGAAATATTGGACCAAATAGTGATAAGGGGTGCTTTAACACGATTATTACTATGTTTCTTAACTTAAAAGCATAGTTTTTGTCTATTTGATCCACATGTTCATCAAGACCAACACCAAAAATAGCAGCTGCCTGGAAAAAAAAGGTAAGACAACAGATATTGCCTCATCTATTCTCATGATGCTTAGACAATATATAGGCTATGGCTTGCTAGGCATCATGGAATCAGAGCTTCTGGTAAGGCCCCAACTCCAGCCCCCTCCCTGCCACTGACCCCACATCTCTGCCACTGGCCACACCACCAGCAAGGGTGTCCTGAAATGTTGGGGGGGCTGCAAAATATATAAGGCGGGTGGTAAAACACAGTAAGAACATGGCTAGTTCTCAGCTATTTTTTGGGGTGTTTTAGGTACACGAGGGACTCCAAGTATAAAGCAAACATCTAATTTATATTTATAATATTAATACATTAATTTAATATTGGTAGCTGCAGACCATGCTCATTTTTCTAGCATACAAACAGAAGGATAACTGTTGACTTGCAACTGTGGGGAAGATCACTTGTTCTGGTATATTCATGAAGGTGGGCCTACTGTTGAACACTTCATAGTAACATAGTAACATAGTTCATAAGGTTGAAAAAAGACCAAAGTCCATCAAGTTCAACCTATATACATATTGTGTCCCTACCGTGTTGATCCAGAGGAAGGCAAAAAACCCTTATGAAGCAGATGCCAATTGCCCCATACCAGGGGGAAAATTCCTTCCCGACTCCAAATATGGCAATCAGAATAAATCCCTGGATCAACGTTCTGTCCCTATTAATCTACTATCCATAACTTGTAATATTATTGCTTTCAAGAAACACGTCCAGGCTCCTTTTAAACTCTTTTATTGAGTTTACCATTACCACTTCCTCTGGCAGAGAGTTCCATAGTCTCACCGCTCTTACTGTAAAGAACCCCCGTCTGTGCTGGTGTAGAAACCTTCTTTCCTCCAGCCGTAGAGGATGTCCCCTTGTTATAGATACAGTCCTGGGTATAAATAGGTCCTGGGAGTGATCTCTGTACTGCCCCCTTATATATTTATACATAGTTATTAAGTCCCCCCTAAGCCGTCTTTTCTCCAAACTAAATAACCCTAATTCTGATAATCTTTCTAGGTACTGCAGTCCTTCCATTCCCCTTATTACTCTGGTTGCCCGTCTTTGAACCCTCTCCAGTTCCACTATATCTTTCTTGTACACTGGTGCCCAGTACTGTACACAGTATTCCATGTGTGGTCTGACTAGTGACTTGTACAATGGTAGAATTATTTCCTTGTCATGGGCATCCATGCCCCTTTTGATGCACCCCATGATTTTATTTGCCTTAGCAGCAGCTGCCCGACACTGGTCGCTACAGGTAAATTTACTGTTAACCAAGACTCCTAAGTCCTTTTCCATGTCAGTCGTCCCCAGTGTTTTCCCATTTAATACATATTCCCAGCCTGGATTTTTCTTCCCCATGTGCATAACCTTACATTTATCCGTGTTGAACCTCATCTGCCACATCCCAGCCCAAGCCTCCAACCTATGCAGATCCATTTGTAATCGTGCACTGTCCTCTATTGTGTTAACCACGCTACAGAGCTTAGTATCGTCTGCAAAGATTGATACTTTACTATACAATCCCTCTACAAGGTCATTAATAAATATATTAAAAAGAATAGGACCCAAAACTGACCCCTGTGGTACCCCACTAGTAACAGTCACCCACTCAGAGTATGTACCATTAATAACCACCCTCTGTTTCCTATCACTGAGCCAGTTACTTACCCACATACACACATTCTCCCCCAGCCCAAGCATTCTCATTTTATGTACCAGCCTTTTATGTGGCACCGTATCAAATGCTTTGGAAAAATCAAGATATACGACATCCAGCGATTCTCCCCGATCCAGTCTTGAGCTCACCTCCTCATAAAAGCTGATCAGGTTAGTTTGACAGGACCGATCCCTTGTAAACCCATACTGATATGGAGTCATACATTTATTTTCATTGAGATACTCCAAAATAGCATCTCTTAGGAAACCCTCAAACAGTTTACATACAACAGAAGTTAAACTAACAGGCCTATAATTCCCCGGGTCACTTTTTGTCCCCTTTTTGAATATTGGCACAACATTTGCAATGCGCCAGTCCTGGGGAACAGACCCGGTCACTATAGAGTCCTTGAATATTAGAAATAGGGGTCTGTCTATTACATTACTTAACTCCCTTAGAACGCGGGGGTGAATGCCATCTGGACCTGGTGATTTGTCTATTTTGATTTTTTTTTAGGCGGCACTGCACTTCTTCCTGGGTTAGACAGGCGACATGTACTGGGGCATTTATCTCATCCTGCTGTATATTACCTGGCATTTCATTTTCCTCTGTGAATACAGCAGAGAAGAATATATTTAATAGATTTGCTTTTTCCTGATCCCCGTCTATAACTTCTCCCTCATTACTTTTTAAGGGGCCGACGCTTTCATTTTTAACCTTTTTACTATTTATATAGTTAAAGAACATTTTGGGGTTTGTTTTACTCTCTTTGGCAATGAGTCTTTCTGTCGCCACTTTTGCTGCTTTTATCTGATTTTTACATATTTTATTTTTTTCCCGATAGCTTCTTAGTGCTTCCTCACTGCCTTCCTGTTTTAGTAGCTTAAATGCCTTTTTTTTGCCATTTATTGCCACCTTTACATTTTTATTTATCCACATTGGTTTTCTCTTGCTCCTGACACTTTTATTCCCATACGGTATGTACTTTTCACAGTGAGAATTTAAGATATTTTGAAAAATCTCCCATTTAGTATCTGTGCTTTTGTTTTTGAGGACATTTTCCCAATTTACAGTGTTAAGGGCTTCTCTTAGTTGATCAAACTTTGCCTTCCTAAAGTTCATAGTTCGTGTGGCTCCTCTAAGAGTTCCCTTATTGAACGACAAGTTATAATGTATTATATTGTGATCACTATTTCCTAGGTGCCCTCTGACCTGCACATTAGTTACTCTGTCAGGTCTGTTGGTTAATATTAAGTCCAGTAGAGCGCCCCCTCTGGTTGGGTCCTGTACCATTTGGGACAGATAATTATCTTTACTACTCTTTGACTTCTGTGAATTATAAAAGGCCAGTATCAATGGGGTTATTCATAATAAAGACCACGCTGGCCCTGCAAGATGTGTAGTTATACCAATAAGGTGACTTTCAAAAAATTGGGGTAAGTGCAAAGGTTGGACCTTCAGAATGTATTGTGAGTTGTTCATACCTTAGTGGCTTAGTGAATACAACTCTGACATACACAGAGTCAGCTGGAAAGAAGTATAAAATACATGTGGCAGTATCTCAGATTATCATAGCCCTGTCATTTTATCATCAAAACTAAAGAAATATCTACTGTCTTTCCTCCAGCTTCTTAAGATCCAATATAGTGAGCATTTTGCAATCCATCATCTAACAAACATGAGACTGGCAAAAAGTAATTTGAAGTTATTAACTTGCAGTCATTAACAAACAGATGAGTAGTACTCAAGATTGTAAGCTTGCGAGCAGTGCTCTCTCCACCTAATGTATCGGTTTGTCTCAGTCTGTCAATTCTCGTCTTGTCATACCCCTTGAATATATGTATTGTATTAAGCGCTGCGTAAATTGTTGGTGCTATATAAATAAAAGATAATAATAATAGTAAGAAGGCCAACAATCAGCGGAGTATATTTTGTTTGCTATTGTCTGGCCATTTAAATCTAACTGCCTGCCTGTAGTAGTGAAATGCACTTCACGCAGCCATTCACTGGGCTAATTAGGAGCTCACGTAAAAAGAATAATAATTTAAAGAAATCATGTAACTGAAAGGCATTTCTGAGTGGGAGGCCAGTACATTGGCAGCAACTAGAATTAAATCTTTATTGCTGCAAACCAATTCTACTGATGCTGTCAAAGGAGACTACAGAGAGAGAAGCCTGGGACAGACTAGCATTTCAAAAGGACAGTCTAGTGTGCCACACAGGTCAATCGATGAAAAATACATAGTAATACATATTAAAATATTAAAGTATTATAATATGCCTATATAGAAAAGGTAAAAGAGGTTGCGGGGCTCCTCCACTTTATGGTCCTGTTCTTGCACCACCTCTGGTTGCTTGATGCAGCCCATCAGTGGCACGAAAGTACACATGGGGTCACATGGAATTCTTGCCCAAGCCAGGGCTGGAGCTGGTGGTGGGTATTCTACGCGTACAGTTTGGCAGGCAGTAGATACTGTCGGCTAGTTATTCTGCAGAATCATGAGGACACCTTCCATGCATTTGCAAAAGGGACACTATGCATTAAAGTGCATATGGCTGGAGTTTTCCTTTAACCATGTGTTATGGGGAATAAAGCCTGTGACTATAATTGGAAGGGGGGCTGTGTTTTCATTTGGAAGTTATCATACTACTTTTTTTTTTTCACTGCCACTGAGTTTTGGTTATAAAACACTAAATTCATCAACTTGAAAATAGTATTTATGGTGTGTAAAAACTTAAAATGTGATGATTATACTGCAAAGGTGAAAGGGATACATGAAACATGAAATAGGCTATGCCTGTTCTGTAAACTGAACAACCCTACATCAAATAGATCTCCCCACACATAATGCAAGTAGAGCTGTTAAGCACAAAAATGACATCTAACTGATGAGCCACTCCTCAAGGACAAGCAATGGTCCTGGATTCAGATATTACCCAGTTGTATTACAAGGATACACATTTGTATCTCCCAACAGTCCCATTTTCATCATTCATGAGGCTCAGACCTCCAGCGTAGCTCTAACGCGGCCACCTTGTGATACTCTGAAGCAGAGCTTCTGGAAAGGCCTCACACAAGCCCCCTCATCTCTGCCACTGGCCATACCACCAGCAAGGGTGTCTTGAAATGTTGGGGGGAATGCAGTAAGAACATGGCTTGTTCTCAGCTATATTTTGGGGTGTTTTAGGTACATTAGGGACTCTAATGATTAAGCAGACAAACATGACCATCTAATTTATATTTATAATATAATATTTTTTTAAAAACATTCTGGAAATTACGGTTTCGGTAAAGAACAACAAACTAATGCACAGCTATTGGTTTGCTCATCTTAGATCCTGAGAAAACTAGCTGGTGGCTATCGATTCAGATATAAGCACAGCATCCATGAAACGGATTAGTGCATATTGTTGACAGTTTAGTACTTAGTCACATCTGTCTCTATTATGCTCTATTTAGGCTTCATAAAGAAGCTTCCAAGAATAATACGTGAACCAAAGAGGTTGTTTTCTTTGTGTGTGTGTGTGTTTTTTTTGTTTTTTTTACAGACAAATTAGTGCATGTGGGCTATATGTCCTCTTCTAGATGCACTTCCAGTCAGTGAGCTGGCCTATGTATATTTCAGAGGGCATTTACAAAAAAAATAAAAAAGGGGGCAAAACATAAAGAAACTGTGAAATTTTGACCATCTGTCAAGGGGCTCAGAGGCTTGCCAGTTGTCCTGTAGAAACCTTAAACAACCTGTATTTCTTATGCAGTGGCCAGAGGGTACCAGTTCAATTAGATTTCTGCTATTGCTAGATTTACTCACTTCAAGACAGAGCTTATCAAGTTGTTGACCGCATTCCACTCCCTCTGCCGCAGCCCTCTCAAGCTCTAGGGCTGCCGATCGTTCTCGCGTCAGCTTCTCTTTTAAGGACTAGTGCAAGGAAAACGATTACAGAATTAATCACAGATTAATTGCGCAGAATTTTGACTGCTCTTGAAGAGGCTTTACAAATTCTTTGCATACATAAGAGAAAGTTCAAAGTCTCCTTAAGTCTGTGCTTTGAAAAGATATGTAAAGTAAACAGATTTAATAATGAAAGTTTACTCCTTTTTTAAAGAGTGTGTGTGTGTGTGTGTATTTTATATATATAAAAAACACTTTCTTGTTTTATTAATCAGACCATGGTGGCTAGTATGCGTTTTTTAAGATCCAAGTAAATTCCGTTATTAACACTGGATTAGACATGCACAGCAATAAAGAGTAATACATCTCACATCAAATATTTAAAGAGCCTTAGCCCTTTTACATGCAAAATGCATAGTTACAAAGAATAACAAATGTTCCTAAGTATTATTTATGAAAAAAATTCAGCGGATGCCCAATTTAACCCAGATTTCGTCAAGGTGGGAAATAAGAAGTGTCATATCTGTTAAGCGATGCTGAACACGCTGGTACTTAAAAGATATTAAAGGTATAAATCAGAATAATCACAGACCAAGAAAAAAAGACAGAAACGAAAGAATAAAAGATGAAGCATTGGGCAGACTAAAGGTCCAACAGAAATCATTCATACGTAGGAAGCCGCCTCTAATGACAGAATCCTGCATTCACTGAGATGCTAACTTTCAAGAGACATCACAGTACCTGGATTTCAGCCGTCATACTGTCAATCTGATTTTGTTGATTGTCTATGACCTACAGGGGTAAACAAGTTACAGTACTCAGTTATTTGTCCACGTACACTGCATGTGAAATGTTGTATAGGATGTGAAATATAAAAATCCATTCTGTTTAATGCTGAGTTTAAAGGCAAGTAATAATTGTTTATCTACACTATAATCCTTAATACAATGCAAATAGAAATCAATGACTGATAACACGCCAAGTATAAAAAGCAATAACCGCATAATAAACAGATTATTACAGATACATATTACAGATTAGAGGAGAATCATAAGATGTTTTGACTACAGGTTTTGCTTACCTTATTAGCCCGCTCCGTCTGCTCTCTCAGGCGCTCATTCTCAATCTGTAGCTGCTTTGTGTCCAGCATCGGAAGTCGAACTCCATCCTCTAAGCACTTCTGCACTTTTTGCTGCAAGCTGGAAAGATATAGCCAATGTTTCCTTAAGTAACTTAAACAATATCCCTTTCTATAAAATGGGCCTGGCGAGACATCAGTAGTGAAGAAAATGATCAAAAGAGTCAAATCTTATGTTCCGTTAAGTCTTCTTCTACATCTTTCAGTCCTTTAACTAAAGTCTGGAACTGGAAAAATACCACATGGGACTGACATATTAGAGACTAATTTGCTAAAAAAAAAAATTGGATTGCCGCACAACTCATCAGTTGCCCAATAACCATCAGCTTTCCAATTCTCTGGAACTTAGTTAAAGCACAGGTACAGCCAGCCTTGAGTTGGTCCGAGACTGGCAGAAGGACCTGCTCCATACCTTTGCACCGTTAGGACAAGCTCCTTCTCCCTCTGTTTCTGACACTCCGTCTCTGCCTCTTTTTCACGGCACTGCGTCCTGGACTCGTTGAGTAATTTTTCCAGGCTCCTGGTTTTTTCCTTCAGCTGCTTGTTTTCCTCCTCAACAACCTGCAGCTTTATACACATAAATTTAAATAATTATTTAATCAGTGCACTAAATAAAAAGCAATAGCACATTTATTAGAAAAAGCCACGTTAAGCTACATTAAATACAAATAATAAAAAGTAAATTTGCAAAATAAAAGCAATGTTTGTTTTTTTGTGTGTGTGGCAATTCCTTTCAATACTTACCCTTTCGCTCTGCTTACGCACATCGTCAAGCGTAGGGAGGTCGGCCACATATTTCTCTAAGGTTTCCACCCGCCTCTGCTTTTCCCGGTTTTGTTCGCTCTCTTTTTGACATTTTTTTCTTAGGCTGCTGATATACTTGTCTCTAGTTTTGATCTAGACATAGAAGATTAAAAATATATTAACACGGGTAATTATGGTGACGTTCAATCAAAGTGGCAACATAACTGTTCCTTGAAGATTCACCAAAAGAATGCACACATACAATAATGTAATTGGCAATTATATTTAATTTTTCATTTTTTTATTATTATTTGTGATTTTTGCCTCTCTTGGAATAATCAGCCATATTCATCGGCATGTTCAGACCTCTACAGCAAGCGTTATTTTAATCAAGATCTCAATTCAGAGCTGGCAATTGTTTTCTTATGGCAGCAGCCCGGTACTGGGTTTGTTTTATTCTAGGTACACTTGCACACAGTTATTTTTAAGGAACTCGGCAGGTAGGCTGTTCCAAACATCACAGTTCTTCTGTGGATTTAGGCAGCCTCAGCTGCTTCTCTTTCTTCATGTAATCACAGACAGACTTGATGATATTGGGATTAGGGCTGTATGGGGGCCATATCATCACTTCCAGGACTCCTTGTTCTTCTTTATGCTAAAGGTAGTTCTTAAAGACTTTGGCTGTATGTTTGGGGTTGTTGTCATGCTACAACTGCACCCCAGTTCCTGTGTCTTTGTGAATATTTGATTCACTTGGCCATGTTTCTATGTCGGAGGTATGGCTTTTTGGCTGCAAGTTTTCCATGTGACTTTTCCAAAGTGAGAAGGGAAGTAAGCATGACATGTCTTTCGTTTGCTGCATTAAGTTTCATTGGCTGAATATGAATATGACCCTTAACATTGCTCGTGTCTGTGCTTCTTTGAAAGAGTTTGGACATCTGGAAACCACAGTCTGCCTTGAAATTGCATCCCGGGAGAGATCTTGCTGGTGCAGTATAACTACCTTGTGTCTTGATACTGTGCTCAGCCTTGCCATGTATGACTTTTGACATTAAACTGTCTTCAGCAACCTTAGCTTGTTTGCTTGGCTGCTCATCACACAGCTTTGTTCCTCCTACACAGCTGTTTGTTTCACTTAATGTTTGTGTTTCAACCTACATATTGAATTGAAGACCATTAGCAACTGATTGCTTCAACTGTTTAATCATACACCTAACTATAAGCCTACAAAATCCCTGACTTTGTGCAAGTGTACCTAGAAGAATTGATGCTGTTTTGAAGGCAGGGTGGCCGCGCCAAATATTGATTTGATTTGGATTTTTCTGTTCACATACTTTGCATTTTGTTAAGTGATAAAAAAAACAATTAACATTTTTATAAGCATGCTTACCTTAAAACCCTTTTTCACACCTGTACTGCATATGAAAACCAAAATCCAAAGCAGACAAATTAAACTACCCTATGAAATGCTTTAAAAATGACACTGCTACCGAAAACCCTTAGTGGATCAGGAGACATCTTCCAAAACCCAAAAAGAGCTACGATTTGCATACCTTTTCCTCCAGCTTTTTTATGTCTTCATTGGATTTGCCTGTGCTCTGCTTCAGGACTTCATTGAACTGCGCAAGCTCTATTTCAGCAGATGCCAGCTTATGCTCAAGTTCTTCCCTGTTTCGAAGAAGAGTCTGCGTTCTGCCTTGAGATATTTTCTGCAGAGTTTTGGCTTCACATGGTGGACCCTTTAAAAAGTGGATTACAAATGTTTAAGGCTTTCACAGCATATGTTTAGGTAACGTTTCACACAGTGAACACCTACCCAACTTTCCTTCTAAACTAAGTGCTGCTTGATATTCAGGGGAATACGTGTACCTCTTAAAGTTGTGTATGAAGCAACTACTACGAATAAGACGTTAGCTTGTGGTTCCACAAATGAGCAGCACACAAATCCTTGATCCATACATTTTCTTGCAAATCTGCTTCGGTTTAAATGTAGAACAAACAGTACTCAGGATAAAAAAAAAAAAAGATCTTTACCACTCATACCATAAACAATGTGGTGGTGACAGACTGACACGGTCTATGTTTTGCGAAAAGTTGAGCAGCTGGGATCTCTCTTATACACCTAGTAGACTATTTATACAACAGCTACTTGTTCGTGGATTCCATCTGCAAGATTATGTGATGGCATATTAAACCGAGTGCATTAAAGTGACAGGAGGCAAAACGAAACTGTTGAATACGGGCATTATTGTTGCAGTGGAACCTTACAATATATATAAAAAGTGTTTTAAATTAATGAAATTATTTATCAACATGTTTTGCTAATTAAAATTAATATCAGACCCCCATCTTGCTCAAGCAGACCTGTCCTCCTACCTTACCAATATAGTACAGTATATTTGAATCACTTTTAAGAACGTAAGTGATACACGCAAACCTTCTGTGGTAGTTACCTTCAGACCATGTAAGCAGCCATCTTCCCCATTAGTCTCAGAGTTCCCAATTGTCTGCTGAGAGCGCAGCTCATTGCCTCTGACTGCATGCTGAAGGTGACAGATCTGCTGCTTCTGCCTGCAAGAAATGTGAGTGTAGTATATATTACTTAGGGGAGATCTTCACTTTATGGAGGAAAGGCAACACACATCTAACATTCTCAGTACCAGGTAACAGAGGAGCAATCGCTTGCAAAAAAGGCGCTCGCTCCTATGACCCTTCGAACACCATGAAATTAGTATGTTAACTTCTGATGCTATACAGAGAGTTTGCATTTTAATCCAGCTAAGCCTACAGCAATTCTCACTTAAACCGTGCCTCCATATTGGACCTGATCTCAACTTTCATCATTGTAGAAACAGACTATAAATCACATTCATTATCTGTTCTATTTAAAAAAACAAAATTGCATTGTTGCATTATGGATGTGTTTAAGGGCTCCATAAACCCCAGGTTGCCATAGGGACTAGAAAGTGTTTTCTGGCACCTAGGTAGGATTGCCACCCAGCTTCACATGAGGACACCTGAACAGGCCCTTACATATCAAGCTGGGGCAGTGCCGGCAGCGCATGTGCTGGGGATCACATAATGCAACATCACCGTTCATTATTCATGGATAAGGGACTGTGAACTACTGCCGATTCATAACTCTCATGACTTTATCTTTAAGATCTGTTACGATGTTTATGTTTAAGATCTGTAAATGTGTACATGTAAACAACCTATCCTAAAGAGTTAATGATCTGCAAGTTATGATTTAGTATTAAACTGAACAAGGTCGCTGGTGAAGTGGAAAACATCTTTATATTAAAGGAACATGCTGCCATCTTGTGTCTGGAAAGTATACAGGTCCATGTACAAACAAGGGTGTTGAACTCAAGGTGGCCAGAAGTATTGGATATCCTAGCTTGATCACAGGCAGGTCGACCAGAATGGTCGGAAGCCGATTAATCAACATGTGTAGAAGGATACAGAGTAGACAATTCATGTTTACTACAGAAATGTTGTGGCCCTGTTCAACACCAATGTTCATAGCAAATTGTTGAAGTGCCAACATGTACAAACAAAAATCATGGCCTGCTGAGTGTTTCAAACACTCTACACCAGGGGTCTCTAGCTGGTATCTTACAAGCCAAAGGTGGCTGAATCGCAGAATAGCTCACTGGCACTCTACCAGAAAGAACAGCATGCTGTCTGGAGGAGGGTATGCACATAATGCAACTAATCTTCAGGGAAAAATTCAGAAAGTATTCTATGGTAAAAGCTAAGCTGCTAGGACTCAAGACCCCTCTGCTTGCCCTAGTACCCAAGCATCTTTAACAGACATGAAGAACATCCGGATTCAGCTCTAAAATCAGATGCTGCTGACATATTACAATCGGGTGGTTTACAATACTTTTCAAACAAGGCAATGAATTAAGAAGACAATGTAATTTGATGAATTACATTGTAATTTGAGAATTAGACATATTATTCAGCCAAAACCACATAAACGTATTACAGTAGTACAACATGACCGAATAAGCCGATTCATGAGTTATTCAAGATTAATACCCTAGTTTGAAAAAAAAAAATGGATAACTAAGCACTAATGAACAAGGTCTGATTAGGTGTAAGGCATGGGAGGTTAGAAGAAACTTAGATGCAAAACCAGTCCAACACAGAACTTTCACCATAGCACTGGATAGTATGTGATTTACAATATAACTTTGGGGTTAGTGTAGGGTTACTTTAGCCCACAGTAATACCTGGATCAATTTGTGGAAGGGTAAAGAGAGGCAGAGAATCATGGGGTTTTGGTGAGACTCAAATGCAATGAAGGTAGCAGTGATCAGGAAATGACAAGCAATTTCACTATTAGGGGAATGCAGCGAAGGGGATATGGGGAAAAAGTGAACAATAAAAATGAAAAATTAGATTGGGATTACAGGATGGAAAACAAAATATAACAGGCCTAAAGATTTCTGATGGCGTTTGGTTTTATGGGCACTGGCTTTGATAACCCACATTTCCTTGTAAGTGACCTTTGTAAATTCCTGACAATGTGCACTTTGCGTGATTTGTATTGTAAATGGGACAGTCTAGGCCCCAACACTGTATTTTTATTTTTTTAATGTATGGCAGGGTCAATGTTGATTTCTACTGCAGGTATTATTTAGTCATTGTAGTTAGAAAATAAGACATACATCACTGATATGCACTACATGCTCAGTACCCGTTGTACAGTGCTACGGAATTTGATGGCGCTATATAAAACAATAAATAATAATAATAGTGCTCCCATTGAATCCAGTGGAAGTCCTGGCAATCAACTGCGTGTATGTTATTAAAAGTTCAGTTTTATTAAGGTGTTCTGATAGCATACATGTGATTGGCTGCTACTAGAGGGGTTTACTGAGCATGTGCAAGAAGTGTACTGACAAACGCTCCTTGCTTTCTGTAGAAGTAGCTGAATGAATCCCAATTTGCATGCAGTAGAGTCCAGGCAAACTGGATTAAAGTAGGACTGAAGAGATCTTAATACAGATGCTCTAAAACACTATCAAGAACGGAAAAAGATTTGGAAGACAGAAAATCCTCTGAAATAAAATGCTTGCAGAAACCCCAAAACTTGATGTACACCGAGTAATTCTATCCCTACCGGGGTTGATGGAGACAATGTGATCTAAAAAGAAAAGAACCTTAGAAGGCTCTACTGATCACAATGTCTAGGCTGTTTATCTTTCTAAAATGTAACTATAATACAATACAAAAGTTACACAAAGCCATTCAAGGTCATAAATATCAGTGACCTAGGAGTAAAAAAAAATTATATCCAACAAGCAATGTGTTCTGCTATTTCCTCTGATCCCGATAAACTGAAGCCCCCAACAAAGGAATGCTTTGTAACAAATGCATTTCTCTGCTAAAGTAAGCACACACAAATATAGTACAGCATTGTTCTGTGTTCTGCAGCTGCTGCGAGCTGTTAATCCATATCTTAACCAGCTCTGTCCGATAAAGAAAACATGACCGCACAAAAAAGGTTTTGGTGGTGACCAGCAGTAACTTGAGGCTGGACAAGATTAAGTTTTTTTGTATTGTTTACTGCTTATCATAGCCTAAATGCTTTATATAAATATGGTCTTCTTTCTACTTGATTGTTTGGACGCAGAGCAACACCCAGAGACCTCAAGGAAGGGTTTATTAAAGGTGATCCTGTTACCTTTAGATATTTAAGAATTACTAAATTCATTTATTAAACCACATATATCTTCTGATTCATTATAAGGCAATTTAAAGTCCATCATTCTACAGTGAGAAAAATTATTCAAAAGTGGAAAACATTCAAGACAATTGCTAATCCTTCCTGGAGTGGACATCCCGGCAAATTCACCCCAAGGTCAGACTGTGCAGTGCTCAGGGAAATTGAAAAAATGAACACTCTACAGGCCTCAGGTAGCATGAGTTGACCATGAACTTCTCCTTAAACCAAAGCATTCAAGAGTCAACCGTGAGCCCACCTGGCCAACAGCTAAAGCTTGGCCGAAATTAGAGTCAAGAAACAGGCCAATAATACCAAGCACACCGGCAAACGTACAGTATGGCTGAAGAAGAAAATAATGAAGGTGTTACAATGGCCCAGTCAAGGTCCATACCTCAACCTCAAAGTTTTTTGTGTTTTTTTTTGCCCCCCCAAAGATTTTTTTTTTTTGCAATTAAATTGTTCATGTTATAGGTCACATTAAAGGTGGAAAAAGTTCGGACCTTTGTCTCATTCTTTAACATGACAAGAACCTGATATTTTAACAGGGGTATGTAGACTTTTTATCCACTGTAGTAATAATGTACAGAAAAAAAATACATTTCGAAATTATGCCTATAAGAAGCTTTGTTTCATAATTATTAGAGCTGAAACAACGAATCGATAAAATCGATAATAATCGATAACGGAAATCATCGATAACGATTTCCGTTATCGATTAATCGAGTGATCAATTCGTTGTTGGAGCACTCGGCTCCTTTTACTTACCTCCGCGAGCGTTCCCCGCTTCTGCTACACGCTCTGCAGTCTCCGCCTTCTTTTAGCTACGTGACGGATGTGACGCGTTCCGGAGGTAAGTATTCTTCATGTCTATGTGCACGGATCGCACAGAGCCACTCGCACAGAGCGAATCGCTCTGTGCGAATGGAGCCACTCGCACAGAGCGGTTCGCTCTGTGCGAGTGGCTCCACTCGCACAGAGCGGTTCGCTCTGTGCGAGTGGCTCCACTCGCACAGAGCGGTTCGCTCTGTGCGAGTGGCTCCATTCGCACAGAGCGGTTCGCTCTGTGCGAGTGGCTCCATTCGCACAGAGCGGTTCGCTCTGTGCGAGTGGCTCCATTCGCACAGAGCGGTTCGCTCTGTGCGAGTGGCTCCATTCGCACAGAGCGGTTCGCTCTGTGCGAGTGGCTCCATTCGCACAGAGCGGTTCGCTCTGTGCGAGTGGCTCCATTCGCACAGAGCGATTCGCTCTGTGCGAGTGGCTCCATTCGCACAGAGCGGTTCGTGAGTGTGGGTGCAGGGCAGAGTGGGGGTGGGGGTGCAGGGCAGAGTGGGGGTGGGGGTGCAGGGCAGAGTGGGGGTGGGGGGTGCAGGGCAGGAGACTGGGTGCAGGGCAGAGTGGGGGTGGGGATGCAGGGTGTGAGTGTGGGTGCAGAGCAGAGTGGGAGACTGGGTGCAGGGCAGAGTGGGGGTGGGGATGCAGGGCAGGGTGTGAGTGTGGGTGCAGGGCAGAGTGGGTGCAGGGCAGAGTGTGAGTGTGGGGGCAGGGCAGAATGTGGGGGCAGGGCTGGGTGCAGGGCAGAGTTAGAGACTGGGTGCAGGGGCACAGTGCAAAGTGCTGGGTGCAAAGTGCCAGTGCTGGGTGCAAAGTGCCAGGGCTGGGTGCAAAGTGCCAGGGCTGGGTGCAAAGTGCTGGGTGCAAAGTGCCAGGGCTGGGTGCAAAGTGCAAAGTGCTGGTGCAAAGTGCTGAATGCTGGGTGCAAAGTGCTGGATGCAAAGTGCCAGGGCTGGGGCAAAGTGCTGGGTGCAAAGTGCTGGGTGCAAAGTGCCAGGGCTGGGTGCAAAGTGCTGGGTGCAAAGTGCTGGGTGCAAAGTGCTGGGTGCAAAGTGCTGGGGCAAAGTTTCTTGAACAGTAATAGTCCACCTCTTTTCAGAATGTTTGGGGTTATTTTGTTTCATAAATATTGTGTTTGGGTTCTTGTACTTTGAAAATATTGTTTTTTATTACATCATAACAAAATAAGAATGTTAATGTAAATTTTAAGTTGTTTTTTAACATCCAGTTCATTAAATTCTTTTAAATAAACGAAAAATTTGCATATTGTTTTTTTTTATCCGATTAATCGATTAATCGAAAAAATAATCGGCCAACTAATCGATTATTAAAATAATCGTTAGTTGCAGCCCTAATAATTATATATATATATATATATATATATATATATATAAATAAATATAAAAACAACATTAGAACACTAGTAGATGACCTTCAGAACCCCGCAATGTGATATAACAATAAGCAAAATTGAGTTTGAGAGTGACTGGGTGCCACAGAAACACCCTTGTGTTTGATGTAATATTTTACTTGAATGATGCAATATTCGGTGCAACACTCTGCAGTAAAGCCAAGTGTGCTACCGCTAATACCCAAGAAATGCTGCCTCCAGACTACATAGGTCATGTCTGATAAGAAGATATTTGAAATGCACATGCCCCAATGAAATACATATAAATGGTCTGTGACATTTTTGCACAGCGAACCTTAAAATATATGTTTGGGTGCTTTGGAACAACACTGACCATAGAAAATGTTGAGACCAATTAAACGTTTACTAGACTGGAATATATATATGGTTTTATATAATATATTCCAGCAATATAAGGATTATTATTCCACATATCCCACAGTGCTGTACAATGTGTAAACAGGATACAACAAGCAGAACATCTCAAAACAATTAGGACCTATGGAAACAAAAGGCAAGGAGGGTCCTGCTCAAAAGAGTTTACAATCTAGAAGGGTTATTGTGGTAGTAGTGTTTATTGTAGTTTTGTTATGAAAATACAAAGCACTTCAAAATGATCAGCACTGATAAGTAATAAGGGTTCACTGCTACAGAAAGCACAAACAAAATACATTTAAAGCTCCTATAAAGCTGCACCATTTTAAGCCACACTAAATAATTACACTGACATTAGACAGACTGAATTAGTTTATTATTTAAGAACTATTAATTGAAGGATTAAAGATGGCAACCTGTGTCTCACCATCATCTTCAGTTTGTTAATCAAAAACGCAGCGCACAGCAGCCAGTGGAGAATCACTGGTGTAGCTCGCTAGGGTAAAGCATTAATATGGAGACATTAATATGGAGATTTAGAGGAACCATTCTTCGGGAGCTTGTCCCTGTTAAATGCCAGGAGGTTGATGGCAAAGGTTTCTATTACACTAGACATGATGCCTTACTACACTCAAAGCACCCAGAGATCCCATTTCATGATGATTTATTTTTACTGGGGGGGTAGGGGGAGAGGTGTCTGCATAAAAGAAAGGGGGGGAGAGTAAGAAAACAAACAGCTGGAGTATGAGTGGGCTAAAAGGCTGATTGGAATAGGAAGAAGTTGCAAAGAGACTCAAGGAAGAAGAGGGCAAAGGGGCTGGGGAAAGGAAGAAAACAAGGCTGAAAGGAAGAAAAGGTGGAGGAGACGCAGAAGGAGAGAAAGGAAGGGGGTGAGACAGCACAAGAACAATGGAGTGACCAATACAAACAAGACAAAACACACCTGGAAGTAATAGAAAATATAGTAAGCAGCCATTATTGAGCCTCGATGGTGTGATGGACCCCAAAAACAAATATTAATGCAAACATTCCTTGTGGGTTACTGTGTATAACATTTTCTGGAAATGGCTAACTAAAGAACGCAATCGATAGATTGAGGACGATTATAAAACATGCAGAGAGGGGAAACGTATCACGTTGCATCTGCTTCCTGAAAGCTAACATTTCAGCTATTAAGAAAAATCCATTACTGTTATCGCTCCTTAAAAAGCAGTGAATACAGTCTGGCCTGGGAGGGATTCAGTGCCTAGATCTCTCCTGAGACAAGTGTTATTTACAAGGGGTTTAGATCACATGTCTAGATATTTGGCACAATTAGCAAGTGTGCAATGTTTCCACAAATATCCACTAGGCAACCTCCTGATCCATAGCACTTACCAATTGTTCTAGATTAGCTGGAAGAGAACATGTCTGATTTCTCAGTGTGTACATGTAGCAAACATGTGACAAAAATCTTTTAGGGTTACCGAACAGCTAACAATTATCTAATTCAGAAGCAGTTAGTCCATTAAGTACACTGTCAAGTCTGCTTCCTAAAGTCTAGCCAGCTGAAGTTTCACAGCTTGAGTGCAGGAAATGAAGGTACATACAGTCTACGTAGTTCCTGAGTCTGCTTTAAAAATCTATACAGTTCTATTAATTTAGTCTTTTTTTTAGATCTGAGTTGGATAACTAAACTCATTTGGGTTTTGGTACCAATTGTACACAGATGATCTCAAATATATCTCTCCTCACCACGCTAATTATCTCTTTCACTCATGGCTACTCAGCTAGCCACCTTCCGGTTGCCTCTTTTACGATGTTCCACCTTCAGTTTAACAGTCTATCAAAATCTACATTTCTTGTCTTTTGTGAATGTCTTGCTAAAACCTTTAACCCTTTTACAAATACCTAATACTTTTTTCACACTGCTAATCAGATATGGTTTCCCTTAGGTCTCAGATACCGTCAGTGGGGCCTACAAGACTATTACACGTGTTGTTTTAGAAATCAAGGTCACTGGTGGATTTGCTTAGTTCTGGTTACAGGTGATGTTACACTTACACATGACATTAGGTGCACTCTCCAATATGAGGAAAATAAACCTTAGAATATCTGTCTTTTTATTAGTTCTGTTCATTCATATAAAAACATTTTAAAAAGCTTTTTATGATTCCATCACATGTTCATTTACATAGTTACACAGTACATACGTTTGAAAAAAGACCTAAGTCCATCAAAGTTCAACCCTTCTACCTAACCTTCTTACTCTTGATCCAAAAGAAGGCAAACAAACCCTAATTAAGCTACCTTGAATTCTGCCATCAGGGGAAAAATTCCTTCTTGACTCCAAAAGGCAATCGGATTTCTCCTTGGATCAAGAAGCTCTAAAATATTAATCCTATTTATAGCCCTGAATGTCATGCCTATTTGACAATACAAACAACATTTCTAAATTCAGCAGACCTGGTGCGACACTTAGTTGTCTCTGAAAGGTAAAGCCAGGTGTGCTACTGTTAATACCCAAGAAATGCTGTGCATTGTTGCATGTAAACAATTCTTGTGGTACATAGCTACACAAATGTTCCCTGGCAACGCAATGAATTAACAGACTGTGAGGTCCTGTCATCACAAGGAGGTCAGAGCTTGAGGAAATAGGAAGAATGGCACTTCACTTGAGACTTGATAGAATGCGACTTAGGTTACCTTATCTGAGATATTTCACAAATCTTCCTTAGCACATTAATTATCACTGTCATCAGGAGTTACCTATATGCACCAAAAAAATCACAACGCCAACGTTGTGGATTTATAAATAAATGATTAAAGTAATAGTAGATATAAAATACCGATATGTGGAATAAAGCCTAAATATGTTCTCTTAAAAAAAAAAAATAGTTTTCCCTATTCATATGGATAATTTGAGGTTGATGCTGGTGGAGACTGCCAAAAATTCATAACAGGTCTGAAAAGTACTGTTGGGTTTTAGGACTAGTACATGCACAACTTCATTCAAAAAAGTTACCAAAAAAAAAGTTTGGACTTAATAGGAATCCCGACAGTCTGACACTGGTTCTTCTGTTTATTATTTATTTTAAAAACTTTACTTTTGCCTATGTAGTAGGAAAAGGTGAGCTATACCATAGGTGCCTTCAATGAGACATATACCCTTTTTAAAAGCAGCAGCAGATACTCTGACTCCCGTACCATTTTATTGGAAGTGGAAAATGCTGGACAAAGAGTCTAAGGCATGGTACCAGAGCATGCAGGATCACATATGCCTCAACCCTCCCCAAAATGGTCACATCAAGGAGAAGTTTTTTGGGTGTCAACATTCTTCTATTCCACCAGTCCCACATTTCCAAAGACAGTCATTCAACCTGTACTCCAGCTGAAGGACTTGGGAGTTCAACAATAGTCACAGAGCTACCTTATTGTAAGGCTTCACATCAGCAAATACTGATAAATACTGATCAGCATCTGCAGCGGTTGTAAAATAAATAGTATGAAAGATTCCCGCACAGTAATGACAATATGCTAATATAAAGCATGTACATGGTCAGATATTAATGCACTGTGGCTTTTATATTGTTTGATGTCAAGGGTGTGAGAGATGCCTTCAACATTTGCTTTTTAGGGCTAGAAGCCAGGGACATCAGCTCTTGGAAATTAATACCTGGTAAACCTGATTCCACTTTATCCATATTTGATGAACCCTTGCAAATTAAACATCATTTTGTTCAGAGACTTACTTTAAAATCATAGAAATACCTAAAACATAATTATTAGTGATAAATTAGCCTTTTTTGCAATCCTGCTTAACATACATTGAGCCGACTGGCAGTACACGTCATTGGCAAATAGGTGGGACAGGAAAAAGGGGCAAATGCATATGTTTTTGTAAAGGGGATGAATGTGAACACGAAGGCTGCAGTGTCTCTCTCAAATCCATCAAAACAAAGAAATAGAAATCAAGGCAAAATTACAGCTTCCTTCCTGCCAAAACCTACCTGTCGATTACAAACTCTTTTTGCCTCAGTAAGCCTTCTTTGAGTTTCATCAGAGATTCCCATTTGGCGACATCATGGCTTAAGGGCATCGCAGTATACACTGGACGAGAGGAGGAAGCAACCTGCAGAAGAAAGAAGGTTGAGTGGTTATATAAATGCGTATACAGCAATATATTAAATAGGTAGAAACATATGGCAGTGTTGTTACAGGGGCGATAATACATGTGCAGAAGGAAAGGCAATCTACATGAAGACTAGAATAAATGACTGTAATTATTATATATAACAGCTTACAAGTGAAAACTCACACAGTAGGATCTAACCTTAAAGCAACAATGCTTTTGTAGACAAATAGGTTAAAGCCACATATAGCCTGTTAAAATGCCATATCCCTTACACTTGGTGTGTGAAAATGGCATTAAGACCATTTTTAAACTTTGCACCAAGATAACTATATTATAAAACTTTAAATATGCTACCGTACTGTAGGTTTTCCAGGAATACCAACAAGTTTCATCCACAAACAGTAGTGGATGGACAGACATGGGCACAGGGGCAGTACTTGACCAAAGAGCACCCAAAGAAAGACGTCACTTTGCCGCACGCACCATCTTTTTTTCACATTTGGAATACCAATATAGGCATAGATCTCCTCTTGTGCACTCCTCCATGCCTTTCAGAGGATTTTGCTTATTAGGCTGGCAGGCAATTGACAACCTTCAACGCAGCGGGGATATTTCTGGGGTAGTTTTTGCTTTTTTTTGGCCTTGCATAGACAAATGTAAAAGCTATACAATGATTTAGGTCTTCGAGTCTTGAGACTATTGGATCTACAAGTTACAACAACCTAGCTAGCATGTGCTCTTTTATTTATAGGCACACCATTCCAAACACTTAGTGGATGACAAGTTCTCAAATCCCATCATGCATGCGCCAATGGGTGATAACAGGATGATGGATCTACAGTGCGGCCTTAGCTCTGTACCTGTAAAACCCAGAGGCATTCCATTAAGTCTTAATTATCTACATCAAGGCTGTTGTTTTCATGAGTCAAACAAACCACTCATATTTTTCCGTTGTAGCAGTCCAAACATTTTTTTTTGTCACGCTAGAGGAAGAGTAGAGCAGTTTCAATATCTACAAATACCTTCCTAATCATGTCTAACCTATAGCAAGCTCTGAAGCATTAGGATGAATTCCTTCAACAGGCAGAGGACAAACAAAAGCAAACACAAAAAAACACTCAGAAACATTGAAATGGACAACAGATAAGACCCTTTCAGTCATTCAGTTTTACTGCATGCACATCAGTGCATGTATTCTTTAGTTATTGGAGTTAAATGGGAATTCTGTCTCGTATAACTCCTCCCCTGGCTGCTCCTTCTCAGTACAGGAAGCATTTGTAAGTACACTTCTTGCACATGCTCAGAAGCACTCCAATTCTAGTTGATGGGACTTTATCTCCCACTGTAAACAATTGCACTGCAGCAGCCAATCACAGTTATGCAAAAACACTGATGTTTTGCTAGCATACATACCATTGGCTGCTGCTTTAGTGTTACTGAGCATGTTCAGGAAGTGTACATAATAATGCACCTTGGTTTCAATAGATAAGAACAAATATCTGTCAGCAAAAGCCATTGTGTATTATGTTAGGAATACAGCTAGCTCTGGCTCCAGACTCTAGATACATATAAAGACTTGGAAAAGCAAGAATAAAAATAATAATTTAAAAAAAGGATGCACGCTGTACTGGTCTTTACCCTGAGATCATCCCTTTCTATATATGCCTTTCTGTGCCATTTTATATTATCTGCATGAGTGCATTTTCTGAATCCTACAAATAAAATATCAAACTGGCTCCTGATGTCCAGACCAGAGTTAAATGCAGACCCATCTATCAAGCTGAACCTAACTGTTGACATGGAATGGTACACTGATAGACTTCAGAAGCCCTTTCTATGTTACACCATGATTCAGTTGGAACAAGGCCAAGGGGTTAAAAATATCTGTTGTGGCAGCTTCCATATAAACAGTTCTTACAAGAACAAGCATTTCTGACTGATGCCATCATGTTTCCTACTGCTGGGAAAGAAATATGTATCTCCAGGGCAATTATAGTCCGAGACTAGGGCAACCGAAGGCTAAGCTACTTTCTATTATTCTCTATACCCTAAACAGAAAATGTGCGCCATGCCAAGGTGGGTAAGAGCCAAGGGAAAATTTATGGCTAAAGAAACAAACTTGTCTCTTATTATAGGAACACGTAAGGGGCAGTATCTGTGCTAAAATAAAAATAAATTAATTTCATTTAAAGCTACAATGTTTACAAAGTGGTCTTATCACCATAGTAACCAATGGAATGATCAGCAAAATTTCACTGGCTGCTATGTCGATAAAACCTACAATTTGTATAATAGATTTGATATAATTGTTGCTACTAATCCGGATTCCAGGTCTTGGTATACTGAGGCAGCTTGCCACTAAAAAAAAATAACATTTATATACCATGGAATGCATAGTATTGAAGACACTTCTGGTACTTAACAGGTTACATTTATTTATAGATGTTGTAGTGCTATTACAATAGGGGACAGTGAAAATTAACAACAACATCGAGATTACACAATTTGACAATACGAGTAATATGCTAACTCGTATTGTCGTTAGTACAGAAGGAGAAGACGGCCCTGGTCTTCCGAGCTTGCAGTCTTCAAGCTATGACATACCATGTTTATATAAGTGGATTTTATTTTGTTTGATATACATTTACATTCTCTCTCGCTCTCAATATATCTATATATATAAACATATACATATATGACTATTGACAGTTCGCCCTTGTATACCCATCGCTGCCCTTTTTGCTGAAGCAGGGAGGGCTGCCGGGTGAAGTCTTCTTGGGCTGTTGACACGGTTCCGATTAGCATATGCCAGCAGTGCTTAATCAGAAAGCAATCGAACCGCTTGGTGGGATTCTTCAAGAGTGCCAGCGTGATTCAGTATAAAAGGCGCAGTTCAGAGTTATCAGCAGATAAATAAAGACTCATTCCTATGTTTAGAAGCACTTCTGTGTATAAGTGGTCATATTATCTGCACATTACCGCAAACACTTTTTACGCAGCCTTCCACATAGGAACAGCTCTTAACTTTAAACTCTTCCATACTTTGGCATCGCAACTGATCTTTGTGAGAATAAAAACTTGGCAACCGATTCTAAAATCCCAGTATTATCAGGATGGGCCCCATTAGTTAACAGTATAACATGGATGCAGCCCACATAAGGGTATAACCACGACGATCATGAGAACCGAAGAGTAATATGGCTGCTCACATGATGTACACGTAAGATGAGTATCTAGCATAAATGTTGTTTGGTTAACCTGTAAACACCATTACATGGGTTAATATAATGTATACAACTGTTTGCAGGATTTACAAAAACTCATTGACCTGCTTTAAGGCTCAGTTGAGATAAGTGCGTTCTCTTTGGTACGAAAGCAGAAGACATGGAAAATATGTGCAAAAATACTCTTCTCCTTTTACACCTGATGACATAAGAACATTCTCCATCCATGACAGGACTATTGTATACAAGTATGATGAACATAAAAATACAGCATCTGGGTATCTTCATGGCGACCTAGTCCAATGTTAGTAGGTCACACTTCAAAGAAAAATGCAGACAAGAACCATAGATAAAGAGTAGTCAGCAAGTGATTTATATTATATTATACCCCCAATTAGAAACTTTGAGCATTATGAAGCAAGTGTCGGGCACATGTGAAGCTCTCAAGGTATCAGGAGGCTCGTTCCCATGTAGGCCTGTGGATGTTTTCCTACTGCTTTTGCTACTAATTACAATAATCTAAGCAAAACAAGCTCTTGCAAGGAACCATCCAACAGTGTAAATACCAACATTGGAGAGCAGTCTAAAAGCAAAACCAGAAGCACATGCAAGGTTCATGAGATATGCTGAAGACTTTATGGTCTGCTACCCGTTTGGGATGATTGCCAAATTGGGTCACCTGCTATGCAACAATGGAAACCAGGATTACACAACAGAGTTTAATGTTTACGGTAACATACATAAGTAATATTTCTTGTTACCGTCACAGTAAAACAAAAACTCGTTCCACTTGACGGGAAGAGGTTTTTTTTTTTTGTTTTTTTAGTTCAGCACCATTATAAGGGGTTCTGTTACACAAATCTTGACAGGTTTCTATAATCAAGGTGGTGTCACCACTCCCAAAAGACAGTATGCTATAACTAAAACCATAAGAATTGTCATTTTACATGAAGTAAGAACCAGTCGGACCATCTACTCTGCCCATCGTATTTAGTTCTTGGTCTTGCCTATCTAGGAAGGCTTTATTGTAGGGCTGCAACTAACGATTATTTTAATAATCGATTAGTTGGCCGATTATTTTGTCGATTAATCGGATAAAAAAATACATTATTTTAAATTGAAGAAAAATTGCAATAAAAAACGTACAATTTACACTTTCATCTCTTTATTGCAATGGCCTCTCTCTATTCACCTTCTTATTTTACTGACATAATAATAAAAGCTACAAGAACCCAAACACAGTGTTTCTCAAACTAGGTTTTAATACAAAGTTATTAGTAAATATTAATTCATATGTTAACTATTTTTCATATTTAATAAAAACTGAGAAAAAAGCCTTGTTTAAATTTTTTTACCAAACTGCCCCCAGTTATGCACATCTGACCCCCAGCTTGCCACTCTGCCCCCATATATGCCTTATACCTCTTATATGCCAGATTCCACTGTGCCCCCTGATATGCCACTGTGCCCCTGATATGCCTTATACTCCTTATATGCCAGTGATATGCAACTGAGCCCCCTGATATACCTTTTACCCCCAGATTTGTTTTATGCCCCCCTGATATGCCTAATATCGATGTCTTATACCCCCTATATGCCACTGAGCCCCCTGATATACCTTTTACCCCCAGATATGTTTATGCCCTCCTGATATGCCTAATATCCATATGCCTTATACCCCCTATATGCCCTAAAAATTCATAATACCCCCCATACACCACTATAACTCACCCATACACCACTCTGGCTCCTCCCCCTCCCATCCACCACTCTGGCTCCTCCCCTCCCATACACCACTCTGGCTCCTCCCCCTCCCAAACACCACTCTGGCTCCTCCCCCTCTCATACTCCACTCTGCCTCCTCCCCCTCCCATTCACCACTCTGCCTCCTCCCCTGCCCATACATCACTTTGGCTCCTCCTCTCCCATACATCACTTTGCCTCCTCCTCCCATATACCACTCTGCCTCCTCCCCTCCCATACATCACTTTGGCTCCTCCCCCTCCCATACTCCACTCTGCCTCCTCCCATGCACCATTCTGGCTCCTCCCCCTCCCATACTCCACTCTGGCTCCTCCCATACTCCACTCTGCCTCCTCCCATACATCACGTTGGCTCCTCCCCCTCCCATACATCACTTTGCCTCCTCCCCCCTCCCATACTCCACTCTGCCTCCTGTGAACCTCCGTTTCTGACAAGACACCATGGAGCAGGGTAGAGAGGTAGAGAGGCAGAGAGGAGTATGAGAGGGGGAGGAGCCAGAGTGGTGTATTGGAGGGTGGCTCCCATACACACCTCTGACTCCTCCCCCCTCCCATACACCGCTCTGCCTCTCTACCCGGCTCCGTTACTGACAGGCACTTTCCCTGCAGCTTCATAGAAGCCACAGTGTAAGTGAAGGGCAGTAACGGAGTCTGTCTGTGCGATGCAGACCCTCACCGGCTGTCAGAGAGGATGATTCTCTGTCAGCCGGTGGGGGTCTGCATCGCACAGACAGACTCCGTTACTGCCCTTCACTTACACTGAGGCTTCTATGAAGCTGCAGGGAAAGTGCCTGTCAGTAACGGTGCCGGGTAGAGAGGCAGAGTGATGTATGGGAGGGGGGAGGAGGCAGATGGGAGGGGGAGAGAGACGGAAGTGAGAGACCGGCCGACAGTGAGGGGAATCCAGGTCCCCTGCAGCGTTGCGGGGGATCTGGATTCCGGTGTTATAATCCGATCTCTGTTTGAGGTCGGATTATATAAGGAGAGGAGTTTTTCAGAGCATTTGCTCTGAAAAAAACCTCTTTTTATAATCGATAAAAATCGTTGACAACGATTTTCATTATCGATTATTATCGATTTTATCGATTAGTTGTTTCAGTCCTACTTTATTGATTCCATCACTGAATTAACCTATACCATGACTGCTGGTAGGCTGCTCCATTTATCTCTGGCACCCTCAGTAAAGTAAACATTGAAGTGGTTTGCTATGTCTGTTACAAGCCATTATTATTGTTATCGTTCACTTGCTACATCTTTTGGTTATTTGTATTTACTTCTTTATAATGAGCTATAAAACAAAAACATGGCTCTAGGTCCCAATATTACCCAAGCGTTACGGGAAAACACAAGTATCTTCATTTATAAACAAATGGATTGATTATAGAAAGTTAACAGCACTAAGGAAGTAAGCTCCCAATTCTGCTTTGGCAGCAAAAATAGCAGAAACATGTATTTGGTGTCCAAAAAGAGATAACCAGCACATCATTTTATTGGGACCTTGGCTGGGTCTTATCGCTCCGTAGTTTGTCTCTGATTTGCCCCGTCACTCACACAAAGTCACACAACACGGCTAATCTGACCACTTTCCTGGAAGAGTTCAGCACAGACCTGTTCGGTACAACACTGTCTGCTATAAACACAATACAGAAACTGGGTTATGAAAACTATAGACAGCCAGAAGCAGTTTATTTTACCTTATTTTTATAGAAATGATTATTCGTTACATACTTGGGACCCCTTTTAACATATCACTAAACTTAGCATCCATCTCATCCCTGTCCACCACAATTACCATATGTGGGAATTCTCCAGATTTTGCTCGGAGACTCCGGGTGAAGTCCCACTTTTCTGGGTCTCCAGCTCAACAGTGGGAAACTCTGGGTCTGGGAGCGGCACGCCCCACTCCCCACCCACTATAGCTTGTTTCCCGCCATGTCAGGGGGACCGCCCCTTGACTCAGCAGGACGGCCCATCGTCAGTTGGACCTGGGGGGCTCTGGGTAGCTGGAGCCAGAAAGTTCCATCAATATAGGGCTGAAACAACTAATCGATAAAATCGATAGTAATCGATTATGAAAATCGTTGGCAACGAATTTCATTATCGATTAATCAAATCGATTTTTATCGATTATAAAAAGAGGTTTTTTTCAGAGCAAATGCTCGGAAAAACTCCTCTCCTTATAATAATCCGATCTCAAACAGAGATCGGATTATAACACCGGAATCCAGATCCCCGGCAACGCTGCAGGGGACCTGGATTCCCCTCACTGTCTCTCTCCCCCCTCCCATACACCCCTCTGACTCCTCCCCCTCCCATACATCACTCTGCCTCTCTCCCGGCTCCGTTACTGACAAGGACTTTCACCGCAGCTTCATAGAAGCCACAGTGTAAGTGAAGGGCAGTAACGGAGGCTGTCTGTGCGATGCAGACACTCACAGGCTGACAGAGAATCATCCTCTCTGTCAGCTGGTGGGGGTCTGCATCGCACAGACAGCCTCCGTTACTGTCAGTAACGGAGCCGGGTAGAGAGGCAGAGCGGTGTATGGGAGGGGGGAGGAGTCAGAGCGGTGTATGGGAGCCACCCTCCCTTACACCACTGTGGCTCCTCCCCCTCCCATACGCCACTCTGCCTCTCTACCCGGCTCCCTGGTGTCTAGTGAAGATCCGTTGCTGACAGGAGGCAGAGTGGAGTATGGGAGGGGGGAGGAGGCAGAGTGGAGTATGGGAGGGGGAGGAGGCAGAGTGGAGTATAGGAGGGGGAGGAGCCAGAGTGGTGTATGGGAGGGGGAGGAGGCAGAGTGGAGTATGGGAGGGGGAGGAGGCAGAGTGGAGTATGGGAGGGGGAGGAGCCAGAGTGGTGTATGGGAGGGGGAGGAGCCAGAGTGGTGTATGGGAGAGTTATAGTGGTGTATGGGGGGTATTATGAATTTCAGGGCATATAGGGGGTATAAGGCATATCGATATTAGGCATATCATAAAACATCTGGGGGTAAAAGGTATATCAGCGGGCTCAGTTGCATATCACTGGCATATAAGGAGTATAAGGCATATCAGGGGCACAGTGGCATATCAGGGGGCACAGTGGAATCTGGCATATAAGAGGTATAAGGCATATATGGGGGCAGAGTGGCAAGCTGAGGGTCAGATGTGCATAACTGGGGGCAGTTTGGTAAATAAAAAAATTTAAACAAGGCTTTTTTATATGAAAAATAGTTAACATATGAATTAATATTTACTAATAACTTTGTATTAAAACCTAGTTTGAGAAACACCGTGTTTGGGTTCTTGTAGCTTTTATTATTATGTCAGTAAAATAAGAAGGTGAATAGAGAGAGGCCATTGCAATAAAGAGATGAAAGTGTAAATTGTACGTTTTTTATTACATTATTTTAAATTTTAAAAAAAATTGCATTTTTTTATCCGATTAATTGAAAAAATAATCGGCCAACTAATCGATTATTAAAATAATCGTTAGTTGCAGCCCTACATCAATAAATAAGAATGTTTTTTTATGGCCGTTGGAAAGTTTGCTGAAATTACTACAGCCAAGGGATCCATGTCTAAAGTGGATATAGAGGCAAAAGGTGATAATTGTTGACCTTATTCGCATGTGCCTACCCAGAATCCTTTGTGGTTGTGGCAGTACCATGAGATTTCTGAGGGAAAAACAGCCTTCTGGCTTGTCTGGTGTCTGTAGATAAGTGTTTAGTAATGCTTCTACACACACACACACATATATATATATATATATATATATATATATATATATATATATATATATATATATATATATATATATATATAGTACTGTAACAGGAAACTGGTTCTGTCCAGCAATAATATTAAACACAATTTCAAACCCTGAGAAGTGGGTGCTTTCTATATGGATTTTCTGTTACAGAACATTACTTATGCTGTACTTACAGGTGATTTTCCACGTACACGTTCAATTTTGTTACTACATCATTAGAGGGACCAGCTGAATGGCAGACACTTCTAAGAAATAATTCATGTAAAATGCTGCCTCATTCATAATCATTTTTTAGACAGGTATACTAAATTTTGACAGAAAGGCATAACTTAATTGGTTGCGGCAATTGAGGCTGAAACTTAAATGTTTAATGTGATTAACCCTTCTGAAAAATGAATACAAATCACAGCTTATGACTGTTCTAATGTAGACATAGGAAAGGTGTGCGTGTGGTCTTTGCAGAATCCCCCAATGTATTTGCCACTCACCCCACCCACAGCTAAATGCCCTGTAGGAGATGTTGGGCTGAACACATTTCCCTGCGTGTGATGCACTCATCTCTAGCGAGCTCCAGCATTGGCTTGGGTGAGGGCTGCATGCGTGGAAGGCCACCAGGTTGTTTATTGTTTAATATAGCGCCACCATATCTCGCACATTGATTTAAATACTGCCCTCTTCCTTCATGATCAGCTTCAAGCCCTTTATCAGTAGCAAGAAATGCCAGATCACGGAGGAAGAGGGCAGCTTTTGCAGCAGGACTGCAGCTTCTGTGTCAGGTAAAGTGCTCAAAGTACTTTAATATGCATTTCTCTAAAGTGGGGGTAACAGGGACATTATACTGTCCACACTCTGCAGTGTTTTTTGTTTGTGCTTCTTTAAAAAGCCCCCCCATTGGTGATACTAGACACCAGTCTCTTACGTTTGCTAACATTCAGAATGGCCCCTGCTTTCACCACCCAAAGTGCTGACAGATGACATTTGGCAGTCATCGATTCAGTAAGTAGCAGTGGATATTCACTCTAAAGCTCCTCGGATTTCACCGAAAAAATAAATCCCACAAAAACAATGGTCATGCCACTTTAATTGTATGTTGAACTCTATGAGTGTCAAACCTAATGAAAGTGAAGAAAAATAAGAGAAAACATATCCACCCTAAGAGTTTGAATTCCTTCCATTTGGGCCAATATTTTGTTTTTTATCTCCAAAGGGACGATCTAAAATAAGCTTCACAACATTCTTAAGATAAAGCTGAAATGATGTAAAACTCAGCAGAGGATTTCTTGGCTGGTATTCTCAACTTGGGTTTACACAATGTTTCTTAAAGCTGCATTGCCTTGTTAATGTGTCATAATTAAACCGATAACGAGGCAGATTTCTCATATGCTCCAAAAATGTGTCTTTAGGAAGCCTATGAGATTTGCAGAGAATGACTGGTGGCTCAATGAAAAGAAACAAAGTTTGGGCATAATCTCTGAACATTTTGGGTAGAAGCCAAATAAACTCTTTTAAAGGACATGGGGAAAAAAAATAGCTGCAACCCATTTCAATACCCCAAACTACGCTATCCACCTTTGATTCAGTGCACTTTGCACCTAGTAGACCTAGTAGACCAAGTAAGATAACAATACGTTCATGACGCAGGCTCATAGAAAGGCAAGATGGCTGGAAATAATATGAGTTGTGGACGGTTTGCTAACTTAACTGCCTTCATTTTTAGCTGGCTTTGTGAAAACCGAGACAGCTGGGACTTAAAATATGACATTGTATGTCTTGTTATCGCCTATAATCCATAAGTCACCTTGGCAAAGCTTCTCACAATGCATATGCAAGACCTATATAACTTTACGGATGACTGTGCCTTTTTAACTATGCCTACAGCTGCCGTCCAGAAGTTGCAGTCATTCACCTGAAGTGGTAGTACCTTGTAGCTTCAATTACTGGCTTCCAAAAGATATGCTCTTCAACCCTAAACCAGCACATTTCCTAATTATTTCCCATCATATTACACAGGACAGCCATAAGGCATAAAGTAAATCAAATAACATTGACAGGCTGCTTTCTCATACAATGATGTTAAACATGCGCACATTCTTCTCAAACTCCCAAAGAGTTGCTCCTTAAGGATGTGAGACTAAAACAAGCAATGAGTCTATACACACAGGAAGTCATCGCCACGGTCCTAAAGAGGATCGCAATAAAGTTGTTGGGTTTAGGATTAGGCTCCCACCATGGAGTCATAAGTTATTTCTCCCAGCTATATGGATACAAATTGTTAATTTTGCAACATCTTTTGGGGTTTCGAGTAGTTGTATTTTTCTTTGCAAATGCTTGGCTAAGCCCAGGAGAGTATGTGACCAATATAGGCATTTCTACAAATCCATCATCTCGTTCTTTAAACTTGTAAAGAAGTAGTCCCTCGTCAAACCAAATTCTATGTCCTTCAAACAACAGATGCAATGCGTAGACAGACAAATGTCAAAATATCTACAGTGACATGCCAATTCTCCAAGGACCATGCGAATGAAACCCAACAAGCCTAAGAGAGAACATTAGATGTAATATACAACAGCTATGTGTAGGTCATCGATGTGGACACCGGATGTAGTGAAAAGATAAGCTCCATCCTCATCTCTTGGTGTTCTTTACAATACATAAACATACAGACAGGTTACTTAGTAATGAGCATTTCTGATGCTATGGCAATATTAAAGGCTCTTTGTTTCTACAAGAGACATTGTACTGCCCAACACATATGGCCATGCTTCTAAGTTCTCAAGAACTATGTAGCGTTTAACACTTATTGCAGTGAAATACCAGCATATTTTCTTCCTAATGCTGCTGTTGAAATACTGTACAAGTATTTAAAAAAGAAACTTTACGCTGATGTATAAAGTGACTTTTACTGTCTAGGGGTTTTACAACAGAAAACTCATACAGAATTTTTTTGATCTGTGATGTGAAGTTCTGAAGGCTGAAAACTCAAGTCACTAAACACCACTGCAACATGTCTGAAACACGTGTCTACGCCACTGAACAGGACTAATGGCTACAAACCCGCTAGATTGAACAGCCTCATTTTTTTGTTTAATGTACTGGCATTAATGAATTTGCCTTTTTAGGGAAGGTATGAAACGTCAACCCTTCGGCTGACATTATATTAGGCCTATGACATAACTGTCAAACCTACATAAAACTATCGTGCTTCCCGTGGAGACTTTCCAAAGTAAACCTGGGTGCACTAGGCGATTCTAAAGCTTGTCTGACTGTTGGCTATACATGTCACAATACAATAAAGCTGCAGAGTGCTCAGTGAAGGTATGACAGATGATTACATCCTTCCGTCGGAACACGAGACGCTATGTTTTTTGTGAAGGAAGCTAGCGAGAAGTTCATAGAGCTTTTTTTGGGGGACTTTTTGAAACACAAGGCGCACGGATCTTCTAGTCTCTCTAGCTGTTATTTAAGCAGTAGGCTACAACATGTTCTCCAGCTGTCGATACACTACAATCCCCATGAACCTTCTTACTGAGACTTGTGTGGTTGTCAATCAACAGCTGGAGAGCATCAGGTCACTGGTTCCTATTCATGAAGCTTTTACACAAGAAAAATATCACAGCACCAGATGTCTCAGGGAGCATTCATGTTCAAGGCCAGACAAGCGTTCGTAAATATCGGGTATGGACCAACAGTTGTCCGTGTCACAGCTTCTCTCTTACTGTAATTGCTAGAAGGGGTTAAAATAAACCTGAAACGGAAGTATTTTGGGATGGGGATGCAAAGTTCTCAAGCCAATAAAAAAGAAAGATACACAGAGTATGGGAAAGGAACTGCTGAAGCATATTTTATTTATGATATGCATAAAATTGACAAAGCCACGAACAGAGCTTCTAATGTCAACATGATGTCACATTGCACATTTTAAATACAGCAGCTACAATACCAGATAACGGCACTTACTTACGCATACATATATATATTTTTTTAAGAAAATGTACACTAAATGCATCGTATTTGCCTATAGAAATTGTGCAAAGCAAATGGTGTTACTCGTTCTTGCAATCCTTATTGTACTTCTTCTGCATCCATGTTTCGTTTCTCTTACGACATGGCCTTTAGGATACAAAGTTTGCATACATGTGGTGTAGAAATGTTATAGTCACATATCAAATCAGGCCTGTATCAATTGGTCCGTTATTAAATGGCCCCCCCTTTTTCATTCCATCTCACAGGCAAAGTATAGTAAATAGATAAATTGGCAGAGATCATAGTGCTGGTAATCTATCGCTGTTCTCAATGCTAAGAGTATACACATATATATAACAATAGTTACATATAATTAAAAATGAGCAGTATTTTCTAGTTAAAATGCATGCAGATAGGCGCATGCTGTGGTGGTGGGGTTGAGATAGATTAAAAAAACTCAAGTTCTGGGCTAGAATTCAAATGACTGAATTGACTGCATTCATAACTTTATTTGAACACTTGTTAAATTGTTCCTTAGCAGCACCTTCCTATTTATGTTCTGTACAGCACAAACTAATCACACCCATTGCTCTAGAGGAAGGAGGCAAACGCTTAATAAAAACAATAGACAGAAATTGCAGTCGTATCCGCTCTGAACGGGGTTAACTACCCTCGCATGTGGATTGTAAGGATGTGGAGCTTGTGTTGCTTTGCTCTTCTAAGCGGGTGCTCTGTAGTGAGTCCAAACTGCTGAATTCCAGTGTGATGTCACAACGCTCAGCCTTCCCTAAATTCATGTTCCCTGCAACCACCCTCTTCCCTTCTTTCCACACCTCCTCAATTGTTCCCATAAACCGAGTGACAAAGTCCCAAGTGCTACCACAGAACTCCAGACAGGGTGTGATGAGGACTGTCCTGTAGCCTAGAGGCACATTTACCTGAACCTCACCCAACGCTAGAAGCCTACAAGGTAAGAAGGTGTTTGCACTGAAGACTTAATCAATTGTTACTGGCCGAGAATCTAAATTCTGGCAGCTGCTTTTTTTTTTTTTAAAAAAAAAAAAAAACACTATTACTCCAAGTATTTTTTATTTCCCTTGAAACCCCACTTCACTTTACTTGGGCAAACAATACATCCAAAAGTTAGTGTTTTTCTGTGCTGCACTCGTCCATAAGTCTAAAATTTACTAACACTCTCATATCCAGATATCTTAAATACAAATGACAGCTGTTACGTGGAGAAGGGTGAAGCTTTTCTTTTATTATGCGATTTTTATACATGCACATACATTTTAATACATGTTAATTATCAAGTATCCTGGAAATGCCACGTTTCTTCATAAGATGCTTCAGGAGATGGCTAATAATGTATCACTAGGGTTACAGGAACTTCAGCCAACACAGAAGGCATCTATATAGCACAATACTCTTAGCTTTAAGGATTAATTTAATGGTCTTACGTTTCTCAAGGATTTGTCTCAAAAGGTGTCGTTCACAGAGAGCAACGGTTACTGTAACTATTTTTCTTCACATTGTTGTATGGCTAAAATATCAACTGTTCTGGAGGCATGTTTGTCTTCAGCTTTAACGTAACAGAACACAAATGGCAAGGAAGGAAAAATCTAAATTAGACTGTAGAAATGATTTTTTGCATGATAGGATGGATCTATTGTTACAAAGAAATTAGCCACAACACAGTCATCACGTGGCCATGTCACAATATTGAAGCCTACACCTGTATGTGAGCTTAGCATTCTGTATTAAAAACTATAAGTTACTTATAGACAAATTCAGACAAATATAGACATTAGGCAGAGTCAGACAAATTTGTGTAGAGGTTAGGAAGCAGAAAAACAAATATGGGAAGCCAGCTTCATATTTTATTAGGAGCCCGAATAAGGTGCACCCTTAGAGATCAAGGTAAAATCTAAAAATCTAGAAACCACGTATTTGGGATTAGTAGAGCTACATTAAATCTCTATATTTATACATTATACAACATAGCAAGAGTACAAAAATTTGAGGATGTAAAATGAAATCTCTCTCTAGTATGTCTTCGTCAGGGTAAGGTTCTGGGAGGTAGTTAAACGTGTGAGGAAAATTATTGGAGCCAGCTTGATCCATCATTACTTTAGGAGTACGTGTAAAAATGCCAACACCTTCCCAAGTGAGCGTGGCATTCTTGGCTGCTTCTGTAATTAAGGGCTAATCTAACTAATCCCATTGTTTACCAGCCGTAATATCAAAAATCAGCCCAAGGCTTAACATGAACAAGTCATGCAGCGCAACAAAGGCACAAACAGTATTATTTTTAAACTTGGCACACGTGTTTTTCCATGGGTGACCTTTTCCAAAAATCCCCAACTATCTCTTATGTACGCGTGAGGTTTTAGAGAAGGCTATGCGAATGCGGACAAGGTAAATCCAGGCTATGCTATGTCATCTTTGGAAAGAATTTGAAAATGAAAAATGGCGGGATTAGGATAAGTGTGCGTGTGTGTGTGTGTGTGTGTGTGTGTGTGCAGGGGGTTCTGACAGGCTTGAGCTGGCATTACATAGAGCAGCCACGATGTCTGCATGGTATCTGCAGCATGGAATTCCTTCATACTAAAAGTCACAATGAAGGCTTAATCTGCCAGTTAACACATAGCAGGTGGAATAAAATACATTATTGTTAAGCATTTCTTAGTTCTCTTTATAGACATTTCCTATCAATGTTCATATGAAATTATCAACAACCTATAGGAACCAAAAGTTTCCTTGGGTAGAACATTTATGCAAAATACAGGGACTTGGATATTACAGTTTTCTCTCTTTTTTTGGAACGAGGATGCCACGGCTCCTAATATTTTACTGCTGATATCTGGCATTAAGTTCTTATATTGACCTGGATGGAAGCACCCCATCCTGGCTCATAAAAATTGCACATCCATGGCTATAGCTAGGCTCAAAATGCTGCAACCACACAAAAAAGCTATGAGTGTTTACATGTCAAAGGCAATAGAGAAATATTCCATTTGGTTGCTATGGTGATTGCACCACCACTGTTGCTGGGACAAACAATTAAGTCTTATTTCTGTTGGAAAAAATATTGCTGCAGTAATAACTATATCGCCACAGTGCGATGATAGGACTGCGCCGTCTGAAAAGACTGTGCTCGCATGTTCCCCTATACTTCACAAAGCTCTGGTTTATGTCTCTTCCAGAGAATCCAGCTGAGAGCAGTAACAGGAACGCTGCAGTGCCCAGACTAATAGTGTGTCTTGTTTTAACCTAATATGGGCTACAAGATGAGGTATATTACAACACTGCTTTTAGGGCAATGTGGAGAACTTGGGCAAAATATTATGCACATGTCCAGAAAGGACATCAGCTCTTAGTTCTAGTAAAGCAGAGTACATGGACACGAAGCAAGAAGAGCAGGAGGTCTATTTTACGAGATTAAATAAAATCAGGCTATTACAGAATAAAATGAACAAAAAAAAACTAATACTTAAATTATTTTTAAAAAAACTACACTGTTCCCATAATCTACACAAATATTTGAAAATTGTGACAGCACAAGGCTGCGTCGAGACTGGTGTGCCAGGTAATTGCATTCAAATGTGACTTCACACGGCCAGGGCACAAGCATGCGTTCCAGATTCCAGTGCCAGAAACGACATGGCTTGGTGACAGGTTCATTTTGGTATAAAATAAACCTAACCAAAAAAAAAGTAGATGTTTAAGAGCCCTCAACATTTTTTCGCATATTTAAAGGGACATTGTTTCTGCGCCCCGGTGAATTCACAAACAGGTCTTCTATATTTGACTGGCAAACCAGTTGAGTTCAAGCCCTTGTTCTGTGTTCTTCACTGAAGATGTCACCTTAGTAAACATTTTTTCTTCTGTTTCATTCAATGTGTTGCCAATCCAAACTCATCCTGATTAACAGCTAGCTAGGGGTTTTGAGATGCTGATGAAAGCTCAAAATTGTTTTTATTTTTAAATATTACCCCCCCCCTCCATATATGCCTTGAAATGGAACAGGGCTGCTTTAGGAGACATGTTGATGTTGGAGTATGCTGAGTGTATCTTTAAGTCATATTGTTAAAATGTGAGATATCCCTTTTACCTAACGAGATTTTTATTTCTTTGACTGGGCACATCTCTATTAAACAAACACCTAGTTTGCATGACTCACTTGCACTATGTTTTTTTCTCTTTCTAACTCTCCACTCTCCTGCTCACCCAGCTCCACTCCAAGGATCTCTAAAGTCAGGCAGAAGACTCTGTCATTTCCTTTCACTCCGCACGGACACCACTGTCTTCTCTTTCTGCACTTCTTCTATAACCTGCACCTTTCTGTTCTTCTGTAACCATGGAGAAGGTCCAGCACATAACACGCTCGGCCATGAGGAGGGCCTCAAACATTGAGGTCAACCCACAGACCCGTCAAAATCTTCAGGAGCTCTTTGTCAATTTCTCATTAATTCTCATATGCCTGCTTCTTATTTGTATCATTGTGATGCTCCTCTGATGGAATCCATGGAACATCACAGCACAAAAAGACAGACTTTACAAAGCCCGTAGGAGAAGGTCTCCATGCTATTCATACCGCTGTAAAGATGTGACATTCTGTTTATCAGCTTGCACAATGGGTAGTCTATCAGCTTTGTATATCCTGCATGACCGCTAAGGGGCTTCATTTATACATGTGAAATGCATTTATGCAATTGCCCAAGGGAGACAAAAAAGATGTTGCTTTTCCAGCCAGTTAACCCTGAGTTGGGGCAGTTGAGGACAGCCAGATTTTATTCATGAATGCAGGTATAATACAAAGTAGCATCTGTTATGCACAGCTCTGTGATATTAGTTATTGCTTATGTATGAGGTGATCATATTCATGGTATGAGGAAAAAAATAAAAGCATTTTCACTCACAGGCACATTGGCAATTATCACTGGTATTCAGCAGAATTCAGTTCTTTACGATTTCAGAATAAACCCTTCTTTCAACGCGTCTTGGATTGCAACAGAATGTGATACAAACCTGGAAGGCTAAACCTAATAATAAGCCTGTCAATAGGAACTGACCACACTCCCCTTTACATCCCCCAACAGGCTGTAGGTATGACAATTGAGTGGGACAAAGGGTTAGGGTTGCCACCTTGTCCATACTTCAACTGGATATTCCCAGAAAAAAAAAAAAAAAAAAAAGGATGATACGTCCCAGGTGGTAGATTTACCTCTTTCCTGGGTGTGGCCAGGTAGACTTTGGACAAGTGACAATTTGCCACACTTAGCAGTACCCTAGAAAGCAACTAAGTGCATGTGGAGAAAGACAACCTCCAGCATGGGTGAGAGAGAGGAGATGTGTGGGACAGTTAAGCATCGGTATCAAGATGTAGAGATCAGCTATGGTCTGGTCATTGCCAGTTTTCCTCTTTCCATTACCTCCCCCCCCTTTCTCTTCTCAGTTTTTTTGTTTTGTTTTCTTTTGCTACTCGCTCCCTTTATCTCCTCTTCCTCTTCTTTGGCCTCTAGCGTCTTTTCTTTTTTCCATCTTGCTGCTTCTCTCTCTTCTCCTGACTATCCCTCTTGTCTCTCCGTTTATATTTTCTCTCCTCTCTCTCTCTCCCTAACCAAACATTTTAGCTGTCACTGATAATGCCAAACACAAACCCAATCTAAAAAAGTTATATAGAAATAAGTGGTGCTGCAGTGTAAAAATAAATAAAAGGTTTAGGTTTTTGTGTGCAATTTGAAGCCAAAACTAAACGATTAGCGCTTGCAATACAAATAGAGGAAGAGATCAGGTGCATGCTTGCTGGGTTATTGAGAGATGGGCCATACTAAGCACCTTAGCATTAGTAAAAATATAACATTTTTAGGTGAAACGTTACACTTTTATATGTACTTTTATATAGTTTGGGATGTTAATATGTTCTGTGCCAGGCCAATTTAGGATACAAGTAATTTCAACAAAGCAAAAAGGTTCAACATTAATGTCAACATCAAGTCACGTTATCAAAGTTAAGATCTGAAAAGAAGCAATGCCCTGAAGGATTCAAAGCCAATAAAGTTATACTAGAGAGGGCTTTTTTGCCATTAGTGGGTGAACCATCAAGCAGAGCTATACCCATAAGTAAATTATTATTTGTGGAACATATTTTAGTAACATTTGGAACTACAGATTTAGAACTTTCCATGGGATATCAATCACGATATAAGGTAGGACCTTATAGAATCTATCATAGACCTAGGATCTATCATAACCTAAAAAGATCAAAGTAAAGTGTTTGCCTAAACAGGATTATGGGAAAAATACAATCTACAAAAACTCCTACAAATCAAAATCACCCAAAAATGCACATTTAAGTCACATGATAGACATACCGTATTGGCCCGAATATAGGCCGCACTTTTTTCCCCCACTTTAAGTCTTTAAAGTCGGGGTGCGGCCTATATTCGGGGTCTAGCGCCCGACGCCCGGGACATGCAGTCCCGGGCGCCGGGCAGGCAGCGGGGTTAGGATACAGATCCCCCGCAGCGGTGCAGGGGACCTGTATCCTACTGTCTGATACGCTCAGACAGCCTCCCGTGCCAGCACTTCCCACGGGGGGGGGGGGAGTACCGGCACGGGAGGTTGTCTAGGCGCATCACACGGACGTTCATCGGCAGCGGCGATGCGCCGTTGCCGGTGAACGTGCGCACGATGCATTCTAACCCCCCCGACTTACCAGGGCAGACTCCCGGGTGTCTTGCAGGGCCGGCGGAAGACATCTACGCAATACGCGTATACAACTTCCGGTGCCGGCACTTCCGCTGAGTGCCGGTACCGGGAGTTGTATACACGATGTGCATAGATGTCCCCCTCCGGCACCAAACTTTTAGGGTGCGGCCTATATACGGGGGCGGCCTATATCCGAGCCAATACGGTATATGGCAAAGTTACCTAATGGTGGTGACAGGCAGGACATATTCAACACTCTATGCTCATCTACAAAGTATATGAAACAGAACAATGATGCCCTTTTCCCCCCAATATTGTGGATACACTATTCTGGAAGAACCTTGTCACTTTAGCTTTAGATAGGACCTAGAAAATAAATATCACATAGTACACTTAAGCCGACCATGACAGTTGGTACTTAATTGCCACGCAATCAAAAAATTTAAATTGTGCTTCACCAAGCATGTCAAACAAAGCTCCAAGTGTTAATTTGAAGGGGGGGGGGGAAGCCTAACATCTCTTGGTTTAGCCAATTTTACACATTTATCAAAAGCTAGTCTTCTTGTTTATACATAGCTGGACACTTCAAGCTATTACAGACTTATTATGATTAGTCGGGATTATTCTTCTGGTATAGAGTTCCCAGTTTAAAAGTTCACTATTTCATAATATTGTCATGTTACCATAACAACTCACTTAAGAAGCCATCCAAAGAACAGTAAGAGCTATAAAAGCCATCTTTCTACATTTCTTCAGTATATTCTTGCAGTCATTCCAAGTATTGGTGGTCTAATAATTTATGGGCAAACGAACCAAGGAAGGCTTCTAAGTTGGTCCGCTTTGAAAAGAAATCGTGAGGGTTCGCAGAATAAGAGAGAGTTCCAAGCTGATAAGCATTTTCTAAAATAGATCTACTTATGCTTTATAATTTTACAAAACACCAACAGTTTTCTCTACAGCTCTATGAAACGGGTTTATAAAAAGTGTTTCTATGCTGAAGGTGGTGACCTTCCAACCCTGATCTCTACAGATTTTAGAGCACATGTGAACCAGAAGACATCTTAAGTTTAACACATTTTGCAGGTTGTTACACCAGGTGTGTACACAAACGCCCCTTGATGAGGTACATATTTTCCAGATGGAGACAGACCTACACCACGAAACCCAAAGATCTGTTTATCTCATACAATAAACTAATTAGATTATACATGAATTAAAAAAAAAAAAAGGTATAAATGCTCTCTAACAAACACACAAACGGTACTAATAGCAGAACAAAGAAAACTGTAGAAAACTGTTAAGGAAAATGTTTTGCTGTACAATGAAAATCGAACTGTATGTATATATTTTATTATAGATACAAAGGAGGGGACAAAAGGATCACAAAAATATCCACCCCAGTCTTGGATTAAACGAGGAAGAACGTTGGAAACAATGGATCTTGCTAACAACAGAGGACTGAACCTAATGCTTAACTTTATGCTCATCGTGATGGTTCTCCTACTTATGTTCATTCTCGTGAAGCTTCTGTGAGATCATAAGAACGTTCTCAACTTCCTTGTTAAGGGTTCTAAATCATCATGACGTCAAATCAAAACCACCAAGATTCCCGCAATCCCTTTGTGACTTAAGGGAAACGTTGACATTATCCACGGATCGCTGGTTTCTACTCAGACAGACGTAACAATGGAAGCAACTGCTACTAACCAATACGAGGAACCTTCAGAAACACCGCGCAGTTAGGAGACCCGAGACATTTCTCATGTCTAGTTTCTTTAAATATCTTAGACGTTCGTAGTACCTTCTAATGAATTATTCCACTTGTAACTTGTTCATAAGCAAAACGTAGAGCAAAATCATGCACTATTAATGATATCAATACTACTGTCTAGCATTTGGAGCTGCACACAGAGACGGAAAATGTACTTATCTGGAATACAACACAGCTATCCTGCAGAAAGAATGGCAACGGACTTTCAAGCAACCTTTTCCTTACTGAATGGATGAAAAGCTGAAATACGTCACCACAAGATCTAGGCTGCTTTGTTCTATACATGTTAAACCAGCGGTAACACTGCAGAGACCAGCCAGCCTGATAACAAAGCTAACAGCATTAGCGGACCATTAAAATACACAAGTCCGAAGCACGTATACCCACTCTGCACTGCACAAACTCTATACTTTAGAGGCAATTTTTCTTAGTAAATTAGCTCCTTTTTTCGGTTTGCTTTATTGAATACTGAACACACATATGCCTTAATACTAATATATTAACATAGTTACTGAAACAGAAGTACTTAAAGGGGCAGTGAGTGCAAAATACACTTGTAAGCAGAAAGTATAAAACACTTTTTTTTTTACATATATATTTTTACACGTATTTTGCAGTCCATTTTTTTTAGTTCCCCCTATAATCACCTAACATAAGAGCTATTTGCTAATATTCCTAGCTCAACTGTATATGTGAAAAAAATACCCCCAAAAGTTTGGAGAAACTGTAACATACATAAAGATCTGACTACATACTTTTTTTGTTGGTAATTTCCATTTTTGTGCTTGCTGACATGACAAATATGAAAATGATAGATATTAACATCACCATTCTAAGCAAATACAGCGGTAATGGGTGAGCATAGGTTGCGGTGTATCCATTAAGAATAAAGAAGTAAAATGTTTTACAACCGCTGTACCTGTATGAGGTAAAATGTATTTATTAACCGTTCTGATGAATTATTAAACATCTTGTCTGTACATCCCCACTAAACACAAGTGTAAATTTATTGGCTCCGGGCTATTTTTGGCACTTTACTATTCAAAAGCCTCACATATAAATATATACACATATATATATACACACACACACACACACACACACACACATACATACATACATATATATATACACACACATATAAGACACTGCATTGATACAGGAATAGCCAATATAAAATATGACATCATAAAGCATCATAAATTTGGAGATATTGAGGATATACCGGCCTCACCAATACCCCAAAAATCTTAGGATCCTTCAAACGCCTCGCAAACTAAAGGGGGTAACGTCGGGACGGGAAAACATTGCTGGGAGAATTTAGTACCCTGTATGACGAGCATAAAGTAAAAATCCTGTACCTACCCGCTTATAGACCCAGTTTATGCATAAAAAGCGTTTGCAGTGCAAAGCTTTAGTGGTCGCCATAGCAACACTGAGCCTCTTGTCTGGACAATTACACTGGTTGCTATGGTAACAGCACTTCGCAAGAATAGCTTGGAAAGACTTACTAAAGCACTGATTTCATGTAACCCCAAATAAAAATAAGAAAACATGGTATGCCGTAAACAGCATAAACATACACACTGAAATTATTTGGGCCATAAATGGGGTCTATTCAGAAGGTAATCCTATTACACTAATCCTAATAAATAGGCTGAAATGCAACTAAGCAGGATAATACAGGAAGGGAAACTATTTTGTCTGCAGGAGACCAACAACAGGCACATTAAGGGCACAGACGATGGCGCCCCCTATAGGTGAAATGGGATCATCACAGCTTTTACACATGAAAAAGAGAAATTATAATCCTTAATCAATACCTTCATTTATACCGACTATGTATTAACATACATCTCATTGTATAAGGAATAGATCTGTATGTAATCACACTTACACTCGTACAATTAATCTTAAATAAGGGTCCATGTGTATGGACGCCACTCATCTCTATGCCTAGAACTCCCTCCTTAATCTCGTTTCTGTAAATCCAAATATAATACTGGAGTTATACGTACTATATGCTCATTGTACAGCGTGGCAGAATATGATGGAGCTATATCAATAAATAATAATATTCAGGCATTAATCCCTTCCCCCGTTGCATCATTGCTGGCATCCAGAACATGGATTTCTACAGAATAAAGGCTCACAGATATGGCCGTTATCCTAAAAAATTAACCTTGAAGTGGGGTTTAACTTTTTTAACCATTTGAGAGGAGGGAAGAGAATGTTGGTTTTTCATATCCAAGTCAGCTTTTTGTATAAATAAATAAATAAAAAATGTCAGTATGTCGACAAAAGGTATAATATACATTTATTGGTCATTTACACAAATGAATTTCTATGTCAGCTGAGGCTGAAACTCCCTGAAGAGCATAAAACTGGCTCATATTTATGAAGAGCCAAAACATACCATAGCGTAAAACGTCTTCACATCTCCGCATTATTCAAAGGGTTAATCTCTCTAAAGAAAGAGCAGCTGTATTTGTAAATTGGCATAACACAATCTCCGGCTCTCTCGTGGGTTGGCAGGTCACTCATATCGACTAATTTATTCAGCATTTGACCCAACTCCTGGATCAGGGCACTGAGTAAGAATGAAAAGAATTCCATCTGCGTAGTTAGAACATTAAGGGTGGCCACCGGCGGCCATGACATGAAATCTCTAGCGAGCAGCTCATCTGAACAAAACAGACCCATCTGGAGAAGAAAAATGCATCTCGTATCAGTTCTAACCATGCCAAGAATAGATTACGTGTTGGAGACTGGGAGTAAAATAATAACTAAACTTCACGCTCCATTATTATTCTGTACTTCTCATTTCTTTATGCGGATTGGCCAGTGTTGAGAAGGAACGCCAAAAAAACAAAGAAGAAAGGACTTGCCTTATATACGTACCTAGGAACTTCCTAAATGAGCTGACCCTTAGACATTAACCTTACCTTGTTATTATTTACACTTATTTGAGTCATCTGCATTCAAGCAGGGATAACAACCATACCATACCATACTGGTAGAAAAAGCATCAGCTGGGAGTTTATAGTAGTGTGGAATAGGAAGAAGTCAGTTCCAGATAGAGAATCTGCCCCATCACCCTGAGATTAGGGCAAAAACTCTGAGGCACTGTCAAAGCCTGAGACTTCCCAGATATGCTTATATATGCAAACAAAACAAACTGTTTTTGGGAAGAAGGACCTATATAATAAAACTGGCATTGATATTATTATTACTACTACTACCACCCCCAAACATACGGTCAGCTACACAATGTAACGCCTTTCCTGTGATGTCACTGTGTGAAGGGCAGCAGGATCTTCATCATCGCTAGAGACTACTCTGTGACGTCATACGTGCTGCAGCATTGTATTCTAGAATAATAAACTCCAGGTGGTAGCAAGACACTTAGTATATGGCCAATACATATCATGGTAAACTGAAGATCATATGAGGCAGAGCACAAATTTGAAGCATCCAACTAAATATATAAATGGTTTCTCTGAAATGTACCCCAAAATTGCTTTATTTATCCCACATCACGCAACCAATAGAAGGCAACCAAAACATCTAAATATAAAATAAGAGCTGTAACTCAATCCATTAAAAAAATATATATTTTCCAATAATTCATTAGTGAGTACTCAAGATGCACCGTGCCAGATAATTTGCATCCTGTGGCACTCACGAATACTATCATTGGGGGAATCTTGCCATTGTCACAGTGTAACATTGGATCTTAAACAGTAATATCATTCAGAACTTCAAATAAAAGCAAATTGTAGAAGCCATCATAAGCACTTTAATGAACCGTGTGCACAGGCATGTAAAGAGCTGCCATTGATGTCAATGGGGACACTTTCCTGTCGCTGACTGCGTCAAGCACTCAGTGGCAAGGATTGTCAGATAGATAGTCAGTATCATGGAGGAGGGTAGCTGCAGCAGCAGCAGAACTGCCTCTTCGGTGTCAGGTAAATGCTTTATCTTTTTTTTCCTTTTGGGAGAATGCATATTAAAGTATTCAAGCATGCATCAAGTATTTTAATATGTAGTCTTGTTTAGAGAGGGTGTCATGGACAATAGACTGTCCCCCTAAAATGACAAGCATGAGTAATTGAAGTTAACACTTTTTTTAATTTTGAAAACACCAAACTGGCATCTGTACATGTAATGCAGACACCAATGGCTACACACTGTTTCTGAGAAAAGATCTTGCACTTCTACAATCACACCACAAGATGGCAGCATACATCAACTTATCACTGGCCTACCTGATCTGTATCCTGGCGGAGATGATCCATTGGCTGCCAAGCTGAAAAACCACACATTTCCTCGGCTGCCCTGCGCTCTGGGGAATTAGCGTGGAGTTGATCTGTAAGCCACATCTGAGTCCTCACAGAAGACTGAAGCGGCACTACACCCTGATATCCAAAGTGGTTAAATTTCTGTCCATAAACATCGCTAACCAGAGGTGGTTTACTTTCAGGTAAGGCACTATAGGTCATGTCCAAAGTATGTCTCCTGCTGGATGCAGCAGAGCTAGGGAAGTCACGACTGCTGCAGCTATCAAACTTATATTTACAATCAATGCCTGAGAGTGGTTTCTTGTCCATATCTTTATCGTCCAGCTTGAGAGCCTCAAAGCTATGATGAAGACAGGCTGGCCTGTGGCCACGGGGCTGCTGTGACATAGCACTGTCTCTGCCCACACGTTCAAGGCTATGTCTGGAACCAGAACTCTCAATTTGGCCATCGTGGCCTAAAGCATCTGAACAGCTAAGCTTGGACAGAGACGACCACTTCTTCATGGGCCTAGAGTCTTTCATGTCAAGTGGGGCATCAGAAAGGCCATAGCATCTGTTCCCACCAGGCAATGAGTAGTTGCTATCCCACTGTGACGTGTCCAACATCTCTTCTGTGTGTCTGGATAACGAAGACCGGGCTGTAGAGGGAAGACACACCATGGAGTTCACAGGTTTGAACGTAGACGTAGCACTGGATGTTGAATGATCTAGAACAGTAAATAAAAAAATATATATTAATTGTATTGGTCTACATAAAAGCTTCTTATTCGGAGCAAACTTAATGTGGGTCACTGCTGTATATTACATAAACAAATGTCTTAAGGTACTTAAAATATCAAAGCCTCAACAAACAACGTTCCCGAGCAAGAGCAGCTTTTACCATTCCATAGACCGGAAAACCGATGGGTCCCAGTTTATTTCAGATGTTTTTTTCCTCCAATGATGAGTAATGGAATGAAATCAAGTTCTATTTTAATGTTTATGGAACTTCAGACTAGTATATTCGCAGCATGTTAACCTCTGTCAACAGAAAGGGGCATGTAAGACGATCTGAGGGTCACAAGCCTTGTGAGGACACTTCAGTTCTAAGAAGAGCTTTTCTCAGCATTGCCCACCAGGATTATACAAATCTAAGCGGCTAAGCCGTTTTCTAAATGCAGCCATCTCATCAAGCTAGAAACAAACAAGTCAATGCCATATCTGACTGGGTTATATCCCTCGGGCAAATTTAGCATGTTGTTGTAAATATATTATGTATACGTATAAACACATACAACTATGATGTATGAGGGTGACTTATATGCTAGACACAAAGCAACTGAACATTGCTGTATAGTCACCGACAAGAAACATAATATTGTGCCTGTTCAATATACTGGAGGTCATTCGGGTAATTCTTGTGCAAAGTGTTAAAACTGGTACAATCACCATAGCAACCAGTGCAATGCTCCATGTACAAATGGCCAATATATCATGGCAAAACATACATGGCCATAACTCAAGGAGTATGTTGGTTCCACTACTAGTGAAGAGGTAGTAAGAGGCCAGAATGAATGCACTTGGGCCCTAATGTCACAGTGTCGTGGAGGTCATGGATACTTGAGGCGCCATCTGGTGCAAAGAGCTCAAGATTAAAGACATTCATGTCCCGAAAAGAATGCAGAGAGTTCCGAAATATATTAAATGACAGAAAGTCGCTTAATTTAGCAAAACATTTTTATGCATTGCTTGTAGTCTACAAGTGCATCATGTTCTTTGTTTGCACAGCGAGGGTTAAGTGTAAAAAAGTACATGTGCTGCAAAGTGGCGTAATCACCATGGAGACCAAGGGAATGCTCCAATTAGTAGAAGCATCCCATTGGTTGCCAAGGTGATTATATATAAATATAAATAATATTGTGTATCCTTTGACCAAAACATTAATTTGTGCTAGGGTTTCAAAACTGCAGGCAAGCAGGAATACGTAGCAACTCTTGACAAACAGGTCTGTTTAGAGATAAGGGGTTTCCATATTTATTTGTACTTTCCGTGCCACTCCCTCGGGCACCCTGGGAAGCTTATATTCCACACAGGGTGAATAAGCCAGTATACTGCTTTATTTGGCACTGTATGTTAATGCACGCTGTTTTACGAGCATGAACGTTATGATCGGCACTTTGTTTTCTTTCGGTCCATTTGTTTCTGCTGATAAAGTTTAGTTAGTCAAGAAGCACAAGTCCAGTTGGGTCCAGAAGGGGGATTGTTGGCATCTCTTGCCACCAACGTTTCTGTAGTTTCCTGAGTTTAGATCCCTGCTGCTGTCAAACATTACTTCCATTAAGGTTTTTTTTCTATGTAATCCTATAGAATGTAGCTGGAGGGCACATGACTGAATACGTATTTACTTATTTTTACAATAGTGAGAGATGGCATTTCCGAGACGTGGAAATTGGTTATCAATCAAGGTCTGCACTGAACTCTTATATACAAACAACATAGCAATCGTTATGAATACTAAATCAATAGTGGCCATATAATAACGATTGGCAAGTTAAAGATCGCCAAAACACTAATCCCAGGGTAGCACTTGTTCCTTCACTTCTCCTTCTGCGTTTTGAGCCTGCTTCCAACAAACAAACAAAAAATCAGAAGACGTTTCAACAGAGAAAATCTGGCAACGTCAAGTGGGACTGCAGCTAAATGCAGACATGACCAGATGGCGGAACACTAAGTGGGCAGGATTATCCCGTCTCTTCATTTATCACTACAGTAAATTGCTTCCAACACTGCTGAATACCACAAGTACAGATTTTTTTCACCCTCATTAGAGAAAACAAAGAGTGAGGAAAGCAGAGGGTTAACAGTGACGGAAGACCTCTACGTCAGCCTTTCATGGGGTGGATGGCTATGAGTGGAAACGCAGGGACTGCTTGTATCAGTACTACTATTATTAGAAGCAGAAGAGAGAGCTTTTTATTGTCTACGGCAACAACCTATCAGGTTTTAGGCACTCAGTCATAAGAGGAATGATGTTTCTATCCCATACTATAGAGAGGTCAAACAAACATTCCCTTTCTCTAGTACTATACAAGCATTTAATATTTATGATTATATGTTACTACAGTGAATAAAACTGTATACGAGTAAAGCCAACATTAATGCATATGCTTTTATGCACATCATCATCCCAGTGTTCTATAAAAGTGCTTGAAAGTCCTTCTTCTATCCCAGATAATCCTTTTGTATAGCGCTGCATAGTGTGTCAGGTTTTTTTAAAAAATAGGCTAGAAATAATAATGTTGTGTAAATAAGTCTAAAATAAAGGGGCATTTCCCTTTATGACATTAATTCCAAATATAAGCTATAAAGCAAAAACAGGAGGGTTAAGATTATGCCAGACATCTCGGAACAATGAAGATACAGCAAGGAGGTGTCGGGCTGACAAATGGGGGCATCAGGCCCTGCTGTACAACAGCTGTTGGATTTTGGGGTCTGGCAAACATCGCCTAATCCCAGAGTTACAGGCTTTACAACAGCTAACATCACACACATTCTTCACAAGAGTACTGGAGAGACAGCAGCAAATCAATAGAGACGGTACGGTATCAGTTATACCCAAAAACTATATAATGTATTCATAAATTGCCACTATACCACATGTAAAGGCAACAGCCACAAAACATCAATAACAAATTTCATATACCGTATTGGCTCGGATATAGGCCGCCCCCGTATATAGGCCGGAGGGGGACATCTATGCACATCGTGTATACAACTCCCGGTGCCGGCACTCAGCGGAAGTGCTGGCGCCGGAAGTTGTATACGCGTATTGCGTAGATGTCTTCCGCCGGCCCTGCAAGACACCCGGGAGCCTGCCCTGGTAAGTCAGGGGGGTTAAAATGCATCGTGCGGACGTTCACCGGCAACGGCGCATCGCCGCTGCCAGTGAACGTCCGTGCGATGCGTTTAGACAACCTCCCGTGCCGGTACTCCCCCCGTGGAAAGTGCCGGCAGGGGAGGCTGTCTGAGCGTATCAGACAGTAGGATGCAGGTCCCCTGCACCGCTGCGGGGGATCTGTATCCTAACCCTGCTGCCTGCCCGGCGCCCGGGACTTCATGTCCCGGGCGTCGGGCGCTAGACCCCAAATATAGGCCGCACCCCACTTTAAAGACTTAAAGTGGGGGAAAAAAGTGCGGCCTATATTCGGGCCAATACGGTATGTAGTCTGTTATGGACTACATATACCATTATGCATCACTTTAGAGAAACCCTAATGGCATGAACAATACCATTAAACAAAAGGCCTTATTTGCTAAAAAGAGCTTTATTATCATCATTATCTTTTATTCATATAGCACCAACAATTTACACAGTGCTTCTTACAATACATATGTTGAAGGAGACTAAGACAAACCAATACATTAGGTGGAGAGAGCCCTGCTCGCAAGCTTACAATCTTGAGGGAATGGGGTGACAAACATAAGACACAGAGAAAGGGTGAGAGGTATTGTGGGGTTGTATCAGTGACAAGAAACGCCTAGCAGTTAAGATGGTATGCTTCTCTGAAGAAGTGGGTTTTGAGGTTTTTCTTGAATGTTGGGAGGGTGAAAGCTGAAGGTTCGGTGGAAGTAGATTCCAGAGATATGGGGCAGCACGAGTAAAGCCTAGCAGCAGCATTTAGGATGGACTGGAGAGGAGAGAGGAGAGACAGTGGAATACCAACCAAAGAGTGTTGCAGTAGTCAAGATGGGACATAAGGTGCTAAATCTGGGTTTTTGTGGATTATTGGGTGAGGAATAGGTGGATACAAGAAATTTAGCAACCATAGCAGGTCAAACTGGAGCCAAAACATAGCTACAAATAGCGTGTGGTATATCTGAGAAATATAAGTAACACCTTTGATTAATCTAAAATTATAAATAAGGCTTTATTGTTTATAACGTACATGTTGTTAACAGTATTATTCCTGTATCAAGTGAAAAATATTCAGCAACACGTTTGTGGCAAAACTCCAGTTTGCGTGCATTTATAGAAACAAAAATGAGAACACTGTATTTAATTAATTTAGGCTAAAGAACGGAAAAGGGAATTTCATTTATACACTGAATGTTAATAGCGCACACACACAATGCAGATAAAATGTCACACCATTCATACAAAGCTTTACGGCCATTTGCACTGAGGTGACCCATCAGGAAGAGAAAAGGCTGCTATTGTTTCTATCAATTTACATGGCTCATGATGTCAAACATGGGCTGTACACGAAGTTTCAAAGGCTCCCTGTAGTCAAATGTACAACCAATCAACCCATAATGTACTCAATAATGCGGAGGCAGATCCTTAATCAACAGACAAAACAAGAACTACTTGTATGGGGACCTCATGGCTAATAATAATTTTTAAAAATGGTGGTGTTAGTCTATTGTTACTTTTGAAATTGAGTTTTTTTTCTTTTTTTTACAGTCCCAGCTTTTACATAATATGTTTGCAGAACACTTAATATTTGCCATTTGTATGTGTTCAAGCTCCAAACTGGAGCATGGGACTTCATTTGCATTGCCATAAAGAATCAGCTTAATGTGGTGTTTGGAAAGGGAAAGCCATCCAAAATAAAACATGACCAACAACGGCAGCTTTCGAGTCGCAGATAAAGGAAGTGTATGGGACAAAATTAGCTTTTCTATCAATGTCGATGTAAGGGTACACAGCGTGGCAACCTCTCCTAAAACCACTTTTTGCAGAGTTGGTATTATTAATATTAACTTTTATTCATACATCACCAGCAATTCACGCAGCGCTTCTTACAATTCATACTTTCAAGGAGTATAACAAAGCTAGAACTGACAGTCACATCGATACATTAGGTAAAGGGCGAAATCATGAAGTTCTGTAACATGGGGACACAAACTATAGAACCAGAAGTAACCGGAAATTTGTGTGGCGGCTGAGATCACACAAAGGAAATAACCGAAACCCTTCAACTAATATCCATCTTATTTTGATAAACAGCATATTCCAGTCAGTATACGAGTGACTCACAAACACAAAGAACACAGAACTGAAGCTGCATTTTTCAGATTTCTAGAGGATGAGAAGTATTTCATGAATTCAGCACTTCAAGGTTTTCTCCATAAAATAGGTTGAATGATGTATGATAAACCCTTAATGTAGCATAGGAGTTGCGTAAGTTTGATACAACAGATAAATGAGAACATGAGTGAAGAAACAAAACATACTACGGATTTGCATGGCATGTATTTTTTAACATAAGTTACGTTTATCGCATTCTTCCTGCAGCTACTGATCAGGCTCTCTCGGTGCATTCCATGAATTGTTGCCCACTCCTCCATGCAGAACTACTTTAACTCAGTTAGGTCCCGCCAAACCACCTCAACGGGGTTTAGACTGACACAAGCAAGGCCTGACATTCTCGTGACATTCTTTGCTACAAAGCACAATTCATGGTTCCTTCAGTGATGGCCAGCTGTCCAACCCATGACACTGCCACCACCCAGGTTGGCCACTGCCATAACGTTCCTAACGCGGAAAACATTATTTGCTTTTTCTTGGACATAACTGTGGCATAAAAGTCCCGCATCTTACTCATCTGTCCATAAAGTGTTCCAGAACTCCAGGCAAGCGTTCCCTCTGATGGTCATGAACGATAACCTAAGAGGCGAGAAAGACCTGTAGCTTCCAGGGTTTTGTTCTGATCTTTTTCTCTAGAGATCCCCCTCTAGAAATTCCTACAACTCGCAAAACAATCCGAACAAACTCATGAAAAATATGCAAAAAAACCTGAAACAGGGGTCAAATACTTGACTCTCTACACATATTCACAAGAGTATGTTATGATAACTAAAATGACTTCGATTAATCATCCTTAAGATATCAGTGTTTTGAGACTTTCCTGGCATTGAAAAGGTTAAATCTGATTTACGGCTGACGAAGACATGGACGCATATCCTGTGTGTCACAGATTCACCCTATGGCACATGGAATGTTCCTGTGTGAATAAAAGGATATCAGTACATGTGAATACGTGTCTTTCTTCACACATAACTTCTTCTCACACACGCCAAAAAGAAACGGTGCAAGGGAAGTGCCACAGCTCATGCTCACAGACCGCTCTCCTCTCCAGATCCCGGTCTATAGCCCATCTAGTATGCCCATTTGTCCTGACGTATGGACTCAGACCTTAATCAGTACTTGGTCTCGTCTTAGATTCAAGATAGCTTTATACCTATCCCCCATGTTTACATTCCCTCGCTGTGTTAGCCTATACCACTTCTGCTGGGAGGCTGTTCCATTTATCTACCATCCTCTCAGGTTCTTGGCAAACATAGTAGCTGCTAGAGGGGAACTGCTAGTCCTAAGATGCTGTAATAAAATAGGAAAACACTCACCTTCTACCAACAAATGTCATGCTGCCATTAATTAGACAATAGAACAACGTGAACTCATGAATAATAAAATATGACTTAGAAAACTGTAATGCCATATATATTATTCATAATCATTTACTCTCCAGATGGGGGATATTTGCTTTTTGCTTTTAATCCAGGCCTAAGCTTTGAAAACATCACTACGTGTATTTACAATGGGACACATCGCACACGCAACCAGGTTTCATCCAAAGTGCACATAAAAACATCAACAACAGAGCAACCGGGCAAAAAACAAGGACATCTGCAACACCCGAGACGCTTGGTATAAGGGGAGTATAGATCTAGAACGTCAATACACGGGCCCTGGGGTGAGATGAATTACAACAAAGAGCCCAATATCATTGTGACATCAGGAGGTGACATCAGGATTACATAGTCACTGGCTTTATTTCATTACTCACATAAAATACCACACATCCCGCTAACACCACTAAAGCCACCGCATGGTCGAACACACCGTGTGTGGCAATTCGTAAAAGGAGGATGAAAATTAAAATGCATGGTTATAATGCCTGTGGATAATAAAAATGAAGAAATAGCTTGTAATTGCATGATAGAATAATTAAAAGCATCTGATTGCATTATCTGCTTGAAAGCAGTTTTGACTCCCACTGATGCTCAATAATAGGCATCCAGCTCAGTATGGAGATTACCAAATCCCCAGAGCCGATCTGCAAGGAGGATCCTATTCATGTGAAACCGTGAAGAATTCAATCGCCCTGATGGCGCTGTCTACACCTGATCTCAGGAGACAGGGGGCAGAAGCGTCGGGCAGACAAAGGCATCCGCGCGATGGCAGGCAGCTGGAAAAATCCAATCTAATTAAGATACTATTGCTATTGGCAACATTAGGCTTGCCGTTTATGGCCATAGTTTTATAAGAGAGGTCTAGGTAAATATGCTATCTGCTTGGCTTATTGCATAGACTATTATGGTACATTTTTCCCCACTTACAGAACAAACTATTCTAGCAAAAGTTGGAAAGTTTTGGCCCAGTTGAAAACAGAACACGTCATTAAAGCTAAAGTGAAATATCGAAGCGATAACAATGTAATTGGAAAAAGCATCAAAGCAAAGCAAGCTATAGTCAACTTTTACAATCGCTTCTCATTCCAAATGTTGTGCTCTTAACCACAGGTGCTCTATAGCCTATGTAAGTAAATCGTTTTAGTTAAATGTGTGAGATGGCACTTCAAGAATTAAGTAAACATGATGCAGGGCCCAGTTTAGCCCTTCGCGCAGGAATAAGCTCAGTGGCGGTCATAAACCAGGGGGATGAATCTCCTCTCACTGCATCTCACGGTTTAGTGAATGCAGCCCCAATTCTCCCGGCTAGGATTGCTAGGAAATGATCATCTCCAGGGAACGCCTCTACTTCTACTTTTTATTCTCAGACATGATGTAATATGGCTTAGAAATACCTCATAATAGAGATGTATACATAAAAAAAATGTAAAAAATGATCGCAGCTAAAAAGCAATAAAATGAGCCTAAAGTAACAGACAGATATTTCGAGCACAGCAGGACGATATCATGAACAAAATGTATACTAATGAGAAAGCGACAGCACATTACCTTATACAAGCTCCAGCTGGGCTGTAATTATCACACGCGAGTTAATGCCCCCCCTACTCCATTCACATGCCAGCTGTCCCACGGCAGTAAATATTAAAGGGCAGATGCAGAGACATTATGGCTCTCTTGTCACCGATACAGACACTGAACCCACAGACTCACGGGGGGATTAGTAAACACAACTAAGGGGGTTTTCCTGCAAAGGGTACCTGATCCCAAGGATGGTAACACTTTGGAAGTGCATTCTTCAAACAGAACATAATAATAGTAATACTAATGCACTGACCTAGAAGTTGCAGCTGCCCTTATCCTCTGTGGTCTGACAATTCTTAAAGCAGCCGTATTGATCAATCCATTAAATATTTGGGAACTATACATTAATGATAATCAATTTACTAAAGAACACATCAATTAGTTAAACAATAATCTGTTAGATAAGCTAATACATATACACATTGACTCTAACACTACAGTATACACGCGCACACACACATACACTACACCTGCCCTAACCTTGTGTGTAAACCTGTCTCAACCAGAGCTTGCACTCTTTTTGAATTGTCACAACGAGGGTACCTCAGTAATCGTCCACTTGGGTGCCGTGCCATGATGGCAGCCCAGGCACATGTTCACCATGTTCTGCAAGACTCTAAGGGCCAAGAATTGATTTCTCATCACCATGGCAACCTGGAGTTTGCCAAGCCCTGCATTAAAGTGCATATGCCAGATCCCTTTAAAGCAGATATGTTACTGTTCCTAAAAGCAATGCAGATTAAAATAAGCACTATGTATTTGAAAACCCTCTTAACGTGTATACCATGGGGAAACGTATCTTAACCTTTTCTCAGGATCTGTATTTTTTTTTACTTTAATATGCATTCATCACTGGTGAGACATGAAACTGTCCTATTAAGGTCAGGAAATCAGTTTATAATGCTTGCTGTACCACATTCTTTACAGCGACTGAAAACCAATAAGGTATACACACCATAGGTATGTCTATTAAATGGATGTAGTTAAGCACAGGTTGATGTTACCAGTGGAGTTTGGCAAATTCAGTTTCCCAACATTGCGCATGTACATCCAACGCCTCAGTCAAAGCACCACAACTAGAGTCGGGCTTAGCTACAATTAGCGATAGTAAATGTGGAAGAAGATTAAATAGATTTCAAATTATAGCAACAAGCAGTGTGAAAGGAGATCCCGTTCAGCCAGCGTCTGCCTCGCAGCTGGTCAAGTCCAGCAGTTTTAGACATTAGGTCACAGGCTACAAATTTATTAAAATAAGCTTATGTGAAAAACAAAAACAAAGAAAGTCGTCATTTAAAAATAAAACTCACAAGAGCCGGCAATGACCAAGACCAAACGGCAAGCAATTTTTAAGATTATATAGGTGAAAGTGGAACTGCTCTATATAGTCTAACTGTACCACTGGAGGTGACTGTATCGGACTTGTGCACATGCACTAAACACAGACATTAATACGTAGTTGGTTCCCCTCTTTGCAGCTATAACAGCTTCCGCTCTTCTGGTAAGCAAGGTCCATAACACATGGTTGGGTGAGCTTGGTGTGGAATAACTTTACTGGTCCGTACAGAGCCCTGACCTTAACCTCATCAAAAATCTTTGGGATGAACTGGAATGGATGTCCAGTTCACCAACATCAGTGACCTCACAAATGTTCTACTGGATGAACGGGCAAATATTTCCAAAGAAACACTCCAAAATCTTGTGGAAAGACTTCCCAGAAGAGCGGGAGATGTTATAGCTGTGACCAACTAATAATATTTATGTATTTAGAATGTGATGTCATAAAAGTCCCTGTAATCGTCAGGTGTCCTAACACTTTTGTCTGTATAGAGCATCACCACTCTGCGTCAAACGCTGATGTCACAGTCTAACAGACATAGCCCTGTGGAGGGAGATGCTTTCACCACTGAGAGAGCATTAGGCACAGAACCACTCCACACAGATTTGAGATAGATATGAAACAGGGTGGGATACCTGCTGTCAATTTCCTGACGGGCACATCAGCTAGTGTGCAGTATATATATATATATATATACACACACATACATACGTTTGCTTCTTGACACACAGAGAGAAGCAGTGGGAACATATGTTTACACATTCTTGCTGCTTTCCAAATTGCTGACCCAAGCGGCCCCCTGCCATGCCATCCTTCCAGAAGCAGCTAGGTGCTTGCAGCAATTGTGAGGAGAGGACAGGCAGTCCTTTGCAGCGTTTGATACAGAACCACAATACAGCGAACCAGGAGTGCGGGGGGGACATTCAACCGCTGCTTGCTTTAAAGGCCACAATTAACAACACTGACCTGGAAGAATTTGGAAAAGAAAGCTATAAAAAAATCATTTATTGTAGATACTAACAGAATGGTTAATTTCAATGGTATACATATACAATTAAACAATTCTGTAAATAAGTCAAAAAAAAAAAAAAAAAAACAATTCTGGTGCCATGGTAGAAGTAACAAAAAGATCATTACACTCATATGGAGGTTGCTGCTTCACTTTTATCGCATTGCTATGGCTATTTTTAAAATGTCATACTCATGACCTATTGTGTCAATTCCTTGTATACCTTTATTTTCTAGACAGAAGAGTCCAGCATGACTTACAAAAGAACTCCTTTGTAAAAAGTCATCTGAAATGTCCTTCTCATAAGAACATCTCCCAGGACTCACAAGACCATCTCATGTTCCTAAATGCCCAAAATCTAGCTCATTGTAACATCATCCCGCAGGTGACCTTGTCAGATGAGGCTGTGATTAAACCTCAGGCTTTGAGAGAGAAACCACTGCTATTGAGCTTACAATCAGACTATTCAAAACACAGTCAAATCTATTAGACTAGGAGAACCAATATTTCTACCGTACACTTAATTTAGTGGGTGGAAAAAATGCTACTCAAAGTTTTCACATTTATATTTCCCCACTGTGAGCAAAGTTCAACTCATGGCTGAGGGGGGGGGGTATTATTTGATTTCATACAAGAACCATTTAACATCATCTTTACGTATAACCTGAAACTCATGAGGCCAACTATGACTACACAAGCGAGACAATCCTCCCTGGTATTTGAAGGCATTCGACCAAGCTATCCTTTTGGACGTATGGTGTAAATACGCTCCAGAACTTTACTGCACTGCGTGCGGAGGGCAATATGTTGCTGATTCAGTAACGTGCATCTGTGAAAGGAGCATCATTTTTTGAATTCCAGAAAAAGAGGAACGTCACAGCGAAGCTCTGGACGGAATGCGGCTCATTCTGGCCAGGACGATCCCAGGCAGGTGAACATTTTCTTCCTGAACGTCTAAAACAGTTGGAGTCGTTTGGTAGAATCATACAGCTCTGGTATTTAAAGATGCTGTTCCACTCGGATAAGCCAGCACACCTTAAACAATCTGTAATTTTATTTCCTTCACTTAAATCACATAGACTAAAATACCGTATTTTCTCAATTATAAGACAAGTTTTTTTTTCCAGAGCAAATGTGGGTGGAAATACACACTCACCCATGTTTTATACATATTCATATATTAATAATAAAAGCATATTGTATATTAGAAGCCCACCCTCTGTATATACAACAGAAGCAAGCACCTGCTCAACATCTACACAATTCTTCCCCATCAAGTCATCTCCTCCGGCACTTCAATGTAAACTTATTAATGTACGGAGCATTGGCAAGCATGAGCTAAGGACAGAGGTAAATACTTCATACCACAAAACTAATTAGTGAACTAGTTGGGCCACCTTTGCCCCCGAGCTCTGTTCCCCTGAGGTAAAACAGTCACTGCGAGCAGGGCTCTCTCCACCTAATGTATCGGTTTGTCTTAGTCTGCCAATTCTTGTCTTGTCATACCCATTGAATATATGTATTGTATGAAGCACTGCGTAAATTGTTGGCGCTATATAAATAAAAGATAATAACTTCCATTTCTGCATTTATACAGATCAAACACTCTGATTTACAAACAAAATCAACATCTAGAAGTAGTATATTATAAATAGTTACAATAGTAGTTATATTACGCTAAAAAACAATTACCCAGGGCCAAAACAGCTTTCCGATTCAACGCGCACTTTTAGGAGTTAAAGTTCACTTTGTAACGGCAGTTAAATTATTTTTGTTACTGTGCCTTACTGACCCATGTAGAATTATCTGGCAAAAACAGGTTTATCAAGATATTCACACAGGAAGCAGCAAATCATAACATACTATAGAACTTCCTGTAGAAACAGGAAGCTTAGCTTCAAATACAAAAAACAAAACTCTTTAAACTGCCCGCGTACTCTTAACGTATACACAAACACTACCGCACAATGCCTGCATACTAATGCCAGGAAGATTAATGTTTTCAAAGTAAAATAAACAATCCTACTGACTTGCAAACAAGTTGGGGATTTTTTTTTTCTAATTATTGGAACGTTACAACTGGAGTTTCTCTCCATAATAAGCACTTCAGTAATAAATATCACAACACCTCCTGTTCTACTGAACGTTATGCGTCTGGGTGGCACAGTGAAATACATTAAAACATTAAAAATGACCTTGCTTAAGGCGAACACACATCAACCTCTTAAGATTTATTTTAATCATGATCAAAGTAACTCAATGACGCAAAAAGGAATTCACAAAAATTACCAATGCTGTTGAGATCCCCGTTTATACGCAAACATGGCAATGACACAGATATTTACCTTACAAGGGGGCACTTCAACTGCTAGAGTGTAACATTTTAATGTACCTTTTTCTTTTCCCATTCAAAATGGGACTCATGACAACTGGGTCTTTTCCCAGTCACCCCAGGTCTGTCCCTTACAGGAGATGCTGTCAGCCAAAGATTTTTCTAGCTCAACATACTTTGCGCAATATTTTTAGGGGCTCTTAGACCTGCTATACACATGCATGTTTGCCCCCCTTATTGGTTTTAATGCAAGCTTTGTGCTGGCAGTGATTGGCTTCAAGCACCCATAAACTGGCAGGCATTGCCAGTACTTCATAATGCACTCGTGAGACAGTGGACTATTGATGCACAGTTTGAAAAGCTAAAACTAGAGTAGTTACCATAGGAACCAGTGTGTTTTTGCTACTTATGGAATTAGGCTCCTGCTTTGCCTTAATCGAAAGGGTGTATATATTATATATATGTAGTGAAGTATTTGACCAAAACCTCACTCCTCAGAGATGCTACAAGTTTGACAGAAGAATAAGAAAAGTGAAGGGGAGTATCAACAGTCTATAGAAGAAGGATAACGATATAGTGTGGAGTAACTGGGATGGAGGATGACCTAAATGATATGAAGTGATAAGTGATCAAAAGAAAAAAGATTGTGGAATGGGAATGAAAGAACTCTGGCATAAGTCTAGGGTACGCAATGATAATTTATATAAAGGTGATTATTTAATAAAACAAGAATGAAAAACACATAGTCAAGGAATGCGAAGGCTAACTATACTAGGTTGAGTAAATAAGGATTATGCACCTAGTTGGTAAGAGTAAAACTGAGAATAGCAACAACAGTCTTAAGTTTGTGAGACAACAAGAACGGGAATAGGGTTCACTGCGTCAGATGAACAGAACAAAGTTAATGATGTGTGTGTGTGTGTGTGCATGGTAGAACACAAAAGCATGGTGCAAATGAGGTCCTACAGAGTATTTTACTTCACAAGTCTCAGCCTACAAACATCATTTCACAGAAAAAAGCAATTCATATTGACCAACAAATTATAGACCTGATATAGGCCTTTATAGGCCTAAAAAAAAAAAAAAAACTCAACATTTAGAAAGCACATTCTAACTTACCTTCCAGGCTGTCAGAGCAGGAGGTCCCAATTCCAGTATCTCCACTGTCAGATGTAATACTCAGTCTTCGTACGTGGCTGCTTCTGCCGGTGGATGTACCTGCTGCAGTATGCCACAGCGTATCAGAACCAGGAAGCCACCCTGAGGGTGGGAAATCAGAGCCTGGGGACAACACAAAGAGAATGGTCACATCAAACATGATCACTGTAACATGGCAGGACAGGATCAAACCTGCATGTGGCACACACATAATATACATGTATATTTTCAGCAGTAAGAACTGTCCACAATTCTAGATTTCACAGAAGACTATGTACCAAATGCATTTGTTCTCTCAGGCCACATGATCCTGCCTCTTCTGAAGACATAAATGAGGCTTTTCCCCAACATTTAATCTGGCTACATTTCCAAAATAAATCTAGCGGTAAACAGCATGCAGAAAGGATTTCTTTTAACACATACACGGCAGCATAAAGATATTTTAATCAAAGATTTGCATATTTCCGGTCTTTTCAGTGCAGTATACAATACATCCAAGCAAGCAACTGACCTCCCCCTTCCTAATTGGTTATTAATTTAACAGCTTTTTAAATCTATATAAAATGGGTTTATAACGGGCGCAGAAAACAGGAAACAGAAGGCGGTCTATACAGACACCCACAAAGGAAACTGAATTTCACAAGATGCACTCAGAAATCTTTTTCAATAAAAAAAAAAGCTGATGGTGTGTAGATAATGGTCACGTACATCCATCTTTCATGTTTAACTGATGCATGCTGGTTTTGTTGACAGTCACTTTATCGCTGTACTTCATGAAATCATCCTGCCTATATAAGTGACATGAAATATATGTGCCAGAGAATAAGGCCATGCAACAATGAGTTTTGAGAATACCAATGCATCGATAACCAGATATTTAAATTGTATAAAGTTATAATGACTGGCTTTTGGTGGAAGGTGTTATTCTAGCTTCCAGTTAGACTGACAGATTGATGGATGGATAGCAAGGACTAAACAAAGTCTTAGGAGGATAAAAGTAGACACAAGCTTTGAGATGGGTAAATCTGCTTTCCCAATGGTGAATTTGGTAGTCCAAAGGCAAAAGATGTCCAGCCACCTAGGTCTCCCATTGTGGTCCATAAAGTCAAATTAACATTGCTAAGACATTTTCGTTATATGGAAAGTATTATCCTGGTCCAGCAGCTTATCCAAAGGAAGAAAAGCCAGCAAGGTGCAACCAATAAGCTAAAACATATGCCCAGAACACAGTAAACCCTTAACCTACCCTTTATCAACACACCGCTTAATATGCTGGGCATTTATTACTTTTAATTGACACATCACTCCCTAGTGTTCTGTTATAAAGAACTTATCTGATGCCAATGAAGAGCACATTTAACTTACACTTACCTAAAATGTGCTTGTGCAGTAACTGGCTCATCCTTTTTAGGGTTTATAGTAGGGCTGCAACAACTAATCGATAAAATCGATAATAATCGATAATGAAATTCGTTGGCAACGAATTTCATTATCGATTAGTTGAATCGATTATTATCGATTATAAAATGAGGGTTTTTTCAGAGCAAACGCTCTGAAAAATCCGGCTCATTATATAATCCGTTTAGTCTGACTCACCGTCTCACAGCAGCAGCTCCTACTTACTCCCCCTCCCTGTAATCACTGTGACAACTGGCCCCGCCCCTTACTTCTCCAGGCCAGAACCACATGGCTGTGACACTCATCTAACTGTAAGTATATATATATATATATATATATATATATATATATATATATATATATATATATCTATATATATATATATATATATGATATATATATATAATGTGTATGTGTGTGTGTGTGTGTATATATATATATATATATATATATATATATATATATATATATATATATGTATATATGTATGTAATATATATATATATATATATTTGGGCTACTGAAAGTTAGGGGAGGTGGAGGTTAATTTAGGGGCAGTTATGGTTAATTGGGTGTTTAGGGTTAATTTAGGGGCAGTTATGTTAATAGGGTGTTTAGGGTTAATTTAGGAGCAGCTATGGTTAATGGGGTGTTTGGGGTTAATTTGAGGCAGTTGTGGTTAATGGTGTGTTTAGGGTTAATTTAGGGGATGCTGTGGTTGATGGGGTCTTTAGGGTTAATTTAGGGGATGCTGTGGTTAAGGGGGTGTTAAGGGTTAATTTAGGGGCAGTTATGGTTAATGGGGAGTTTAGGGTTAATTTAGGGGAATCTAAATCCTGGGGGCAGTGAAGTGACATATCTGGGGGTATAAGGCATATACAGTATATAAGGCATATGTGGGGAGGACGGAGTGGTGTATCAGGGTGTATAAGGCATATCTGGGGGTAGAGTGGCATATCTGGGGGTACAGAAGTGGCATGTCTGGGAGGCAGGGTGGCATGTCTGGGGAGGATGGAGTGGGGTATCAGGGGATATAAGGCGTATCAGGCACAGTGGCAGATGTGGGAGGCAGCGTGGCATATGTGGGAGGCATTGTGGGAGGCAGCATGGCGTGGCATATGTGGGGAGGGCAGGGTGGCATGTCTGGGGAGGATGGAGTGGTGTTTCAGGGGGTATAAGGCGTATCAGGCACAGTGGCATGTGGGGGGTAGAGTGGAGTGGCAGATGTGGGAGGCAGCGTGGCGTGGCAGATGTGGGAGGCAGTGTGAAGTGGCATATGTGGGAGGCAGCGTGGAGTGGCAGATGTGGGAGGCAGCGTGGAGTGGCAGATGTGGGGGGTAGAGTGGAGTGGCAGATGTGGGAGGCAGCGTGGTGTGGTATGTGTGGGAGGCAGCGTGGAGTGGCATATGTGGGAGGCAGCGTGGAGTGGCATATGTGGGAGGCAGCGTGGTGTGGCAGATGTGGGAGGCAGCGTGGTGTGGCAGATGTGGGAGGCAGCGTGGAGTGGTATATGTGGGAGGCAGCGTGGAGTGGCAGATGTGGGAGGCAGCGTGGAGTGGCAGATGTGGGAGGCAGCGTGGAGTGGCAGATGTGGGAGGCAGCGTGGAGTGGCAGATGTGGGAGGCAGCGTGGAGTGGCAGATGTGGGAGGCAGCGTGGAGTGCTGTGGTAGGTAGCGTGGCATATGTGGGGGGGCAGCATGGCATGTCTGGGAGGCAGCGTAGCAAGCCTGGGCTCAAATGTGCATATATTGGGGGGCTGGTTGGGAAATAAAAAGACAAGAAATGTATTATCAAAGTTTTTTTATTCTGCTGTTTGTATTTAACATCATTTGTTTAGTAAATAATTTTAAATAAATGAAAAATTTACATTCATTTTTTTTATCCGATTAATCGAAAAAATAATCGGCCAACTAATCGATTATTAAAATAATCGTTAGTTGCAGCCCTAGTTTATAGTCTCCTAGGTGAATTAAGTCCCGTCTATGAACTTGTTTTCTCAGATCGAAGTAAACATAAGAGTGTCCCCTACGTTCCCAGGGCCCTTTGCAACCACCAAATTTACTACGTTCCATCATGTATATACTAGTTCAAGCTTCCTAGCATTGCAACCTGCAGTTGCTTGATGCCAAGACTTATCGTTTCGTATGCTTAAATATTTAATAAGAAAATAATCCATCTCTATGTTGGAAATCATAGTCTCCTAAAACATCATGTCTGGCTCCTTAGTTTTACGACCTGTATCCCACCTCTGGAATATAATATCATAATAACCATTGTTACAATGTATTTCTGCCATCACTCTGGGAAATGTATTTTGCATCCACAAGACCTTACTTAGGCTGCAATCAAAATCTTATAAACAGCAGTGAGATCTACCGTTTCTATTTCCGCTCCCTCGAACGGAAATATAAATCTCTTTGTACTGCATAAGTGCATGGTTAAAGCCAAATGCCCAGATGGTTCTCATTATGGTTTTAGATCAGAGCGGCATTACATCATGCCTCTCCCCCTATTTGTCCTCTCTGTGCATGTTTCACTGAATGAGTGCACCAGCAGACCACAATAGGTTAAGCCATTAACTACTAGATAATAAAAATTGCAGTACCGGGACTCGGCGGACGGGATGATAATTCTTACATATCAAAAATTTCTTTGTACACAACATCAGGGGTACAAACTGCTTTACTGGGGGTACCTAATCGACATGGTATCCGTGCCACCACAAGTTCTGTATCATTTCGATTTCCTGACATTGGCAACAATGCACGATATGTACTTACAACCAAACTTTTATTTATTATTTTTTTTTTAAGCCTAAAGAGCTAATTGCTGTATAATGCAAGTAAAATTGCCTCAAGGACATAAGGGCAAAATGCCAGTAAGATTGCCTCTAGGGCATCACACCAGTTGTCAACTAATTATATTTAACTATGTATTTTACTTTGAAGGTAAGTTGGTGTTTTGCCATTCATTTAGATTTAATAAAGCCATTATTAAAACAATACCATGGCATACAGCACTACTCAGTTACCCAAGTCTGTGTTATAGATATGTCTCTAACTGTTCAGCTGAACACAAAGTCACATAGTAGAGGCGAGGCATTATGATTTCCTCTAGACAAAAGGTATTTAGACAATCCACTTATTGGATTTTATGTAGCGGTAATGCTTTCCTGTCAGCGATTACCATAGATGCAGCATTTTTACAAGGTAAGTATTCTTTCTTCTCTGCAAAACTTTACTAAGTATTAATATGCATTTCTGTTTGGCAAGGCCGTATGGGGCAGTAAACCGTTAGATTAATTAAACTGTGGGTTAAGTAAGAGTATCTCCAACACGGATGAATGTTTTGTAACACATGTCATGTGCGAGTGGCTACACCTTTAATTATTGATTTCAAATTGTTATTAAACATGAATAATATATAAATGAAATAGAGCGGAAACTGCCATTATTCAAAGAGGTGCCAGCTTGAATATATCAGTAGTTTCTGAATACTGGTTTTTTCAATAGTCATCAAAATCAACATTATAAAAAAAATGGTGAAAAATTCTTAATTAAAAATGAAAAACCAGCGACTCCTCTCTGTGCTATAAACAATTTATCATCTTTTATCCCTTGTAATTTTCTATAAGGAGCATTATTTTAATCGGGCCAGTAAGAGCTATAAAAAGTAACATTGTATAAAATAAATATCGGAAAAATTATAAATCATGACTATTTACTAAAAGGGCACATATTTACAAACTTTTGTAACCCAATGTAGCATTAAAAAGTACTGCTGTATTGTTCCTAACAGAGCAATCTAAGGAAGAATCCATAATCTGGGAGTACTTTAACATGCGTTATTCCTTAATGGGAACCGAATAAAATCCCTTTTTATGTAACCCTCCCTCATATCAGCCATCGAATCATGCCATATACAAATCTTGGTTCCAAAGGCCAACCTTTTTAGGCATAATTGCAAACACTTATGCAATTTTATAGTAATATGAAATCTTGTGTGTCACACTCATACATGTTGCTTAGCAACAGATGATGCAAGTGAATGATTCAAAACCAATCCCAAACAGAAAGTGTCACAAAAATTAATAAATAAGAACAAGGCAGCTGTCTAATTAGGAGATTGCATTGCCCATTGTACAACGCTGCAGAATATGACGACGCTATATAAATCATTAAATAATTTTGCATCCGGAAGAAAGATTATGTGCACAATTGCAGATTCATTCGTCTACTCTAGCAAATGCAGGAAGTGATGGCTTCAAACCAAATACAAGCTCCCCTTAGACAAGGTGAAACAAAAAAAGGTAAGCTCAGCTCCTTTCCGCACACAAGGAGAGAGAACAAACAGCGTGCACGAGGGATTTAATTAGAAGTAGTCTGATTTCAACACCGTTGTACTTTTCCACACATGCTAATCTATTTTGGGAAGTGAGACAACAGTAAATGATATCTTGGCCCCTGACAGTGGTTTGCCATAGGGAGACACCTGATCGGTCAGTGACTATATCACAAACAAAACATCCATTTCCTTGAATAGGAGATTTCCCTATATAGAAAGCTCAGGATTAAGGCATCACTGTGAAGTAACTACTAGAATTAAAATGATAATCTGTTATTTCTGTACGGAACAAAAGGGGAGCTTTAAGCAGATCATGATTTAAACATGCATGGGGAAATTCATAATAGACAAGAAAACCACCTAATGATAACATAATAGACAAGAAAACAGTAGTCAATTCCAAGTCAACACCACCAAACTCACCACTTTTAATTCACAAACTGTTAAACCAACTCATAAACATAGTTGGTTCGTATCTGCAGGTCCTGACTATGACATCATTTTGCATTTACTTCCTTCTGACCTTTTTTTGTGGTTCTTATAAAGCGTTTCATGCCTTAGTCTCCCAGTCTAGGCCTTTACATCTGCTCTAGCTATAAATAACAATCAAGAATAGTGATTAATAAGAAAAGGATAAGGGTTTTTTGTTTCATAAAAGGAACCAAGTGACACTTAAACATAAAAAGAACAACTGAGGCAGGGAAAAAAATATTACCAATAGATATGCTATTAGTCACTTAACCACAGACTTGAAATTGACTTCAGCTTTTAGTTTAGGACATACAAGGTGAATAAAAAGGTTTTAGAGCTGCAGCTTCTTTCACATTTTATAACAAGCAGTGTAATTTATAAAAGAGAACTTTCACCATCACAGCTTTTAAAATCTTTTTTAGTAAATACATATTTAAGATATTTCAAAAGTTCAGGGACAATGAGGTAAGCAGCAGCCAGTGCAAAGCCAACACGATCTAGTACTTCCTAAATGTTTCCCTCCAACTCCTCACTATCATATGTCTTTACATTTCCGCTTGGCCCTCTTGTAAATGCATGAATTCCTCCCCATCATCTGCCTCTTTCCTCGCTCTCCTGCTCCTAACCTTGCAGGAGATATGTCTGGCCAAACAAATCTCCTGCTTGTCAAAGAACATGAATGCTATACTCGCTACCAGCCGGCTCCATCGCTGGCTCAAGCCAAAGTTCTGAGGGAGACTAACGAGATCCACGTGAGGATGCACACAAAATGTTCTCATCGATTTAAGCAGCAAGGGAGTTCTTTCCTGACACTAATTGCTTCAGACAGGCAACAGTGTTGAGAAAACGGGATCCGAGAATGGAGCAGTGCAATTTATTTATTACAGACTAAAAAATTATGCTGAAGTACTCTTTAGTCCTCAGAATTGCTCATTCTGTAATTTATGTAGAACAAGTGTAACTAAGTCATATTTTTATATGATCATCACCGAACCTTTGGTTATCTACCCATTGGCTGCCTCGACCCCAGTGAGGTTTTAAACATAAGTGTACAAGAACAGGCCTCTGAAATGAGGAAATAAAAGTTTTTTTCACCGTTTGCCTCTAGATGAATTAACAGTGTTGGTCTTCAAGCCAAATCATAAGGAACATTCACAGACAGCTGTTTAAAAAATGCCTGCCTTTTCTTCTCCACGCAACAAAATCACCGTTACTTAATAAAAACAAGACCTCGTGCAACACTCTTGTGACGATTTGTGCTCTACAAAAAGCTTGTGTTCACCACTTACACTGAAACCTAGAGTAGAACTTTTGCAAAAGATTTCTAGCCCTAAGAAATGCAAAACAAGGCCTTAAATTGTTTAACTCTACCAGAGGAATAAAAAATACATCAACCGTCTGTAAATAATGTGGGTTATGAGCAAAGGCACAAAGGCCTTCTGTATTCCAGGAGAATTTTTTTCCCCGATCAATCCATTTTGATCCCATGGTATACAGTGATGAGGCAGGTAAAGCCTGGTTATATAGAATACCAATTTCCTTGGCATAAGCAAGAATCTAACTTTACTACTCTTTCTTTTATTCCTGTCTTCAGTTGACAGTTTCAGACTAGAACAGAAACCCTGTCCCAAGTTGCAAGCACTACATATCTGAAGCTACAGGAGGCCTTCAAGCAGCCATCTGAAATAGACTTCTGTTAACTGGTGTCTCACTTTCAAAAATAATTACAGTGTCCCTATTTTTATTTTCTGGTAACATACTACTAACAGGGTACTTTCCACCAACAGAAAGACCAGACACATTAGCCCAAGGAAAGTCTTTTGTGGAAGCTGATGTCCTTCATTGGGCTAACACCGAACAAGAAGTAACATTACATAAGTTAACGGGAACTCATAGGTCAGGAGAGACCATTCTGATCTTCTCCTATGAAACAAATCCCTGACACATGAGTTCTGAGGGGTATATGTAAGTTCAATATGGTACATACATATTAGTAAGAGTCCAAGACAGAAGATGATATCACTTCATAGTCAGGTGTTACGTACCGGACAGAAAAAAATAAAAAAAGCAACCTCTTTCATAAGGCTAGCATGGTGATTTGCCAAGTTTCTCATGATCTTAGTCCACACGCATGAAATGTACCTAGTTAAGCAACAATGTTTTGCAAAGAGGCAGATGATGAGTTTCGAAATAAATGTTTGGCCCATCTTCCTCTTGAAAAAAAAATCCTTCCCTAGAGGCAAAACTATCTAGAGAGAAGGCCCTTCCAACAAGGGCAATATTCAGGGCCAGCACCTTATAATTTATGTCCACAGAAAAGACATGACCTATCTAAAACAAAAACATGAAATATTACTTTTGTCAAAGTATAACAAATAGGAAGTGAACACAGAATCGTAGCCATTCTGAAAGTATTTATGTATTACAAACGCGTTTAATTGCTTTTGTGAAACAAATACACTGTGACCTCCTGTCAAAAATGGGATACCATAAAAGATAACATTATAGTAAAGCCAATGTTTGCTCTGGACAAACAAATTCGCATTAGCAGGCTGAAGGGGAGAAAATTCGCATTTTTTGTAGAGATCACAAGACAAACTAGCAGAAGTAATTGGAACCCTACACAGCTATACAAGTATACTGATATGTAACGGATGACTCCATATGCTTTTAAACATGACTGTGTCAGGCCTGGCTCAAGAAGTGTTCTTTATAGATGGGTTCTTTTTTGTTTGTTTGTTTTTATAAGCAGCAATCATAAAGGGTGTCCATTGCTTCCCACTACCAACTAGCTGCAGCGTTTCCATTTAGCGAGAATGCAAAGCTTAAAATAGCGAGCGTCAGTTAAGAACGAATGCGTTCCTGACGAACAAGGATTCCTTGTCAATGGCCAGACACGAGTTTCAGTTTTCACACAGTGCACAGTCTGTGTAGGGCTGGCTTTGTTTATTGCCACATACGGGTGAGAATAGATTCCTTTAATGAGGAGGGTGCTTTCGATGAGTCCAAAGCAACATGATGCAGTCATGAAAGTGTTAAATGCATTATAGCAGAACACAAGAATGCTTTAATACATAAAAAAGCTCCCTTAAGCCTAAAAATGTGCTCATATCGTCTATAAGGACAGCCTAAAACGGATACATTCCCATTAGGCCACGTCGGTACCTAGCATTAGAGTACGGTCAGTTCAGAGCTCACGGGACCAGAGTCTGCCAAAAGCATTAAAACAGCCCGACAGCCTCCGCATTATTTCAGCACAACAAGCACCGCCGGGCTGAAGAGAAGACATGTGGGACGACAATGTCCACGACACAGCCTGGAATCCCTCCCATTTCCTTCAACCTTCCTGGGAAGAGAAGGAGCCATCTCACGGTCACCATATCAACGTAAACAGAACATAAATCTTTTGGGTGGTAAACAACAAGGGGTACTATGCTGCTCTCTGGCCCGACAATACGAGTGCAATACTGTGCCAATATACAGAAGCAAGCAGTGATGCCATGGAGAATGCGTAATCAGGGATGATGCCAACAGTAGCACAGTTTAAGTTGCCATGGCGCTTCACAAATGAGCATAAGACGCACACAGTCTCCACAAACAGACTGACCGTTACCTACACCAAGTTCAATGGAAACAACCATGAACTCTACTACTGAAAGTGCCTACAGGAAGCACAGATTGTCCCAGTCAGAGCCCTAGGACATGGAATTCCTGCTGACGTCAATTGTGTGTTAATAGCAGCACGGTGTGATTTATCATAGATCACACAACACGGCCAGGAAAAATGAAACCGTAGCAGACGTGTGCGTGTGTGTGCCACTCACACACATGTTCAACACACAAAACAGGGCTGTAAAGTCCATTCCCTGAAACGACTCACAGATGAGAGCCCGCCGGTGTTTAATTTAGGCCTTCAACCACCATCCTGGTCAGGATGTGTATATTTCAGACATCAAGCACTGCAGGGGACCGCAGGGTGCCAGGCGCAGGGCTGCACAGCTTGACACACACTCCTTTCAAAGGGGGGATCCCTGCAACTTCTTTTGTGTCACACAAAAGACTGATTACTGACTCATGTTTCATTAACAGATCACTTGGAAAAGAAAAAAGAAAGGAAGAGGAAATAGTTTCCCCTACATATTAGTGAACGGTATTGTTATAACACAGCATGTGTGTATGTATGGATTTACTGCCCCATACTGCAATAGAAATAGTTATATATAACTAACAGTACTATTAGGGGCGATTCCTTTAGGGCTTATTGTGTACACAGATAAGTATTGTCTTATCCATTTCACACACAAACACACACTATCCCCAAGCTGCCTGTGCAGCACAGCAGTCCACCTGGTGGCATCTATTGTCTGCTCACACCGGGGCTTTATCCTCCCGGCAGGACAGAGGGGGTCTCTTGCCAGTCCCAGGGCAGTGATTGGTGTGAAGCTCATTGTTTGAAGTCACTTACCTGAGGGGTAACTGTTGAATCCGGGTCCGTAATTCGAGATCATCCTCCCCCACATACCTGCGGGGGTCACACCGGTATTAGTGAACAGACAGGCAGGGCACCCAGGGGCAAAGCAATGACTACTCCGTACAGATCCAAGGGCTGGGGCCGGCCTGGGTAACTGGCAAGCTGGGGGCAGATCACTCGTCCAAATCCTGACCATGAGCACATCCCTGTAGTCCCTCCAGTAACCCCCAAGAAGAAGACATGCCCGCCAACCGCTCCTTATCTGTGTGTGACCCGGTGCCGGGCTCCAGCGCTGCAGGGCCCGGGATGCTGCCTTTCACTCAGCCTGGACTGAATGCACACTCCGAGGCTGGGGTGGGAGGGCTGAGGAGTAGGAGGAGCAAGGACTGAAACCAAAGCACGTTCACTGTGACACAGGCCAGCAGGGGGCGCCCGCACACACTTGTGTCCTCCATAGGCAGCGCGCTGGTGGTCTCCAGTAGGTTTAGTCTTAGTGTTACTTGTACAGGAATAGCAGTCTAAAGCAGTCGAGTAGTACATACGGATGTTGTGGTTATGTAACGCTTTTAAATAGCTATGTCGGTTGCTCTGCAGAGAGACCGAGTAACTGTCACCTTGCATAGGTTTCTAGGAAAGGCTGGGATCGCTTACAATCTTCCAATATTAACCCTTTAATAGAGTGCGTAACAAAGGTTTTAAGGTAGCGAAATGTTAATGGGGTAACAATTGTTGCTTTGAGAACCGACCTTAGGGGAACCATTACTTGTCACGTGTAAAAAAAAATCTGAGTAGTACTTGGGCTGTAAAACAGGGCCGAATGGGGTAGAAATGGAGAAGGTTAGAAAACTGTGGTTGCGCCAGCGCTGCTAGCTTACATGGGAATCTCAACATTTTATTCAACAACCGAACATACATTACGTATAAGTTAGACTGCTACGCAGAGCAGAAACACGAACATCAGCAGTTTAACCCCCCCAATATGTCTTGTAGCCAAACCAGGACACCTTTGTTGGGGAGTGTGGCCGAGAGAGGGACAAGACTGTCTGCCAACCTGACCTGAAGTAGTGCCACCATGTTGCCACATATTTCAAAGGACAGTTTTATGTCCCTGACACTCACATTAAAGTAAAAAGTGTATTAAAGTACTATGTGAGTTTAATAAACATTATTAAAAACAAAAGTAAAATAAAAGACCTGACCAATCAGCGGCAGGAAAGTATTTCCATTGAAATTAATGGGAGCACCTGTCACGCGCACCCATGGTGGAGCTGACAGCCACACAAAATAGATTGATGGGGGGGGTGTATATGGGGGGATTCTGCAGTATCCCCTCATGGATTTGCAAAAGGGGTAGCAGAAGCATTATTAAACAGAAATCTACTTACATTAACCAGAAATCCTAAACTTGTAGTGCTGCCATCACTGCAAGGGATTCTGGCTAGACACATGCAAATAAGGCTAACAATGATCACCTTTTTTGATTCTATGTACATTTAAGGGACTATGCCGCTATCACATGCATTAAAGTGCATATGATGGCTGTATAGTGTTATGCTAAAATATAATATAGTGGTAAGTGACATCTCCCTTGCAAAGAGTGCAAGGGAGATTGTGGTAAACAATGGCATTGCGGGCCAAGTCCTACCTGCCCCTAACATATTTTTAGAGAGAAAGCCATAACCCTTTTCATGTGTTTTCCATTTATTTAGAAACTACAGTAAATTAAACGATATAATTCAAGTTTTAAAAACAGAATGGAAGACAACATATTCGCCATCCATGCTGTAAAAGGCAGGATTACTTTAAAATTAATTTGAAGAAAGAGCAAAACAATGTCCCACTAATAAATAACTTTGAAGTATATAATAATAAAAATAGAGGATAATAGATTACAATATATATGGATAATCTTGTGATGGATCTCAAAAACCTTAGAGTCATGTTCTAAATCCTGTTTCCACACTTCCACAGTAACTCATTCTTCCTGGCATCAAAGCAGAGGAAAACTAGGAATGTTCTTCCAAAGCTACATTAAATTTAAATATTATATACATTAGTTACGCCTTCAAACAATGTGTGCAATGTCTTCTCCACCATTTATTGTGAGCTCACAAAGCCATTGTAATATCTTTTACGATGACATAGTAGTTATCCATCAGCCAGGACACTTCCCAGTACGTGGGATGGAGTGGTCCCTTTTGACTTTTGCCAATCTTCAGGTAACAGTTATGGTATTAAGACCTATAATGGTTGTGTATTTCATTAAAGCTATTTACAAATTATTATAGACCCAGCATGTAAATTATAAATCTAAGAAATATATAGTTTGAGGGTAATAGAAAAGCTACTGGGATAGGATTGTCAAACCCTAGTAAATTTACAGGACAGAATGTATTCCATAGGTGGGGGTCATATTGGTTCGTGAAGCCAAGTAATTTGGAAAATACAATTTGTACATTACCTCTACTTTTACAAACAATAACATCCACACCTATCCTTTTTGTTCTCCTTAAATAAATTAGATACATAGATACATTACATTGGCTGTCAGTATTTTTTTACATAGTGTGAGTTAAATACAGGTTTGCTACAGAGTAGTAAGCATTGCTTTTAAATTTTTGGTCCAGGGATACTAGGTGTACCCAAAAAAATGACAGTTACTCCCTGCTTAGGTCTCTACTACTCCCCGCCTACTTCCAGTCTTCCTACTCAAGTCTAACTTGTGCTACCCTCCTACATGCGGCTAGCTGCACCCCCACTGAATTAAGCCACATCTCAAGAAGAGGAGAAGCGCCAGGTAGTCTACCATAAAAAGATCTCATGTAAGATTATGCCATGTCAACAATAGAATCTCACAGGGGCTGGCCATTTCTAATGTATAGTTAATATTGTGAGATTAAATATTTGTTCTCATGCATTCTGGCATAGGCTGACTAGGCCTAGAGTGGTAGTTCCAGGAGGGCAGCAGCCCCTCCATCATTAAACAGGGACAGATGGTACGCCATTACTCTATGGGCCGGTTAGTAAGATCAGAAACTTTCTGTGGAACAAGCCCATATACACTGATACTTACTTATTACTTATTCTAGCAGCAACCAAGGAATCTGAATGCGTATGCCTTTTAGGTTGTGCTCTACCGTTTCTGTATTTATTTTTTTGGTGTTGTGCATGCTTGGAGGTTCTAACCAAACCTTGGTGTTGAGCAGCCCCACCTGCCACACAGGTGCCTCATTAATGGTGTCCAGAGAATGCTTTAATTTGCTTGAGAGTCTCATTTTGGTTAAAATGCAATGCAATCCCATTGATTCGGCTCCTTGGTAAGCAATATGGCTATGAAAAATTAGATAGGACTTGCCAAAGTTAGGGTACGTAGTGGTGGGCTAAGCAATATAGTGTGACAGAATCCCCAATATTTATGCATTATGTGTTTTATGAACAGTGTTTGCTAGCCATACACTGAATTGGTCATTATTATTCTAGCAGCAGCCAGGGAATCTGAATTTATCTTGTACACTCCCATTTCTGTGTATTTTGTGACTCAGGGCTGTGCCTTCTTAAATGCAGAGAGACAGGATTTGTTGTCAGCATAAAGGGTGGCAGCAGCAGAGTTAGGTGGTGGGGGGCTGCTGCTCCGGGTCAGGCCTAGGACAGTGCCTTGCCAAAATATGCCATTGCTCACACCACAACTCAAAAGGTTGTACAATCCTGCCACAGTTGTTGCTTGCACTAGGTACACCGAAATAAGAAAGCATACATCCAACATATCAGGTGTCCAAATCAAGACACCTACGCCAGTGGAAGAAATGGGTGGATTAGACAATAAAAGTCAGTGTGGCCAGAGGAATGGTCACCCACCTTTCCTGAAGAGCTACCTCATGTTGCCAAGCTTTAGAGTGTTGCAAGAAGACCACATGGGAGCTGTAATGGAGATCTTGTAAAAGTTAAACATTTCCCTCAATCGTTCTGCCCTCAAGGCTAGTCAGGAGAGATCAAAGGTCCTCCCCAGCTGACCTCTGATCCCCATTGCCCGCAAAAGTGAGGCATCGGGATACTTACATTTTATTTATAATAAAATAAAAAATATTGCACTTTAAGAATTAAAGTTTTTATGAAATCTATGTTTGTACTTGTAGTTCTCTAAACTGCTACGGAAAGGTGTGTTGCTGCCAAACATGCAGGAACAGGTGGTGGGGCACAATGTGACAATTCCCTTGGAAGGTGTTCTGGAAGTGCTAGCAAAGCCATTTGCAAGGGATCACCCAGAAAACATTGCATTATTCTTCTAAGATCAAGCCATTCTTTTTAAAAGTAGAGTATTCAAAAACCCAGTAGTTTAAACTACATTCTATTATTACCATTATTATATTCTAAAAGCTTTTTGAATTCCCAAACCTCTTGTAGAAGCTTACATTTTCTGAAATGTTGTACTGCAACAGGTTGTGCATTCTTTTTTGCACTGTGCAGAAATGCATATACATCTGTTTTGAGTACAATTATCACAGTCAGAAATACTCAACTCAGTATGATCTCATTTTGAATTTTGTTTCTAAAGAGCCAAGTTGTGTAACTTAAGACAGAGACTCTGACGAATCTGACGCGCAGTAAAATGATCTCTGTGCGCTGTACATTGCATGCCCGGTTACCCGGTGTCTTCTGATATCCAGCTGTTTCCTTCCTTCAATCTGAATTCTTGCTCAATGTTTGGCAATGAGTTTGTAGTACTGTTTATTTGCAGCAAACATCTCTCTTCCTGACATTTATAACCACAAAAGCTCTTCTGTCAGCATCTTTAGCCTGCAGAACATTAAGGAATTTTGTCCCGCACTTCACTGCTCCACTCGCATTACCTGTAGCACAGTAAAACTGAGCTTGCCAAACCTGAAAAATGTAAGGGTTTTCACTATGCGCCACAAAACATATAGTTGAAATCTTGTGGGGCTAAAGTCTCAAGGTCATGTAAACAGGAGTTTCCACTTACACAGAAACATAGATTTTGGCAGCCGTTAAGTACAATTTAGTCTCCAGTCCCAGTCATCTAGTCTCTGCCCTGACACCATGCTTCACATATAACGATAAAGAGGTATCTTTAAAGACTTGCCTCTTTATGCCCATTTTTTTAGTTTTAAGGAGGTGGGTTGAGCGAGGTCACTTAATGTTGAATTGCGTGACCCTGACGAAGAAGCGCAGCAGCGTGCTGCATGGAAGGCAAGCCAAAGGCAGGGTAAGTGAGTTCCGTGTGTGTCTGGTTATGTTAGTGTCAGGAACCGCGGGACATTAACTAGCAACCCTCAGCATGGCAGATCAGATATCTACCGCTCTCACCACCAGGAGGATCTGTGGTTGCTGGGATTCCTGTCTTCCCTACATCCCTGCCCAGTTTGTCTCTGGTTCCTGACACACCTGTGGGGCCTTTATGTACCAGGGGCGCTCCCAGGATCCCTTACTAGAGCATTGTACTTCCTAGCCCTGCAGTACTAAGTGTGTCTGTGTATTCTGGTTTTGACTCTTGGCCTCGGACCAGTGACCACTCAAATCAGTTATTTTAATCCATAAAGTTCCAGGAAGAAGGAAGAAATGCATTCCTTATGCCACAAACTATTGGATTTATTTAAAGTACAATACTGGGAGTAAACTTAACTCTTTAAGAGGGTGGGGTCTTTAATATTGCCTTCATTGAACTGTTTTTGGTATAATAACATTTACCTTGGACTAGGTACTTATTATTTTTGTCTTATTATCCATTATCACACTTCGACTAGCACAGGACACTTTTTTCTGATTTGCTTCACATACATTTTTTCTGATCTGTGTTTTGGGTGCAGTTCAGGTCCATTGCTACTGGCACACAAGCTCACCTGAATTTTTTTTTTAGCATTCTAGTTTCCTCAGACTGGTTGCAGCAAAACCCCAGTTTGTTGTCAGTCCTGTTCCTGTAAATGGTGCATAGGAAGAAAGCTGCTGCAGCAGACAGACGTCTGCATCCAGGTGCACCTACACCAGCCTGCCACATGCAGGGTTCTGATCCCAAACCTGCCCCTTGACAGAGACCGTCTGGGTGTGAGTCCGCCTGCATTTATGCATGTAGATGTGTGTCTGGGAATGTTAAACATTGTATGCGTGGATCTGAGTATGTTAGTGTGAGTGTCTGGGTATGTTAGTGTATGTGTTACTGTGTGTCTAGTTATGTTAGTGTCTGAGTGTGTGTGTTAATGTTAAATGTCTAGATGTGTTCATGTGAGTATCTGTAAGTTTGTGTGCCCCTCCCGAAGCCAGGCTCTGGATCCACCCATGAAATGAGCATGCTGAATTATTATTAGCTTTTCTTTATATTATATAGGTTACCGTACATGTGACAAAAATGTTTTCTGTTATTATATTGTAATTATATTGTGCCAACAATTACTCAGCGCTATATAAAAATACATAGAATGAAGGAGTATGACATAACTAGAATGTATGGACTAAGGTAAACAGATACATGCTTACAAGCTTTATCAGGGGATGTTCTTTAGTACATTTAGTACATATACCAAAACTTTGTAATTTAATTGACTGATCACCATTTATGAGAAGGAACATCGGGTAACACAAATATTTTTGTTTTTTCAAACTGCAAATTAATGGAAAGAGTTAAATGCATGCTGTGTGTGGGCAGAGCAGCTGCTGTGAGATAGAGGGAAATTGACAAGTTTTGTAATGGCAGTTGAACAGTGAGCAGATTGTATATGCCGAAGCAAATGATCTCACAAGGCAGCATCATTGTTGAGCTTTTTTGGGGTAGTCCAGTGGTTGGCATGTACTCTTAAAGATAAAATGGATTTCCTATGTGCCTTTTACATTTTTAAATGTATGATTATATGAAATTTATGTGATAAAGAAGCTGTAAGAGCCAATATATATGTTTATATAATATTTAAACATGTAGACCTAGTTTCACTTATGATCCATTTATATGCCTCTTTTTCTATGGGTTGCTCAATGTACCTATATGTCATTTTCAGAGGGCTAATCTCAATAATAAGACAGACTTGGGTAACTAGGTGAGTGACGCAGTATTTCATCGCATTGTTTTCAAACAGAAGAGTTCAGTAACTTTTATTGTTAAAAGTTAAAGCTAAACTTGTTAAAAGTTAAAGCTAAAGCTATAAAGCTAAATTAACAGCAGAACACCCACATACTTTTAAAGTTAAATACACTGATAAATATACTTAATAACCAGTGTCACGCACCTAAAAGTAGTCAGTATGTGGTGGTATAAAAACAATCTTCATATTGTAAATAATAGCTGAATACATTTGTTAGTAAGTTGTATAGATGAAAGATCTTTAATTCTGTGTGCCCTGATATAAATCTGGCATGTTGCTGTGGAAGAACAGTTTATGGTATCATTCATGCAAACCTTTCTCGTGATGATATGATTCCTAGTAGTTGGAAACAACATAAACACATAAGAAATAAATCATAAGTCCTGTTCTAGGTCAGTACAGTGATGTGTTTGGCTTCAGATACACGAAACACACGTTATATCTAGCATGCAAACGTTTGTTGAATTATGTGATTGGTCTGTTGTGATCTCATCTGTCTGCCCAGCGCACTGTACTTGGAAGCATGCAAGAACCGTTATGTATTTCTTAGAAAAAGCCAAGAAAAACAAAAAATTCATAATGTTTAAAATAATATTGATGCAAAAAAGACTGTTACTGAAACCTAATCATCGAAGAACAATGCATCTTCGCATACAAGATAGTTGTGAGACCTTCATCAAACACAGTGCATTTCAGTAGCAAAGTCTCACCATGTGAATTTGTGTTCTAAATTTTTGAGAATATTTATGATCATCCATATACCTCTCGTAAAGGATACTGGACCCTCGTTTTAGGAAAATTGAGACTGCAATTTTATATTAATTTTTGTTTTCACCATCCATGTGTATTAAAAATGGATTGAATTGTTGCATGTGTGAGGAGATGAGTCTGGGGCCAATGTTGTCTGGATAATCCTTTGCTAGTATGTCAACTCCCTTGCCCCTGTTAAAGTGGTTATTTAAGCTATGGTTATGGTTATTTTCACTATTATTATTTTGTACATCAGAACTAGTCGCCTGCCTTCTGCTGTAGACTTACTCTGCTACACATTACCTCAATTACACACAACCATAAAGCAAATTCCTGTACAACAACAATAATATACCACAGACTAGGTTGAAGACATATTAATGACCTTTGTGTCAAAAAAGTCAAGCAAATGTAACGCATGATTTTCTTTCAGGAGTCTAAGCCATAACTGAAATAAAGAGATGTATCATTCTTGCATCCCCACTTTGGGAAGGCTATGCTAAGCTGGAAGGCTAAAACATCACCATAAAAGAAGAGACCACGTGGAAAGAATAAAATGGGTCACTTTTTGTTCTAGTATCATGAAGGAATCCAAAAGTCTTTAAGAAGAACATTGCTTGAGGCACCTAGCTATTCGGATAGCTGCATCCTAATGTTAACATCAATTCATTTCATTGTAGCTCATGAGATGGTCAAGACTACGTAGAAATTATAAATAAATGCTTATTTTTGTATGTGTTACTAAGCCAACATGTGTGTGTATACTAGTACAGAAGCTATCTTATCTCCATATTATTCCCCACTTAGTAATCTTTTCTCTGATGTTAAGTCGTTGCTTGTTGTTGCTTGTTGTTGCTTCAGACTTCAGGACAGGAAATTGATAATAGATGCTATTTTGTCCACGCTAAGGCATGGCTCTGAGCTTCCTTGAGTTACAAACTAAATATCTCAGTTTCACATAACACAGATAATATATTGACCTTACTGAGTTGGCATACATTTGAAAGAGCAATTCAGTGTTTTTTTTTCTATATAATGATTGACCTATATTTTGTTCCCAAAAGGCCATTATGTTTTCATCGCTGTGACACTGCACAGCCCCAGGGAGAGGTTTTGTTTGTTATTTGTGTGCACAGATGTGCAAATTTTGTGTATGGGTCCCTGGGATGGAGGATTTGGAGGGCAGGGTGGGCCAATGGTCCCACTCTAAATTTGCAACAGACTGAATGCCCAAGCCAAGTTTGCAGGGCCCAGCCAGGAAGTTCCTCTGTGCTCCCAGGGCAAGGATAGGCCCTGAAAATCCTGAAGGTTATCTGCTTGGGCTTGTGTTTTTGGTCTGGGGGAGCTTAGCTGGGTCTGGATCTGGCAGGGAGATGTAGTTAGTGGGTGTTAAGGCTGGTCAGCCTTGGTTAGTAATTATAGCGAGAGAAGTCTCAAATTCGGCTTTATTTTCAGGATTTTGTTTTGGGATTTTTGTTTTGTGCACCTGTATATAAAAAACACAGTTTGCTGAAATTAAGTGTTCCTGAGCCTTACCCTTCACTGTACAAATCAAGGGCTTATTCAGTTAAACAAGAGTGGACCAGAAATGTATGGGATTACCAAGAAAAGTTATTGCCACATTTCATTTCAAACCTTGTCCATTAGCATTGCACTTAACTTTACCCTCCAGTGCACTACCACTCTACTTCTATTGCAATATAGACATACATTGTGTTTGTATTGCAGCCGGGTATACATGTCGTAATATTCTTTGTGCAGACTACAAGCCACACAAATATCTGTCTAGGCTTAAAGCATATTGCATTCAAAATGTTTTAAGAATTCTGATTCATTTGTACTGAGTTATGGGGGTGTGTTCAAAAAACACATAGCTGACCTGAAAATAATTGTTCTTTGTTGATAAGTTAGGTGACAGACATGCCCACCACAGCTCTGCTTGGAGAAGAAGCTCACTGGGTGTAGCCATTCATAATGTATAGTGATAGTGGTGTGTTGAAACTATAACTCTCCTACCAACTCCTGCCTAAGTGAATAAATTCCCATCAGCAGCATATTCTAGCCCAGGGCCCCTCTATCGTGCAACCAGGTGCACCGTAGCTCAATGGGCTAGTTATAAGGGAGGTCTCTGACGTCTCCAACTAGCCTGTTTGCACTATGGAGGACTGTGCCCAGCTGACAAAGCCTCAATAGCTAGCTGTACCTGGTACCACGTGTCCTTCTGAACAGAGCCCCAGGATAAATGATCATGTCCCAGAACTCAGCAGTGAGTACTGCAGCTGCAAAAAGGGGAGGTCGGACCCCTGCAGTGCCCAACATAAATGCATTACTAAGTCCCATTTGGTTAAGTGGGAACAGTTCTGAAGTGCCATGGATTCTGCCAAAGTCAATGCTGGCACTTCAGCAAGTTTCTCTAAGTGGAGTTTCTTTCATGACATACGTTAACTGTGATGGCCCGGGGGTTAATAAGTGCCATCCATAATAACTGTTATGACCATCCAGGTTAATAAGTGCCATTTCTATCACTGAATGTTTGAGCTGTGTAGCTACTTTCTGTACATTTGGTGTTTGTCTGTGCTTTATTCTCCCTCCCATCCTACCCTATCCATGTGCCACATGCTCTGCCCACGGATGTCGGCCCCTCATAGCCCGGACACCCTCGAGCCTTCTACAGATCCACGATCGCTGGGACTGTTAGGGTAGCGGAGATCAGCCGACGCAGTTATCGTACGCGCGCCGGCTATCCCGCGGTCCGTCTCCTGGAAACTTTGAACTGTTGCCGCTCGGGGTCCCTTCGACCGATCAAACTATCCATCGGCACCCCGAGATCGCCGCCGCTTCCTCCGGATCATCCCGAGAACAGCGGCTTAAGTTCTACGGACATTGTGGTGCTCGGTGGCCTAAGCGAGGCACTGGACTGTCTGGGCAGGGCAGGAAGATGTGTACATGATTTATGGTCTTTTTGTCACCTAACCTGTATATAAGCTCCTGTGTTTCCCCAATAAAGTGTGTCATTTCCCTGGACATTAGTCTCGTCTAATGCTTCCAGGGGCTCGCTGGATCACTCATTGTCCTTTTCAGGACAATCACAGCACCGTATCCGGCTACGCCTCGGCGAGCTGCGGTGCCGCGAAGCTACAGACACCGGACCGGTTCCTGAGTTTTCCCCGCTAGTGTCGGCTAGCGCTGGAAGTGATTAACCATTTCGGTCCCGGCAGGAAGCGTCATAGAACCAACGGGTGTACCCAGTCTGGGTACAAGGCGTTCCCTTCACATTAACCAACACAGGTTAATGCGAGAACAAAAAGATTCCCAAAATTGGAAAATATGTGCTCTGTTATGTTGACAAAGCAGGGAATTAACAGGCTTTAAAAATGTATGAATGGAGTGATGCTTAGGTGTATGACTATGTAGGAATATATATTGGTACATTTGATTCATTGTAACGTGTTGCATTTAATTCATCTGGTACATATCTGAAAATGACCTACTCCAGTCAGTGAGGTCCAGGGATAGCTCGAGCATTGTAGGAGCCATCAGTAAAAGGAATTATAGGGGCCCTCACTGGGGGCTGCAAGCAGCTGCTTAATCTTCTTAATGTGGTGGCGCCACCTCTGGCAGGATCAGTTTATTACTATAAAATGAAATGTAATGTGATAATGTGGAAATAAATATTGCCTTCATTGTCTTACATGATGAAAGCAAAATAGCCCTGGATTTAATTAATACTTTATTGTTATTTATAGGTTTACTTCTTCCCTTTGCAACTGTATTAATCTAACACACCATCAAAATTTTAGTTAATTAAGATTATGCAAATAAGTTTAATTTGTTGCATGCCTTTCATTGTGTAATTAATTATCACGGGATCAACAAATTGTTTTAAAATCAAGCTTCATTCACAGCCTTGCAGAAATTCCCATGGTCTCTACAGAACTAACATTTTTGGTATATAAAATTAGTTAAAATGAATAATTCAGCTGCAGTATTAGAGGCTGAGAAAAGGTATCAATGCGTAAAACAAAATGGCTGATCCTTTTATGTGAACATTTTTTTAAATAAATAAATTAAAAAATATATAGCTGTGAAAGAAGTGGTAGTCCTGATGGCCATGTTGGGATGAGGCTTCCCATCATTGGCATCAGGCTAAAGACACCTGGTTCCCCTGACATTGGTGGCAGATGTGGATAACATGACAGGAACTAAGGGTCTTTGGCTGACATTCTTGGTCCCTGTGCTGATGTCCTTCTTAGGTCCTATGGGAATGGTTCTACAAAGCTCCCAGGCAGTAACACACAGTCTAAATAAGTAAAAAGCTGCATTCTGGGAAGTTTAAAGCAATTTAGCTCTCTGCAGAGACTTATTAACTTTGTCCCACCCAATAAAGCAGACAACGAATGGTACTGAAAAATCTGAGTCTCCTATACACAATGGGGAAGCGCAAAAAAGATTTGGGCAATGAATGCAATAGACCTGAAGTAAACCATTGCCCTCAAGGGTGACAACATTATGTTCTAGAAATCTAAACTTATACTTGTCTCAGTAACTCAGCCTTAAGGATTGAACGAGTGAATAGATATATTTTACTTGCTTTGACTGCGTTTTTGGATTTTTCTGCCTTTACTCCCACGTTGTAGCAGAAACAACTGCCTAGCAACCGTCTTATTCCCATGGCATATAGCTGTTTTTTCACATCCCACATTTGTCCTAGTTCTGGAGTTCACGTCACTTGCCATAATGCTCAGGGTAATACTATGGTTTCATGTGTATGCAATGAATCCAACATCCAAAATTTTTAGTGAGGAAGCTACAGAAACTATAGGGCATGTTACACAGTGACATAAATATTATTAGGGACACATTTTAAAGAGAAACCTTTTAGTTACCTGAATAATTTTTACAGCACATGTTGGTTTGGCGCTCAATACAATAACCTATGTGGTACCCACAATACCAGGTACAAGCAGGAAGCACAGGAAGGGTCAATAGCATTACTAAAACATCCGGATCAAGGGTTGACCAACAACATAGGCATCAGCTGACTTTTGCCCCATCCCATGTTTGCTCAGTCACTGTGAAGGAGGCAAATATAAGGAATTAAGCGGTGTAAATTGAAGGAAGCTTTTAAATGCAGAGAAAGAGGAGTGAAAACAATGGAAGCTATAGAAGGCTATAGAAAGATGTAACAGTTTGATTTTGGCTTTGTGATGTGCCCTGGTGAAGCCTAGTGCAGCAAGCCCCATACATATGTCACTATAGATGACTACTGAAGCTGAGTGCTGGGTTATGATGTCATATCTGGGGCTCAGCATGGAAGTGCTGAAGCAGAGGTCTGAAGAAACAGACCACACGCTCCCACCACAGCCTGTGGCACAACGACTTTAAGAAAAACAAAGCAGAGGAAGAAAGGTAAGTTTACTAGTGGGTGAAGCTATGTAATCATGCTTTTAAAATGTTATCTATATGTTGTTCTAGGTACCCTCTAAACCCATATGTGAAAGTAAAAGATAAAGAAATTGTTTACTGGCCAACTTATCCCTGACTGAGACTGAGGTAAATAATAAAAAAAATCTTTTTGCACTAGCACTGCGCTACTCCTACACCTTTGATGTCACAGACTAAAGTTACATTTCTTTAAATTTAAAGAAAACAAAAAAAAATAATACAGAGGTTATAACACATGATTTCGCTCTCTGTGAACTCATTTGTCAACACAACTGGTCTTTACACGGTAGAGCTTATTACTTAGCCCATTTAAATTAAATTATTGTTTGGCCGTAGAGTGAAACACAGCATTCTGTCTGCACAATCAGCACAAAATGTGTAAACCCTTTTACATAGCTACATTCTGTGGTTTCCTGTATGATTGTGAAAAGGAAATGCAAGAGTAGTAGTAGCTTCTTAAACACCTCAAACGCCACTCGCTGCTTCATAGCAATAAAAAAAAAATAGATCCATTACATGGTTGCAGAGGGTGCGCTAAAAAAATATAGATTGTTTATCAGAAAGCATAGGGTTGTAGTAACACCTTTTTTTAAACTATAAAATGGTTGCCGAGACTCCACCTACAACTGAGTCCCCAGTCACAAGGAGTCAGGAAGTGCACTTCACTTCCTATGATCCTTTTTCTGAGATGTAGTTATTATTAGTATTATTTTTTTTTTTTGCAGGTTGCTAGGGTTTTCAAGGAGTGCTGGGTTATGACAGTGCAGTGCTGTCTGCGGAGATGTATTTATCTTTTGCTCTGCCGTAGACCCGACCTAGGGCAGCTCCACCAGCCGACCACTGTGCGGTTTGCATCTTCTATTCATTGAAATGCGCAATGTGCTTATAAGACACGCCGGGATATGTCACCTCCTGGCACTGTGTCTTAAAGGCTGCAGACCTTTCACAAATGGAGCACCAGGAGATGATATACAGTCTATGTAGACTGTTCTGAGTCAAAGATCTCCCCTGTAAACAGCTCATTGAGCAGTGGGACACCAAGAGGGTGATTTGCCTCTTGTTTTGCAGCAGCAAGACTCCCACCCCTTGCACCTGCAGCCCTATGCCTGGGCCTAGTTAGCCTAGGCTAGGATATATCACTATGTCTGTGTCTCTTCAGAGGCTGACCAATGGAGGCATACACACTCTCTGCTACATTTATATAGATACTTAATCCCTAGATGCCATACCCAGCTAGGACAAGGGTGTAAATAATATTTTTTATAGGACAGGTGCTCAAGCCATTTTGTTAGAACCCTCCTTCTCTCAGGAAGTCATGTGAGATGCTACTGTACTTAGTGAACCCACCTGTATATTATTTGGCCACAAAAGGTCCAACACAAAACAATTTTTACTCATTTTTACTATCACAACCTTAAGGCGACTCCATGTCTGTTCAATGTTTTACTTAAGGTAGACATGTGAACAGAGAGGCTTACCAATTCCAATGGTTCCTTCAAGCCATTAGCTGTTACTCTAGGGTTCTTTTTTTACCTCATTGAGCATTCTGCGTTGTGCCCTTGAAATCATCTTTGCTGAGTGCCCACTTCTAAGGAAAATAGCCACAGTACCAAAGTGCAAACAGTTATTGTCTAACTGTGGAGTGATGTATATGTAAGCTCTTTGAGATTGCTTTGTAACCCTTTCCTTCTTCAGAGATTTATTTTTAGTGAGGCATGGTTCACACGAACAGATGCTTATTGAGCAAACCCAAAATGTTTGAGTGTTTTTTTTATGTTAAAGCAATTCTAAAACACACATCCCGTCTTGTTTTATTGATTGGACCAGATTGGACCAGATTTCGGGTGTCCTGTGCACGTAGGTGCACTCAGGTGTGAACTATGTTTTTTAATATTGAAGTAAAATAAAAGCTGGAAGTTTTTTTATTCAAGTGCTGGATCGACCCCTTCTTTTTCTTTGTATTTATTCCACGCATCAAGTCCGTGCGGATCCGTGCAGACGAATATATAGGGAGGTGAGCTGGCTTTTGCATTTATTTAATTATTGATTGGACTACAAGTTTAGCCTAAAGGTTCATATACATTTTCCAGTCTACACTGTGAATGATGTTTTTACTATGGACAAGAACAATACAATACTTTGTGTGTTATTGGTTGTGCTTGTTTATTATTGTAACTTAGATGAAGATGATATATTTTAAGAAAAAAATATATTTAAATGCTAGTCATTCCAGAGGGTTCACTTTTCAGGATAGAGTAAGTCTTGTCAAGGGGCAGGAAGCACAGGAACAGTAAAGTTTAAATTGATCTAGTGAAAAAGAGCAAAACAAAATCTCTAGTGGTGATTGTGATATGGGTAAAGTTGCTCTGAATCTGAATTTTTGATTCATTTAGAAATATGCTGTTTGATAACCGTGGGCACAGAGCTGACAATGGTCCCTTTCTTTGCTGCTCCTTATTGGCTCACAAAAACATTCCACAGTAGAGTTATTGTTGGTCTTCCCCAGTGACTCGGTGATGAAAGCTGGCGAGATATGACTCCAGACAAAACAAGTAGAGTGTATTGAAAGTGCTAAATGTAAAATTAATGTAGTATTAAGAACATGGGACTGATGTATACCTAAACCTTATACCGAAAATATTTTTTTCATCAAGTTTATTCACAGTTTTGCCAAGAATACTTAACTGTTATATGGCACAAAAGCAGGAATTTTATTAAAATGTATAAAATTAAATTACATAATCTTGCTAAAGAACCAAGATATGGGTAAAAAATACACATTTACAAGTATGCCAGCCCCAGCTGCACCTGTTTTGAGGGCTACAACTTCCATGACTCTAATCTTTCTGGTTGATAATAATGGAAGTTATAGTAAACAAAAACCCCTTTTTTAATTTAAAAAATATAAAAAAGACATTAATTGAAATTGAAACCACTTTTTTATTGAGTGGTTTTTATTTATTTTTTTGGAGTGTTGTGATGTCAAAGTTAACAATTGCTGCATGTTAGCACAATTGATCAAGGGGCAGCATACTGGCACTTTATTTTTGTACCTCAATGGGCTTCAATAGTAGCAAGCTGCATTTTGGAGTGAGCTTTCTATATGACAGAAGTACATGACATTATCTTGTCAATACATCATCAAGCCCACCAAAGAGTAGATGATCACTTTACTGCCAATACATATTACTGCCACTTGTTGCAAGGGCTAAATAATAAGGCAGTTTTAAAGGGGGGATATATGCCCACACATGAGCAGATAGCTTAGCCAATTAACATTTGGACCATGTGTAACACCTGTTTTAAGTTTGCAGGTGGATATTTCATAAAACACACATATCCAACTTTTTCAGCTTATCACACATAGGAAAACTTTCAAAACAGTTATACTAAAAATAACCTCTCAAACCTTGCTTCTACACCTGCTCAGAAATACATAGGCACTTTATATGACATCACTGTTAAAATCAGAACGGTGTATTTGCCTACACATGAAACAGACAAAATGTTTAGTGTCCATACGCACAAACACCCCATGGTAAAAGGGACCTTTGCTGGACAACCATAACACAAAATACCATGGAGAATCAGTGTGTAAATAAGTCTTAATGCTTACATTTTTGTAGGACTTTGAAACACAACCTTAACATTCAAATAATTTTGATCTTTGAAGTTACTCAACTAGTTTTCATACATCAGACAGTGTATCAGACATCAATCAAACTTGTGTGCTTGATCCATGATAAGGGTAGGAATTGCATTAAAAGAAAGGTCAGATCTCTTAACTTAGTACTTGGATATTAAATATGGATCGTACACTCAGATAAGCCAGTCTCTGCAAAGTCAATAAAGTTGGAATGGGCTCTATTTTTCAACCATGTTATGGGGTTGATCTATTAGGTAAATAAGCAAAAATATAAACGCAGAACTCTTATTATAATATATAATGCATATAAATTAGTAACATATATATATATATATATATATATATATATATATATAAAACATACAGAAACAGGGAGCAGAAATGATTGGAACTGCAGGTCTTCACTGTTTCATGCTACCTGTACATCAATTGGTTGATACAAGCAATAGATCTGCTTGTTTGTTGACGAAACATATAGCTGATGAAGTCACTGCACATAGCGTGTCTGCAGCCAAGACATCTGCCATATGTTAAACACAATGATTAAATACATAACATTTTCATGGCCAGAGGGGTGTAAGCCATGGTAAAGCCTTGCACACCTGTATATCAATGAAACGGCCAAAAGCCATCCCACACTGTGATCCATCACAACAGCATTGAAATATGTAAAATCTTACTTGAGTTCTTCATTCTTCTCATCAATGTTTGCTTTCTTAAAAGTGACCGTGGCAGGAAATGTTCATGGCAGAGGTAACGACTAAAGCTTTTAGAGAGGGAAACCCACACAGACTGAAAATAGTGTCAGCTTTTTTTCCCCCCCCTCTCAGTCCGCCTGACAGCTTCTGGGCTGCGCTGAAATGACTTTGAGAACAGATCCATGCTCTGACAACTGTTCTGCATGAAACTGCCAGCAGGGAAACCACACTGACATGTTACCGTCTATGCAAATTGTATTAGTATTCGTTACACTCTTCGCCCTTTTCGACTTTTGAAAGAGAAAAAAAGAAAAAGAAACAAAGAGAAAAGAGAAAATTCTAATTCTTCCTGGTTTTGTATTTGAAAATGATAAGCATTGTTTTCCCCAAATTGTATTTTAGCACATAAAGGTTGTAAATGTTTAGGACTTTGTTTGCATATCTCAGGACAGGTGATGAAAGTTGTAACCACCGTTTCTGGTGGCTTGTGTAAACTTCTTATTGGCCTATGAAGGACACTCACTACTGAATTCAGCAATTCTATGTGTTCAACCAGGACCTCCAAATACACTGAACCAATACAAAAGTATACTAAAGCATAACTTTTATTATGTTGCTAATAAAAACATGCATTTTATGGTAACTATTTGGTAATGAAGCTAAAAATTCAAATTAGACAGGTCAAATTATTCTAATTAGAAAATAAGATTCCTCAATTCAATTACAACTAACAATCTAAATCACATCTTGGGAAGTCATACACCCTAGATGAGAGCACTTAGTAGAGGGTGAATAAAGTTTATATTTGGCTTCCATTGCTCCCAAAAGAAAAGCAAACCCAACACCTTTCTGACATGCGTCAACTACGTACAGATTTAATGATACAAAGCCGATGCTCTGAGGTCCCAAAAGCTTTACATCGTTTTTTCCGTGTTGGCCCAATAACATGTATCATCTTCAAATAAAGACTCCATCCAGCGGAACATCTAACTACGAGCCAAGTAGCTTGCAGATTTGTAAATTTCAAAGAGGTGATAGTGGCAAGTGCTACATTCTTACACACTTTTGCATAAATGGCATGAAAACACGCAGCATAAATGGAGAAAGTTCTGGAATGTGTTGGCTGTCACAGAAGTCCTTTTCTGCCACAGTGGAAAAAGCCTGACTAGAATTGCAGAGGCGCTATTTTTACCTGATGTGTGTGAAGTAAAGCGAGGGTTGGACAAGGTGAAGATCTGTTTTCATCCTAGCTTAGTATGTAATTTTGTAACTTGATCATAGAGCAGGATTAATGGTACTTCAATATTCCAGAACAGCAATTTACAGAGCACTAGCCAGTACTAAATAATATTATAATTGAATATCTCTAGCATCAACATTAAGTGAAATATTTGAAAGCATATTAAAAGCATGGGTCTTGTATTACTGGGTCATGATCTTTTGCACCGGAGTGTTTAAATCCTATCATGTGACAATGATGTAGGTTATCATAGTGAATAATAAAATTATATATGTGAAACAATCAGCAAGGATTGTCAATTGGTTACCACTTTCAATATATACTGTTTGTGCCAATAACCTGGTCTCAACCACTCTAAATGAGCTCCCGGATGTAATATTTTTGCTTGTACACACACATTTTCTCTGCTGCCATTGTAGGTTATTGTTACATCACACTATGTGACCCCACTTGTGAAGAATTAGAAATGATGGGGATTGAATTCTATGGTCCTAAACGTGTTGTTCCTTATCCATTATGCTAAACGTTTACTAGGAGACTGCAGTCCAAATAGTGTCTCACCCTTTTGAGATCTAGAGTAGTATGGGGTCCTGCTTCCTGATGCAGGAAGGAGGGCTATGTGAAGTAAGGAATTAAAGCCTTTGCATGGAGAGTCATCCCTAGAAGTGTACCTGAAGATTCCAACATTAACACGTCCCATTAAAAGGATGCAAGAGCTTCAAGTCTGTACAAAATCGGAAACAGTCATAAAGATTTCAATATAGGGAATCGGGAAGGTGGGCAAATTCTATACAAGAACTATCCTAAAACAAGTACTTGTAACATAAGATACCATGATTGGCAAGGGATTTAAAACTATGGAGTCAAAATCCAGGGGCAAAAAGGTATTTTTGCTAGTAAAATGACAAGAGAGAGCAGGTGTTCTCAAGGAATGTTTTTTTAGGTAATAAACGGGCTATGGATTTCAATTTACAAGTTGGACTATATAAGAATTACCATGATGTCGGCTCACACTGTCTGCACACAACACATCCCTCACTCACACATTACACCCATGAGATCTATCACACAAAACATCTAACTCCCACATACCCATCACACACAAAACAACTAAATCACACATCGTAATCCTTCATAACCCATCATCATAACCTTTAATGTTTCATGTGCACGATCGTTAAATGGCAGGTAGGAGTGGTTGTAGGTGTTTAGACTGCTGTCATGCAATACATAGAGGAGGGCTTTTGAGGAATGACATGACTCTGTTTCTAGACAACTGTAGTTTTAAGTAATAGGGAGCATTAAGGGAACAAAACCTAAAAAATGTTTTAATCCCTTCTTCTTTGAAAACTATTTCTTTAAAGCATTGGAGGGAAATATATGCTGTCTGTTAACAGAGCTGTATGACTAGATAGTAGTCCCTCAGCTGCTGTGTAGCCTTTGCGAGGATGCATTTGCCTTTATGTGCAAGGAGGAATTTCAGGTAATTTGTGCTTTTTTAAAACAGATATTCATTACATCTTCACTCATTTTCTATTTCCTGGGCAATAGCAAGACATGAAGAGTAGCCAAATTTAAAAACAAAGAAGAACAAACTATCGGCACTCAAATCCAAACCTACAAGTTCAGGCTTTTAATAAACATGAGGCTTTATTACTGTATTTTGGCTGAAGCACATAAGCTCATAATCATTGGGTTATTCATATTCTGGCCCAAGTCTTTAAAGCACTTATCACCAGAAGGTCAAATTGTCCCTGCTCAGATCTCTCTGGGAGGAGCCCAAAGTACCGCAGTTCTATAGCTGAAGCTAAAGCATGAATGCATTTAAGCCATTCAGTAATGTACATCAGCCATGCCTCAAAATGTGCTGCAAACTGTGCTAGATGTATATTCTAAATCACTTCTGCTGATACCTAGGAACTTTGCAGGGTTGACTACACAGAGTCCTCCACGCTCAGAGATGTGACCTAAATCCTGGGACCAGGCGAGCCACAGATGTAGTTTCTGAGCAAGCCCCAGTTACACTTTAGAGGCGGGACTAAGAGTAGGTGGGAATGGGCAGGAAGTGGGTGTGATCAACACGGCACAACTGCTTTGAGATTGTCTTCTTTCACCCAGGGCTTTGGGTAAGAAATTTCAAACATATGATATAAAAAACTTCTGATCTCCTTTTGTTTGACAGGCCATATAAGACTTTGCGTCTTTCCTGAGCCTTTCATTTGGCACCAGTGTGTGTGGGGTGGTAGGTGGGTTGGTAATATGTAGTTCTTTCCAGTTCAAGTTTTTTGTACAGTATGTACAAGTTAAACATGGCAATCTGGGTCAGGTAAATGGCAACCTTTTGTACGACATTTTGGTTTTACCCAACACCAGGTATGGCTGTACACACGGATTGAAATGGTCTACTCCCCCCATGTTTCTATTGTAGTCAATGATACACTGCGGTTTTAGGACCAGTGCATCCCCTCTCCTCTCACATTGACAGGCACCACACATCCACCAGTATGGATTCTGTGACCACAGGCAAGGGTGCCAAAAGACATACAAATTAAATAATTCAGAGCTTGTATAGTAGCGCTCTACCCAGACGTAAAGGCAAAAGGAAGACCCACACTATTTTTCCACTTGTGCCAACTGAGTCTAGACAGCCAGGGGGATATAGGTGACTGTTATTTCCTTTGTTATATCTAGACCACTGTGTGGGGATATACTGCCTGAAATGCAGTGAGCCCTTGAACAAGGAACTCATCAATGCAGACATTCTGTTTGGGGGTTTAAATTTCAGGAAACGTATTACAAAATAAATTCATAATGGGCCTTAATTTTATACAGTCTGTCAACTTGTGGGTCACCTTGTGGGGGACATCGATTATTAAATCGGGGAATATCAGTCTCCAACATTTTTGGGGCTACCCAACAGGTCAGACACAGGATCCATACATCTCATTTTAAGACGTGGACCCTGGGCACCAGTAACATCTTACAACTCAGATGGAGGAGAGAGCATCTGGTTTATCAGTCATGGGATCGCTGTAATTGGTCATCACAGCAATCACAAGACTCTACTGGTCGCTGATTGGTTCTCACGGGACTGCCTCAGATGTGAGGCCGACCCCTGAAGCAAGAACTAGCCAGATATGGTAAGCATCAGAGCTCACTGCTGTAATTTCTTTTGGATAAACCAGTGTATCCATATGGACATCTTGTGTTGCCTTTTGTTGACTTACAGATATGTCCATACGCTAGCAAAGGGGTTAAATACTTGTTTGCATCATGTATAGTTCATCAGCGTAATCTGTCAAGAACCCATTTACAATACATTGTACAGGGCCAACCAAACTCTTCTTCTTGGAGGGATTTGGTGGAGCCGACCATTTGTAAGTCACAGGACTATCAGAGACTTGTTACAACACAATACAAATACAAACCCAATCAAGTATACTATGGGGTGGTTTTAAATATAGTATATTATATATATATATATATATATATATATATATTACGTTTTGATCACAGAGCTACACTTTACAAAACATTGCTCTGTAGTTTTCATATAAAGTGTAGCCCTGCGAGCACATTTCACATCAACCATGTACTCTGGCTGTATTTTGAAGGTTTTTGCTGCTGGTTTATGTTTGCAAAATTCCTTTTGCCTTGTGTAACTGAGCTGCTTGATTTTATAGATTGTCTGTATTGTCTTGCTTGTTTCCATATCCTGATTGTTCAAGGCTGCTCACAATCTTCTAATTCCAGAAATATTCTGAAATATAATTCACTGCTATTGGCTTATTTCATCAAACTTTACTAACCCTTTTGTTTGTTAACTCTTATATTCAGTGCCTCAGTGGAACTCAATTTCTTCTGTCTCTTTGTGGTACGTATCAGTATTAAGCATATGATAATTTGTACTTTCTTCGTTTTCATCTCCTGGGATCTTTGTCTAACCACTTACAGCCAAACCGGCACCGTGTTTGTGGGGAAATTGTCTTATTCATAAGGAACACAAGCCAAACTCCTGCTGTTAGATTTAAACCTTTAGTATTCCAGCATTATGACAATACCCAGTTACTTACACACAGATTGTACAGTATTACAGAGTAATGATGGTAAGGGCACTTGCTCACCTAATCCTGCTGCCTTCACTTGCAAAATATCTCTTAAATGTGCCCTTTTCTTATACTACTAAAGTATCACTTCACCTTACACTCACTGGCCACTTTATTAGGTACACCTTTCTAGTACCAGGTTGGACCCCCTTTTGCCTTCATAACTGCCTTAATTCTTTGTGGCATACTTTCTACAAGGTGCTGGAAACATTCCTCAGAGACTTTGGTCCATATGGACATGATGGCATCACGCAGTTGCTACAGATTTGTCAGCTGCACATCCATGATGTGAATCTCCTGTCATAAAGGGATGGACAAGGCCAGCGACAATACTTAGGTAGGCTGTCGTGTTTAAACAATGTTCAATTTGTACTAAGGGGCCCAAAGTGTGCCAAGTGAATGTCCCCCACACCATTACACCACCCTGAACTGTTGATACAAGGCAGGATCGATCCATACTTTCATGTTTTTTACACCAAAGTCTGACCCTGCCATCTGAATGACACACCTGGAATCGAGACTCATCAGACCAGGCAATGTTCTTTCAGTCTTCTATTGTACAATTTTGGTGAGCCTGTGCGAATTGTAGCCTCGGTTTCATGTACTTAGCTGACAGGAGTGGCACCTGGTGTGGTCTTCTGCTGCTGTAGCCCATCTGCTTCAAGGTTTGACATGTTGTGCGTTCAGAAATGGTATTCTGCTTACCTTGGTTGTAATGAGTAGTTATTTGAGTTACTGTTGGCTTTCTATCATCTTGAACCAGTCTGCCCATTCTCCTCTGACATCCTCAAAGCATTTTCGTCCACATACCTGCTGCTCACTGGATATTTTCTCTTTTTCAGACCATTCTCTGTAAACCCTAGAGATGGTTGTGCATGAAAATCCCAGTAGATCAGCAGTTTATAAAATTCTTAGACCAGCCCTTCTGGCACCAACAACCATGCCACGTTCAAAGTCTCTTAAATCACTTTCTTCCCCATTCTTCAGGAAGTTGTCTTGACCACGTCTATATGCCTAAATGCATTGAGTTGCTGCCATGTGATTGGCTGATTAGCTATTTGTGTTAACAAGCAATTAAACAGGTGTTCCTAATAAAGTGGCCAGTGATTGGATAATATCCCATTGCAACACCTTACTAATCATTCCCCCTCTCCCACCTTTCACCTTTAAAATTCCCTTGGAACACTGATGCCAAACTACGTTCTCAGCTATGCAAGTCCCTCTTTTGGCTCCCCATAATATCCGGAATTCAATCTAAACTTCAGATCTCGACCTACAGCATCCTAAGCAACCGTGCCCTCTATGCCCGCATTCTTATGCCCTTATACTCTCCTAACTGATCTCCTCGCCCCTCCCATGATTTGCATCTCTTTTTTTTTACCATTATCACATCTTCCTGCTTGTGTATCAAGGATTTTACTTGCACTGTACCTATATTTTGGAATTCCTTACCCAGTTCTGTAAGCTGATAAGAGCACGGGCCTCTTCAGTTTTAATGTAACCGTTAGTTTTCACTCTACCCTGTTTGCAAAAGCTAGCCAGAATCTATTGGTGCTCTGTAAATGTAACGCCCTTTGTCTGTGCTTCACAAGTGATTAGAATCCCAAACTTTCTTTTAATTCATACGTGTTGACCTAGCTTGTTGCATAAACATAAAATATTTGTCCCTTTTAAATGAAAATTTGCAAACTTTTATAATGAAATGTTAAATCAAAGGATTAATATTGAATAGCGTTGAACATTAGTGCAGGCTATAAAAACTGCAAAGCTTTCATGACCCTATTTGTTTATTTGTTGTAATGATCTATATTTTGGGCTGAATGCGTTTACAGACTGTTTCATCAAGAAACCTCTGAAAAACCAAGCCAAATATCTTCTGAAACTGCACCTTTTAATTGTGACTGATTGACTGATTTAAGTGGCCTAGATGTGTATCCTTGTTTGTATTATCAATAAACCTTGTTAGTAATCATCAATAAATACATATTCTTACTTGTTACTAATTCAGTAAATTCAGCAAACTTGTTTCCTAAACTAGTTTCTTCTATTACAGATTTTGATGTCTGCAGGTATCTAACATTCTTCATTCATACTGTAAACATTGTTTATTTGGCCAGGGGATAACAAAAAAGAGTGGTAATAAATTCGAATAGAACAACAGTTGTTTTTATTAGAACATGCTCTAATGCTAATCTGGGATTGTGTGAGAGAATCTAATTCCAGTATGAATACACCAACACACATAAACTTCTTTAAGTGCCAGATCCGTGGTCTAGTGGAAAGTAACTAATGTTAATCCGAACACGGCACAATATTTCACCATAAATGCCATTGTATGAGTAAAGCTGCTTGCAGCTAGATTGTTTGTGTATGTATTCAGTCTCCAAATATATTACTTATATGCAGGGCCGGCCTTAGGGGTGTGCGACCTGTGCGACCGCACAGGGCGCCGTGGTAGCAGGGGCGCCTGCCCGGGACTTAAATTAAAGCGTCGGGTTTTTTTTGTTTTGTTTTTTTTTAAAACTTTATTTAACATCATTCATGTTAAATAAAGTTTAAAAAAAAAAAACCCCGATGCTTTAATCTAAGTCCCGGGCAGGGGCGCCGAGTGGTTGCTCGTGAAGGTCTCAGCAACCGCTCGGCGCCCCTTACTCTCCGTGACTCCATCATGGTGCCGGCATCTCACGTTGAGCGCCGGACTATTCCGACGCTCAACATGAAGTGCCGGCAGAGCGAGAAGACTGATGCCTCCCGCTCTCACCACAGGACAACAAGGTAAGTGAGGGGGGGTGTAGTTTGAAGGGGCAGAGGGGGGGTGTAGTTTGAAGAGGCAGAGGGGGGGTAGTTTGAAGGGGCAGAGGGGGGGTAGTTTGAAGGGGCAGAGAGGGGGGTAGTTTGAAGGGGCAGAGGGGGGGAGTAGTTTGAAGGGGCAGGGGGGGTAGTTTAAAGGGGCAGAGGGGGGGTGTAGTTTGAAGGGGCAGAGGGGGGGTGTAGTTTGAAGGAGCAGAGGGGGGGTGTAGTTTGAAGGGGCAGAGGGGGGGTGTAGTTTGAAGGGGCGGGGGGGTGTAGTTTGAAGGGGCAGAGGGGAGGGGTAGTTTGAGGGGGGGTAGTTTGAAGGGGCAGACGGGGATAGTTTGAAGGGGCAGAGAGGGGGGTAGTGAGGGGGGCTCCAGAGGAGTATTCCGCACAGGGCGCCACAACGCCTAAGGCCGGCTCTGCTTATTTGAATTGTTCAACATGATGGCTCAGGGTGTATTGAATATTTTTCACGTGAGAGCTAGAGAACAAGGACTAATGTCCTCACGCCCATAATAACACAAAGCAGTAAGAGGGGAAAAAGTGGAACATATGATTCATGAACAATAGATAATGCTTGTGGCAGTTTAACATCTGGCATGTCACCGATGTAACAAAAGAAATTTTTTCCTTATAGATCTAGAGTAGAAAGAAACATTGCACAGCCTAAAGGCTATTATTTTCGTTTTACTGGTGTAATAATATACCGGAAACATTCACTGGTTTCTACAGCAGCCTTTGGTCTGAACTTCTCTAAACATAATATTTCATAGACATTGATCTAAAGTTACAAATACAAAAACGACAGATTACCAAAGGACAGGAAAAATACACTAAAACATGTCCTTATTTCCATTAGACAGCTAACAACTTTGAAACTGCCCTAAGACACTGAATACCTGTAGGTCGTCTAAGGGTAAGATCCATATCAGGAGAAAAACCCCTATGGTCCAACAGGATTAGAAGTTTGGATTAAGATTTTAAATCATCTTTGTTTAACTGATTTAAGTGGGCATTTATAATGTTGAACTTGAATCATCTCTTTAAACAACATCAATTCAACTTTAAGCGTCTAGCACTTTGTGACACAGTCCATAAACATAAGTATAGCATAGCTGAAAACCCAAACAGAAAATGAACATTAAGCCCTGACTTGCTCCTTTGGGTCCCATTATTTTTATTTGATATGGTCCAATCTAGTTTCGTTAGTTTTATATGGAATGCTAAGAAACCAAGAATAAGGGATCCTCTGAGAAAAATTTTAAAAAAAGTTTGGGATGCAAACAGTGATCGGCTCTAAGATCAAGATCTTAGAATACAATATTGATGGCATCTCTCTAAAGGAGTGGTATAATCAAAATACCTTGTATGTGAAAGATGTCATCATGGGGGGTAAAATGAAACCCTTTTTGCCCAAATCTCACAGAAAAGAACTGTTTCACTATCTGCACATTAACAATTTTATGATTAAACATGTATATAAAAGATAGAGAGGCATAAAAACTCTTGAAGCCATGTTTGGAAACAAAAAGAGTAAATAGTGTAATATTAAAATGTTTAGAACCGATTAAACTGGAGACAGGAGTATACGCTTTGCTGCATTAAGCAAATGGGAAGAAGAACCTTAAGATAAACTTATCTATATTGCATTGGGTAAATGCACACAGGAAGGTAAACCCTACATTGCTTGAATTTAATAGAAAATCAATTTAGTGCAGTGAATAGATGGTGTATGGTCACATCACAAAGAAACAAAATGTACTCACAATGCTCACCTGTTTGTTGATGATGTCATGCAGGCAAGGGATAATTTCTTCATAGTTGGTGGACCTGCATAGAAGTGAGACCACTCTGGATAATTGTGTATAATTTGTCAGGAGATTTCGACAATTTTGAACATGGTGTCATTGTTACATTTAAACTTCATTTAAACTTTCAACAGATTCCATTTAAAGAACAATACCTTGCTATACACTGTATGGTTGTGGCAAAAAGTGTAATTGTCCGAAACTGGAAACAATCCTCCAAATATAATTTTCTGCAACAGAAAAACCCGTTGATGTACCAAGTTGTTATGGTAAAGAGGTATTCACTGGGCTGTGTCGGACTCAAACCAAATTCGTACTGTTGGTGAGGAGTGGGTTAAGGCAATAGAGTATGTATAGCTGTTCATCTCCCTGCTCATAAGAAATCCATCAAGAAGTACAAAAAGCATAAAAAAGTATAATATCATACATAAGAACAGGTAATTGGTAACTTTTTGGTTTTTAATTTTCTATGTCTTGAAGATTCAACTTTATTAAATAGAGGGAGATATTTTGTTCATTTATTTGTATAATGCCCATGTCTAATTGTTAGAAATAAAAAGAAAAAAAGTAAATAAAAAAAAAATTTAAATATCTTTATGATACTTCAACTTCACGATCAGCAAACCGCTCACAGCATATTAAGCCAAATGTGTTAAGTCGACAAACATGCAAAACATTAATCCATATCTAGTCACCAAGTGCATACAGAAGGGGTCATTCTGATTCATGATACAGGTAACAGGAGAGTCCCCGAAGAAACGATGTAGTCGGCATACATTATTAATTATCTCTAAGGAGACTAGCAGGAAGCAGAAAGCACTTAATCTTCTGCTTACTTCATCCTTTCACTGAAAGAGAGTGTCATAAAATAGCTAACTATGTAAGGGAAGGAAATATAATTTAAGCTTTCATTTCCACAGCCTAATAATGATTTTGGATGCTATTACAGGTATTATTTTATCTTAAGTGTGAAGCAGAATTGCAACCACATATATTGTTTTCTCTAACATTTAATGGGGTTTATTTCTTTAAACTGTACTTCAGGTGAGTTTAAAAAGATTCAACAAATAATGGAAGAACCAGATTTTGTTATGAATGACAACTTCTTATTAATTAGAATCACACATTATATTAAGTCCCATTTAGACAATTGCACAGGTTTGGCTGAAATGATAGAAATAATTTTTGATTCTAAATCCAATTTCAGAATACTGGTTATACAGATTTTAATGGTGGTTAAACTAGTGATTGTCAGAAGGTGGAAAGGAAATGATGTAATCGAATCGACAACAGTAATGAATCAAACCCACCACCAATGCACCATCCAGCTCAGGAAGCAAAATCTCTGGGTCATGGGAGTGTTGTTTAGGCGCGCCCAGTTTCTCTCCAACCCCCATACAATTTAAGGTTTTTGGGGCTATCCAGGTCCATGTAAGCAGCTGACTCCATCCACACGTCAAATGTCCCCTCCACGTCATACGTTGCGCTCCAAAGAATGTTCTCAGGCAAGGTTACAGGTATGAGTAGTCAGTAGGGTACCTGGCATTGTGTGTTTAGTTAGCTAGTGTTAGGTGTTCTTTGCAGCTTTTTGGCAGAATGTGGCCTCCATATGTGACATCTGACACCATTTGTGGCTGATTATGTCAGACTTTTATGGCTACTGTAAGCGACAACATTTCTGCAGTATTCTACGTTCCAGAAGTCTTCAGGTTGGACGTGAAGATGCTAAAGAGTGCCATGTGTGTACCGTGTAGGTAGGTGTTCTACTCAAAGATACAGGTATGTAAAATAATATGTTTAAAATGACATGGTAAAACATTAAGTATACATGATTTACATACAAAAAAACTGAGCAGTGATGAGTTCCCGTTATGTAAAGGAGTGTGCGCTAGCTAACTCGATATTGTACTTTTTAGTTGTGATGTTAACATAGTTCATTAAAACACGCCATTTATATAATTTGTTTCCATATAAAAAGCAGGTTCAAATTATTTTTCCTGGAAGATAACCTAATACAAGAGTGAAAGAGGAGCCTCACACTTACATTTATTGTTCTGGCCACTCTTTCCGCAATCTTTTTTTTTGCACTGGGGCGTGTGGACAATCAGATGTACCCTACAGATCTGTTTTTCATGATGGTTGTAACATTACCTCCCTCTCCCTTTTTATTTTTATTATCTATATAAAGCCTGATATTGTATAAACAATCATTTACATAAACCTCCCCCAAACTAAAGAATCATGAAAGGGCCTTCCAGCTTGTGATCATGCATCCTAAAGCACCTGTATTAATAAACATACCTACTCAGACACAAAACTCAGCTAAAAATGACCACATCATTTACTTATAAAATGATACTTAAGAAGAGGACCGTCCCAACCCGATATATTGTATATTAAAAAAGTCCTCGAGGCAAACACTACTATGGGTGTTCATTCTCAATTGAATGTTGTACTGCTTGTCCCATCAAGTACTATGACATCACATCCTCTGAGTATTAAGCCTTTACCCATGAGCAGGCCCGGACTGGGACAAAAAACAGGCCCGGGCATTTCAGACTGAGTAGCGCATTTTTTATGAAAACACATATATGTACATACATATACATAATACTTGGTCATTCAACATAGGAAGCCTGAAGCCACAATTTAGTGCGACTAATCCTTGAAATAAATATTATAGAGTAAATAACACAATACCTTATCTTTTCCACTAAATAATTTCAGGGCCTTGAATGTTTTGTCCCCTGAAATCACTACAAATTCAGGAGGGCATTTTATCTCTGGATAAGTAAAAATGAAATAGTTCCCACTGTAAATTAAGGACACAGATAACCAAACACACACACCAGGACAGGCTCTGCCACGCCAACACCCAAACACACACCAGGACAGGCTCTGCCACACTGACATCCAAACACACACACACCAGGACAGGCTCTGCCACGCCAACACCCAAACATACACAAACACCAGGACAGTTAAAGAAAGTAGAAATGGTTCAGCACTCAACTCCCAGGAAGCTGGGAGCTAGCAGGAAAAAGGGCAAAACAAAAACAGAAAGCATAACAAAAATAGCAACGTTGCTTTTTTGTTTTGCTTTCTTTGAATAAAGTAACCTAAGGATTGGAAGCTGATTGGAGTGCTAGGGTTCTTTTCTGTGTTCGTACACACACCAGGACAGGCTCTGCCACACCAACACCCAAACACACACACACTAGGACAGGCTCTGCCACACCGACGCCCGAACACACACATCAGGACAGGCTCTGCCACACTGACACCCAGACACACACATCAGGACAGGCACTTCTACACTGACACTCAGACACGCACACCAGGACAGGCTCTGTCACACCGACACCCAAACACACACACACCAGGACAGGCTCTGTCACACCAACACCCACACACACACACACCAGGACAGGCTCTGCCACACCGACACCCAAACACACACACCAGGACAGGCTCTGTCACACCAACACCCATACACAAACACACACCAGGACAGGCTCTGCCACACCGACACCCAAACACACACACAACAGGACAGGCTCTGCCACACTGACACCCGCATCCGGAGGGTTTCCACGGACGGTTTCACTCAGCCTGTCTGTGGCATCTTTGCCACCAGAACAGCCTGCCTGTGGCAACTTTGCCACCAAAAAAGCCTGCCTGTGGCAACTTTGCCACCAAAACAGCCTGCCTGTGGCAACTTTGCCACCAAAACAGCCTGCCTGTGGCAACTTTGCCACCAAAACAGCCTGCCTGTGGCAACTTTGCCACCAAAACAGCCTGCCTGTGGCATCTTTGCCACCAAAACAGCCTGTCTGTGGCAACTTTGCCACCAAAACAGCCTGCCTGTGGCAACTTTGCCACCAAAACAGCCTGCCTGTGGCATCTTTGCCCCCCCCTTACACATACATGCTATCACACACACATATTCATTCACTCGTTCAAAAATATTTATTCACTAATTCTCAGATACTCATTCACAAACATTCATTCACTCACTCCTTCACAGATACTCATTAATTCTCTCTTTCATTCAATCTCACATACTCCATACAGCCTCCCTCACCCCCTTACCTGGACTGCTGATGTACGCGCCGCTCGCAGACTTCCGCGGATCTGCACAGGGGAAGCAGACGCACAGCAGGGTCATTTGACGTACGTGACGTACGTCACATGGCTCCGTTGGATTCCTGCGTCCCCCTGGCCGTGGAAGGGGCGCTACTGGCGTGTCTGCCAGGTAAGTAGCGGGCCCGGTCGCGGTGACCCAGAGGATTCTGGTGTTGCGGGGAGCTCTGATCTCTGACAGCCGGGGAAAGTATACGCGACGGACGCATACAAACCCCCGCTGCCAACTCCACCTCCTTCCGGCTGCAGCTGAAGGCGACGTCAACCCGCTGCCCCGGCTGGAAGCACCGGTAAGAGAGGGGTGAGAGGGGTGAGAGAGAGAGTGTGTGTGTTAGTTAAATGGGGTTATAGGGTGTGTGTGTGTGTGTGTTAAATGGGGGCATAGGGCATTTCTAGAGTGGCGTTAAGGGGGCATTTAATAGAGCACTCTGCCTCCTGAAATGCCTTATACCTCCCTATATGGCACTCTGCCCCATAATATGCCTTTTAACCCCCTAAATGCCAGAGTGGCATTTAGGGGTATAAGGCATTTCTGGAGGCAGAGTGCTCTATACAATGCCTTTTAACTCCCTTAATGCCACTCTGCCTCCTGAAATGCCTTATACCTCCCTATATGCCACTCTGCCCCATAATATGCATTTTAACCCCCTAAATGCCAGAATGGGATATAGGGGTATAAGGCATTTCTGGAGGCAGAGTGGCACAGTGTTTGTAATTTCTTAACATAACACTCATTTTCTATGGAATGTTACAACTGCTTATATTGGTGATGTAAGAATAATCTGAATGGCCTGATTATAGGTTGTTCAGATTCCTAGTCATACTGCCTTAGAGCTTATATATTTTAACTTGATATTTAATATTGATGTCCTTTTTCATGGCTAGTATACTCACACACATATTGTTGTTGTTGTTTTCAAGGATAGATAGGACTATCTTTTGATACTATTTTAATATGTTTATTGCATCAATAATATATTAAACCATAGGGAGAATAAATAAAAAAAATCATGTACCATAATACCCTACACACACATATTGTTTTAATTCAACTCATTTTTTGGTTGGGGCACTAAGGTTTGGCCTCCTTTTCCGTTTTTATTTTTAAACTTTGTCTAGAAATCCCTCTCAGGGATATATAGACCTTAAGGACCACTTGTAACCAGTCGTTACCCCTTAAGATGCTATGGTAACATCCCTGGGGTCTATTTATTTTTTATTTTGTTTTTATTGTTGAAAAATAATTTCCCTCTTTCTTTGCATTACTGATAGCTGTACCAATGAGGTCGGGGCATCAGAGATACCAGCACTCTCCCTCCCAAATACACATTTTTTGCACCTGCTCTTCTTTTTAAGGAACCAGGCCTGGGGCGCATTAGTGATTCATAACCAGTTCATAATTCACTACACATTATATATATATATATATATATATATATATATATATCTATATCTATATATATTAACATTGGGAAATTATTTTTTTAATTAGTTTGCACATTTTTTTATTCTTATAAATGATTGCACAAACAAGTCTCAGCAAATGTCAAATGAATGAACCTATGAATTGTTTTGGGGTATGGATTTGCTGTATTACTCACTCTTCATTCGAGTTCGTCTGACTTGATTGGAGACTGCTGGATGCTTTCTCAGGAAGCCAAGAAATTAAGATCTCAGACCCTCACACACAAGCATCCTGGGTCACGGGGCGATAAGCTTAAAGAACAGGCCAGTTCGTGGTTGACACCTATAGCTTTGTTGTCATAGGCGTGAGATGTGAAAGGCACGCAGTTGCACTACTCCTATTGAATTATTTCAGTTGGAAAGCAGTTGCATTTTTCAAACAGTTGCTGCAAACTTGTATTTTTAACCCTTTCATGACAAATGCATTGTTTTTAATGGGTTTAAGGACAACCCATTGTCCTTAAGGGGTTAACTGCTGTATTCACCGTTTTGTTGTGTCTATTTTGTCTCATAGTCAACCAAACATTTAACTTCAACATTATTTTATACAACTTGAATACAACTACAGAAACACAGCATCATTTTGGTCAGTTTTTACATTTCTTCTATCATTTGCATAACAACTTCACAACTGGTATTCTGAGTTTATAGATATAATTTGATTTCCTTATTTAATATAAAGTCATTTTGGCAAAAAGACAAAATACTTTTTCTCCTTGATGTAGGGCATGATACACATTCTGCTACAAGGGCAAGTGATCAGTAATCAGAGCTGTCTCTGTATAACTGAATCATTTTAAATGTAGGTAACAGAATATACGTTTACATTAGAATTACTAACCTTTATACGTTTAGCTGTCACAAATGTGGTGCCACCACTATCAGCAATACAAAAACACACTTATCCCAGACATGTGCACAAAGACACACTGTATGTATATATGTATATATGTATATATATATATATATATATATATATATATATATATATATATATATACACACATTTGCTATTACAAGCAATTTCCTCTTCGCGCAAATGTCATTGACAAAATAACCTTCTAGAAATTACAATCAGTCAGATGGAGATTAGATTTTACTGCTGAGGTTGCTCTTCAAACCTTAAGACACAGCATTTGATCAGATTCATGGCAGTAACTTCTTTAACACAGTCCCAAAATGCATAAAAAGGTTAGGAGAGCTCCCTGCTGGTATCCCATTGTGACATATACAGTGTAACTAGTTCCCTCTCCACATTTAACTGACTGTTAACATTATACACAATTACTGATCGCATACACGCAACCCATTTTTTTTTTCACATATATTTTGCTACGAGGAGTTATATTAAAACATTAAAAATAGAAGACAATTCCAAAATAATATGCAACAACAGAGCTCAATACATGATATATATATGAAAAATCACACATTTTTGGTCAAGTGCTCTCAGAAAGAAGTAATATAAAATGTAAATGAGCAATGTAGACCAGTACTGCCACCTAATGTTCTTGAGACAGTAATACATCTAATTTGCCAGCTAGCTGCTGATGCTGGAAATTTCTGGTTTGGAATGAATCACAAATACTTTACTGGAATGTAGCAGTCATGGGGGTAAGCGCTTGTTTCCTTTTATTTCAGCCTCCCAATCAAAGTCTAAGGTTTCATCATCCAGCTCTGAGGTTGAAAACAGGGATTTACTTGTTATTGGAGGTTTGGAAGGGACAGGGTCCAGTTCAAAACACTTCCTTTTGTGAACCGGACCACTGGATGACGATGGCAACTGAGTTTCCTTATTGCAGACAACAGAAGGTGGTTCTCGGGTTTCATTTTCCGCTAGTGCGGAGAAAGAAAATTTTGCCAAATTGGCAAGTGTACTAGAAGAGATTTTCCTTTGGTCGGGATGTTCAGTCACTTTCTTTTCCTCACATTTATTCACTTGAGGCGACTTTACAGTACTTGGGGAAATATTTCTATGCTGGTGTGATTCCAGCTTAAGCACAGTCTCTGGACACTCACTATGTCTTGCGCAGTTAAGACCAGCACTTGTTTTGCCCTCACTGCTTGGCCCATTAACTAACTTACTAAGATTTGTTGCTGGAGCTTCATTTTGTTTTAGATTACTACTTGCCTCACATAATCTGCTTCCATCAATATTATCGTGTGCAACAGCAGATATATGTTCAGATTCCTCTTCAGGAGAAAGCACAAGCTTTGACCTGTGTTTGAATGAAAACTTGGATAGCTGAGCAAGTCGAGCACTTGTCTCTGGGTCCAGCAAACCCTCACTGTCTTTGTTTTGCTCTGATTGCACCAAATGTCTTTTTCTTCCCCGGGAAGCAGCTGGAGTACTATGCATAGGGCCAATAGCTGAAGAACAGGCCTCCTCTGAAATACCTCCAGAATCATACTGGTTTAGATTATTACTTTTCAAAGCTGTCAATTTAGCATTTTCCACAGTCAATGAATATTTATTGAGTTTTTGCCACTTTTTAGAAACATGCTCTGTCACTACCACATCTGGCAAATCGTTTGCACTTGCTTTACTGGACCCTTTCCTTGAAACGTAACTTTTCACATTTTCTGTACCGTCTATAACCCCTCTGTTATTCACCTTTCCCAGTGTTGTTACACCTTCTAGCTGGGGAGGTGGTTGAGGTTTTGGAACTGAAAGGTCTTCGGCAGCTTTACTAATGGGAGACAGTTGAATGGTTTGCTGGGCAGACTGAAGGGAATCAAACCACCCCAAACTGTTACCATCATTGGAATATTTTGAACAGTTATCTGATGGGCTTCTACCAATTGTCTTTTCAATGTCAGCAGAGCATGGACTCTTTTGGAAGTCTTCTTCAATCAAAGGTTTTACATTTTTTCTAGGTGTCTGCTCAATACTTTCAGTGCTCCTGGGCATCTGGCACAACGTTGGGACTTCTACACTGGTTTTGTCTGAGGCAGGAAAAACATTCCCCCTTAAGTTTATGTTGTTGCTTGAAGTTTCTGGCTGTGCATTTTCATCATTTGATCTCTTATCCTCAAAGGAGTTGCTAGAGGAGTTTTCCAGAAGCTGAGCCTGACAGGAGTCTTGGTTTTGCTGCCTGTGGAGAAGAGATATATATTTTTTTAGCTCCTCAAAAAAACACCAAAAAAGTTCAGGTAAGTAAATTTTCAAAGTTCAGGGGCGTAAGGGGGGGAAAGATTAGAAGTAATGTGAATTGTTCAGCGTGCATTTGCAAGCCTACTTTTTTAATGTATTCTGCTGCTTATTGATTACATACGTAACCTTGAAGAGCAACTGTCATCACATTTGTATCTGAATTAAGCTTATTCTTTTTTAAATTAAGGCAACCTGATTGAATTAAGTTAAAGACAAAGCATATAGATGATACACAAGGTAGATTGCAATGCACACAACCATTGTCAGACTAACTAACCATATACAGACAAATAATTTGTGTACAGTCAATAATTGAACTAACACACCTGAGATGTGTAGGTGAAACGGAAGGTGAGAAAAGTCCAAGTGCTAAGGTGGCCAGGAGAAGAAGTGATATTTTACCACTCATTACCACATATATTTACCATTCCAGTCTCTGTAGCTCCTGTCTCAACAAGTTGTGGAGACCAAGCTTGTCCAGGAGAAGTTCACACTGCATCTGATACTGCTCCTGGGGGTTGTCTGGAAATGATGTATGCAGCGCATTCACCCCACCAAGTAAAGCTCCACCCTAGATTAGAAATACAGGAGCATTAAGTAGAGAAAACCTCAGCTATCAAGAGTTTCCACACACCACTACTTACCTGCATGGAGGACTCCATCACCGATACAACTGTTATTGCATCTTCCACGGTCACAGTATCTCTGTACATCAATCGTGCGTGAGCTGCGGAAAGGAGAGTGCCTTAAGATGTTAAAAATTAATTTGGTGCACAGGCTATAAAAACAAGTTTACATTTTATACTAAAATCATATAAAATTATTACAAGACACATAATTTCTGGTGGGTTCAAGAAACTTTCACTGGGTTTGTCATACAGCCATATAGTCAATAGCTGTAACAGTGCTAAAGTGAGCAGACCTATACAATAATAGGCTCATGAGCATAGGGGTTAAGTTTACACTGCTGGAGATGCGGATCAGGCTCTTATGTTCACCTTTGGTGGACATGTACAGCTATATGCCCACATTGGGATAAGGTTTCTCGTGTGGTTCGGGAGGTCGATTACTTTCTCTTACAGTACACCTCATGAATGCTGCCAAGGTGGTCATCCCACCTTGTGGTGACCAATGTGATTTATAGTTCTTGTCTTATAGCTTCCTCCATCCACCCACACAGAACTTTTAATTTGGACTACAGGTATAGTGAAATCTTACCTTCTGCAAGGCGTATCAAACTCTCTAGGAGGCGGATGGTAGTTCGTGCTGCATTCCGGCAGTCACTCTGTCTTTGAAGCTGATAGTAGCGCATCAGGATCATGTTGGCTCCATGCGACATTTTGGGTTGAAGGTTCTTCACAACACAAAAATAGGTTTTCATTTTTTCCATGCTCCAGAGCTTATCAGATTTGCGTGGGCAGCCTGAAAGGAGCTAAACCTGTTAGTCTTTCATTGTCTGACTAGCAGCACTAGTCAGCTGTAACCTGCCAAAAAACCATTTAAGCTATTCATAATTATTCACCATAGTGTTACTACGCACATAGCCAACTGGCCTTTGTACTGATATATAAAAATACTGTATTACAGGCAGCTTATGCTGAACCGGGAAACAAAGGAATATAGATATTACATTAACATGTTGATGTTTAAAATGGCTCTGTAAAGAAACATGTTTGTCAATTAAAAGCAAAATAAAATAGCATTTACAAAATGAGTTTAGTCTATGTGCAAGGTGTTTTACACTTCTTGTTATTAAACCCCTTAAGGACAATGAGCAGTCCTTAAACCCATTGAAAACAATGCATTTTGAGCCCGTACATGTACAGGCTTTGTCATTAAGGGGTTAAACCTTCTACATAATAGCTAATTGAATCACTATAGAATGGGCATTGCTTAATGACTTTTGTCATAGACATGCACTATATATACTCATACGGATGCATTTGAAATGAAATGGTAATTCTGGTGGATAAACCACAAAGGCCAATGTTGCTTTGACAAAGGGATGTGAGTAATCAAACGCTTCTTAACAGTTGTAGCAGTACAAAGCCAATGGGAAAGAGGTGTAACTCATGATTCCCCTGCTCCAAAATGAAGACACTGAAACAAGAGCTTTCATTTCCAAGGTTACTGAATCTTTCATTGTAAAAAGGCAAGAATCCAATTTCAAGAGTTACAGTAGGTGTTTTTTTCAGCTCAAAGCCTGCATTGCGTCATGGCAGAAAGGAAGGGGGGAAAAAGGAGGGAGGGGGCTTGTTACCTTTATTTTCCAATATGAAAGAAGAAATAATGCGGTCCCAGTCTTCATTTTTTGTGTCTAATAATACCAGAACTAGGTCAAACCGACTTAGGAGAGGACTGGCAAGAGCCACATTAACAGAGATGGATTCTTCAGGGTCATACTGTCCTTTGGGATTGGTTGCAGCCAGGATTGTTGTTCTGGTGTTCAGTTTACACACCAACCTAAAAATGAAAGAGATGAGTTAGGATTTTACTCTGTACTGCAGTAATAAGCTTGACACATGCCAATTGGAATGCTACGGCCAGCTAACAGCGAAGTTTGTTTGCAGACTTATGTGACAGCTTTCAGAAGACCAAAATATTGAGTACAATGAACTCACATACCTTTTCAGGACCTTTGTCTTTTTGTTTAGATTTATAGGACTGTGCTATTAGTAGAGGGCCATTACAGCCTATATTTCATCTAAAGTTAGGACACTGAATTAAAATATATACAACAGATAAAGCACCGTGTAAATGGCTGACTATACACGAATACATATGTCTAAATGTATTCTTTTATGCAGAATTGATATATATATATATATATATATATAAATATATGAAATTGCTCCTTCAAGTTCCCACCTGTTTCCCTTGGCTTTTGAAAAAAGGACAAAAGATGAAATAATTTTGTGATTATGTCAAAGTAAGCTCAGTAAAGCAATTTGAGGACAAATTGTTCTTTCCCAGAACTATGTTACAGCTAAGTTGATGGGCAGGCCTAAAGTGACTAGACTATGAAAAGACCAGTATGTCAAGCAAACATCAGGGTTGGCTGCTAACATCACCAAAGAGGAGTCATCAATAGGCAAGTTATGTCTAGTATGGATCTTAATAAAGGGGTTAATCTCTAAGGGAAAGCATTTTACTCTATGGTTAAACTGAGGGTCCGTTACTCTTCACTAGAAAACACAAAATTATATTTTTCTAGTGATAGGAATGCAGAATATATTGCTTCCCACAAAATAAGATGAGATCCAGCTAAGACCCTCATATAAACTACATTATTTGCCATGAGACTATAAACACTTTGTCTGAAGGAGAATCTCCTTTATGTACTTTAAAGAAGCATCTCTAGCATGTGCTCTCTCTCTCTCTAATTCCTCTTCCCCCCCCTGACCACCACTTCTTATCCTGCTCTCACCTGGTCTCCTACTCCTTCCATACGTCCCCAAAAACCTCACCTAATCAGGGACCTTAGCTCTTTCAATCCTAAAAATTCTCAACTGACTTACTCCCTCTCCTCTCTCCCATCTCAAACATATGTCCTAACCATACTGCGTCTCTCTAGAACTGCACCCTCGCCTATGCTCTTGACAATGTAGCCCTAAATATTCCACACGACCCTCACGTTTCCAACCATGGCACACGACAGTAACCAGACACCTAAAATGCTGTTCTCACATTGCTAAACCTAGCTGGAGGAAGTCTCATTCTACGTCTGACTTCCTGCACTACAAACTCATGCTAAACTCCTATTATTCTGCTATCACAACAACGCCTTCCGTTAACCTTACTCCCTCTGACTTTGCCAAATGCTTCAATAATAGAATTGAAACTCTCAGATATGAAATATCAGCACTACCCTGCCCTTTGACTCCTCATCCTATTCAGTGAACTAATTTTCACTACATTTAAAGTAGACCCAAATTCTCTCCTGTCACAGAAGATGAGGTTCATGCTATTCTTCTTTCCTTCTGTGCAACCACATGTCGCCTTTATTCGATCCCTTCTTGCCTTACCCAGTCTCTCTCATCTATGTTGTTCCCTACACTGGCTCATATCTCTAACCTTTCCCTCTCTACGGGATCTGTCCCATACTCCTTCAAGCATTCTACCATAACTCCTATCTAGAAAAAGCCTTCCACGGACCATAATGATCTGTTCAACTACCATCCCATTTCTCTACTTCTTCTTGCCACCTAGCTTCTTAGAATAATTGTCTATACCCAACTAGGTTTATTGACTCCAACTACTTAACTCAATCCTCTTCAATCTGGATTCCATTCTTAAAATTATACTGAGACCGCTCTTACTAGAGTTACTAATGACCTACTCACTGCTAAATCCAAGGGCCACTACTAATCCTACTTGATCTTTCTGCTACTTTTGACACCATGGACCACCCACTTCACGATCCTGGTCTGTGTGACACTGCTATGTTCTGGTTCACATCTTACCTTTCTGATCGTCCCTTCAACATCTCCCACTCAAGTAACACTTCCCCTTCCCTTCAGGCTCAGTTGTAGCAACTCTTCTGTCCTCTCTTTACACTACGCTGACAACACCAAGATCTACCTATCCTCTCCTGATCTCTTTCTTATGATCTCTGTCTTACACCATATAATTAACTGCCTTTGCTCTGTCTCTAACTAGATGTCTGAATGTTTGCTGAAAATGTAATCTTGCAAAAACTGAACTCCTCATATTCCTTCCCTCAATGTCTCCATCCCCTCAAGCTCATTGCTTTGACTCTGACCTATCATTCACTCCCCACATTTAATCTGTCTCAAAAAAACTGCGGCCTTCATTTTAAAAACATTGCCAAATTTCGTCCCTTCCTAACACAAGATGCCAGTAAGGCTCTTGTCCATGTCCTCTGTCTCAGCTGGTCTCTCTCATACCCGTCTTGCCCCTCTACAATCCACCATTAATTTTGCTGCCAGACCTATCTTCCTCTCACATTGTTTTACTAACACCCCTCCCTTCTGCCAGTCTCTTCATTGGCTGCCTGTGCGCTTCAGGATTCATTTAAAAATCTTGACTCTTATTTTCAAAACTCATCATAGCGATTGCCCTACTTACAGCTCCTCACTCATTCCTAAATACACTCCTAACCGGTCTTGCCGCTCATCAAATGATCTCCGTCTGTCCTCTCCTCCAGTTTCTAGTTCACATGCACACTTACATGGGCTGCCCCTATCCTCTGGAATGCCCTCCCCCTGTCTTTGGTCCTTCCAAAACTCCCTCAATACCCACTTTTTTTAGGGACACCTACGAACTTGCGCCTTAACACCCTCCCATCTTTTCTAGTCTCTTTCCTACAATACTTATACTAGAGTGGCTGTCCATCCCTAACAATGGTATGTTTACCTCTTGTATAATACACACTAACTTCCTGTAGATTGTAAGCTCATCTGAGCAGGGTCCTCCTTGTCTGTTGTTTCTTTATGTCATCTTGCTACGTTATTTACTACTTGTTATGGCCTGTCTACCTCTTGTACAGTGTTGTGGAATCTGATTCAGCTATATAAAACAATAATAAAACAAATAATAATAACGAAACCATGCATTCTCCTGAAGCTTTTAACTTATACATACATCCCATCAATACAGGCAGGCCATGATAAGCCTTCAGTCTTTACTTGGCTGCTGTGGGCTGGGTACACAGGGCCACCCACAGCAAAAGTGTAGGGTGCAGCCACACATCTAATTTATTGGCCACTGGCCTTAAAGCAACAGAGATAATATTAATCCCCAGTCCGGACTATAAACTCAAGCTATCCTAGTGCTGCACATGCATGATCACTGTACTGTTCTTGCTCATGCTCGAATTTGATGATTCCACTATGTTAAAAAATAAAATTGGACTTTTACCTTATTACACTTACCCAGCCTTTGCCACGCTGATTGTTTGCTGCTCCATCGCCTCATGGATACTGGTCCTGTCATGCTCCTTGATGCTGTTAAACTCATCAATGCAGCACAGGCCTCCATCTGCCAGCACCAGGGCACCGGCTTCTAAATTCCACTCTCCTGAGTCTTTCACTGCTGTCACAGTCAGGCCTAGAAGACATTTTCCAGTCATCTGCTTTGAGTAGCAGCATAATGGTCTGCAAATCAATGACCACATGGAACTTTGAACAAATGGTCACCATTTTCCAGAGAATGATTTTCCAAAGTGTAAAAATACACTAACAATAATTGGCGATAGCTATAAATGTTAATTCCCTATAACATTTCACCACAGTGCACTCATATTTGTGTTTGCTTCAGATTTTTCACATACGTGAAAGTCCAGAGGAGCACGTTTTGCTGTATACTTGTTCCTCTAAAAACATTAGGCTGAGTATGTTTCATAATGGACTGCAAGCACTGGACACACATACCCCTTGTCTTGCGCTCAACAAAAAAATTTGAGATTACTCATGTTACTTTAATAATATAGTTGATTCTTCCATTATATAAACAAGACTCCTTATTTAGCCGCAAAAATATCAATATTCTTCTCTAATTTTACTAGTACTAGTCCTAGTACCTTTATCATTTATGTTGCCAGAAATCAAACATTAACCCACCAGTCATTATCAAAAAAAGAGGACCCAAAAGTCAAAGCTTCTTCCCGACATCTTAAAGTCCATGAATAGTAATTTTGGCTGCTAGGTCGGCTGCTAGGTCGGTAATATTTTCAGTTAATGGAAGATGGGGTGTCTTTCTGATCTAGGACAAATACTTTTCTAGCGATACCCAACCGTATATATTTTAATAAATGTACAAAAAGGAAATCTTTTGCGTAACCTAAATGAGCAAATAAGGAATGTAATTACGTCTGGAAAAAAACAAACTAAAAACCAATATTGTTGAAAATTCTTCAAATGCAATGGAGAACCTTTTCACCCTACAGATGTTATTATGATCCAAAGACTACGTAAAGAAAAAATAGTTTTGTTAAAAAAAGTAGCAGTTCTTTACAATCAACAGTTAACAGCCAATAATATGCTAAAAAACCTCGTACCACTGACAGCTATAAATCTAAGGGGAATAGGGGCACAGGTGCATACTTAGTAATTGGGAGAATGGTGATAAACGAGTATAGGAGTTAAATTCAGCTTAACAGCTGATCTCAATTGTCCATGAATGAACAAAGAGGACTACAGCTACAGAATCCAGATGTGTGCAATTTGAACGTAAAAGGGCATATTATTGGATAGAAAGGAAATTGCCACGTCCAATATACGTATGCATGGTATACAGAAACGTAATTGCCTTGACAGTACACTGCGTACTGCCCTAATACACTATTGATGACTTTGGACTTCGTTACGGTGTCAAAAGGTGACACGTCCTCCCGGGCTGTAATTGTGCTGACAGCCAGAAGGTGGAGCAGCTGACAAATATTTCCAGCTCTTACAGTCATGAAGAGTCTGTCTTTTTTCTTTGGTGTAGCTTTTAGCATTAGGGGAGGGCCTGGGAGTAACCAATCCAGACACACACTGTTATAGCAACAGAGCAGAATGTGCTGTAGTGAAGTGAGACAGGAAAGCAAGGGAGGTGGACAACAACAATAATAATACAAAAAAAAACTAATACACGAGACAGAGTGGAGTAACCCCTTTAGAAATGAATCAATGGATTAAATAAAAGAGCCTTGCTGGAGGAAAGTTTCTCAGGACTGCTGTGAGGGGCTGCAGGAAGCAGTGACAAGGGCTCTGCACAGATAAACACTGCTGTCTTGTCTGCTCTCAAACATCATCCCCATTGTTTGTGCTTTCCAAAATATGGCAAAGGTCCAGGTGAACAATGTAGTGGTGCTGGATAACCCTTCTCCTTTCTACAACCCTTTCCAGTTTGAAATCACCTTTGAGTGCATAGAGGACCTATCTGAAGGTGAGTTGGAATGTGTGTTTTCCGACGGGCAAGCTGCAGCCAGGTTCACGTGGGGTTAAGTTCCAATTCCCACAGGCCTGCTGCTTGCTTTGGGAGGATAAGGAAAGGGAGCAGCTGAGCAGGCGGGGACTGGCAGTGGAAATGCAGGCATGTCAATAAGAAAAGCACAAACTTATCTAGGACAAGGTGTATGGGAATGCGAGGAAAGTAAGTTTGGGCTGCTCTGGTGGCAGTGACAGCAGCAGCCATGTTTTAGATGTGTGTTAGAGGAGGAGGAAGGTTAATGACTAAGAGAGACAGCTGCACAGGCAATGCTACAGACATGGAGCTAGAGTGCTGACCCCTGCACTTGTGATCTCCCCATGGGCTGTCAATAAAAACTAAATAGAAAAGACTTTGAGAACCTCTAGCATGGAAGAATCACTGCAGTAAAAACAGTTTGGCACGTGGTTTGAAACCAGCTGACGCCAATATTAATATATATATAGAAAAACTCTATTTTTAAAATAGAAAAAAAATACACATGCTATGCTGCTAAACTTCGATATACAATGACATATGAGTATGCGTTATATTTTTTTTATATGACCAGCCAACTTTATTATTTTATGAGCTACTTTATTTTACATTTTAAATGAAACTCTATTGTTGGTGGATGCAGCGAATGGTTGGAGATTATTCACATACCTTCGCCCAAGTGCATTTGTGAATAATAACTATTATTATTTAAATGTTTTTAAAAAAAGTATCCTTTTGAAAAAAATATTTTCTATGTGTTTTAATGTTACTACTACAGGCTAAGACTGAACTAAAGTAAAAATAACAATTATGTATTTTTTGTCTCTCAAGTAATCCCTCCATCATATTTATTTTGTCTCTCAAGTAATCCCTCCATAATAAAGTTCCCCTCATTATTACTTGTGCAAGTCACATCATGCGTGCATAAAAAAAACCCTACAAAAGTAAATACCCAGAGTAAGTGACAGAGTAATGAGTATATCAAACTCTGTGTAAACCACATCATCACACCCTACCCTAAAAAATGAAAGCAGCTAAATCTACTAAAATGCACAAGACTTTAATAAAATGAAAATAACTGAATATGTTTAAGCATGTAATAATAGCAAGGAATGTCACCTATTGGTCCTGTGGATTGAAGATCACTTATGGGCCGACACCTCACAGATGCTTACAAGACCCCAAGGTTAAACCATGTTGTCCTCTAGTAGACCAATGTACAAACAGTCTGTGTGGCCCCAGGCCCACAGGTGAGACTCCCACAATTATAATAGTATTCAACTAGTTTTTATTGTTGATCATTAGATGATATGAATCAATGCAATCATTCAATGGTTACGTTTGCATTGCATCTTTACATTAATAAGACATGAAACAGAAGTCTATCTCTAAGGATACATGCTTCCATGCCCCCCCCCCCCAAAAAAAGGCAAATTATTTTTTTCTTCATTTTCCTAACCCCCTTTGTGATAGGATTTTTTTTTTGCCATTTTTTGCACGTCTTTGTTCAACCATCACTTTTTCATGTTTAGTGTAACCACAGAAATTATATATTTTTTTTTCAAGGACATAATCTCCATTTACCACTTTTTGTACAGCCTGTCATTTATTAATGTGTCAAAAAAAACAGCAATTCTTTTTTTTTTTTTATTGCAATACCCCAACGTGGATATTTTTGTATAAGGGAGCAAAATGCTCCTTACGTACTTCTGAGCTTCAGATTGGGGCAATAAAGTTGTTTTTTTGGTTTTTTTAATTGCGTCCTGGAGCTCAGGGGGGATCTGAGACCCTATGAGAACCTTTTCACATGTAATACAGTTTTTAGCTGTGTCAGGACCGACACGGACTTCAGAGAATGCCCAGACTTCTTCATTATTCTGGTGTTACTAGTGTTGCTACACCAGATCAGTCAGCAGGAAGCTAGCGATGGGGAAATATTCCTGCTGGTGCAAAAACCATAGGATGTACTATTACTCCTCTGTCATCTAGGGCCTGTTTTGTAGGACATCATAGTACATTTTAAGGTTGTGCAGTGGTTAAAAAATGACTCATATTCCCATGTTGGCACTGGCCAACATCCTGGAGTATACAAAGTGCATCAATGCACTTCTTTCAAAATGAAATTAATAAAAATAGGACACTCTGTGGTCCGGCAATTCTTGCCATCTTGAAATAGACTCCCACACACAACGTTCACTGAGCCAGTGAAGTAGCTGACCAGCAGTAGGTGAAAGGACGATGAACGGAGATGTGTTCGCTGGGTAAAGGGGCATCTGCATATGAGAATTCTACAGAATCCCCTATGCATTTTCAAAAGGGAGACTATGGGAATTTATGCATTAAAGCACATAGCATGGCAGAAGAGTCACTTTAAGCAGGACAACTCCATATATATATCTCACACACAATTAAATGGTAGGCTTGTTCCCAAGGGATGCTCCGAAACCAACAATTCAGCATGCACTTGGCCGAAACTTACCCCCCCCGTAATCTTTTTTTAAAAATAAAATATATATATATATTTTTTTTTCCACACTGCTTTGTTGTTGACCCCTTCCTTGTGTATTGCCTCCAGCCAGCACTATGTGTATTTATGCCCCCAGCCTGCCCCTCACTTTGGTATTGATTTATGAAATGGCCCCAGCAAGCTGCCCCCCGTGTGTATTTATGCTGCCAGCATAGATAAAATGCTGCTCTGCAGGATGGAGTCTGCACATCCCTGCAGGGGCTGGACAAGAGATGTTGGTTGCACACACTGGGCAACGCACAGGTAAGCAGCAGGGCCCCTGCGGATGTCGTTGTTGCGGGATTTTGCCCCACATTACTTTCGGACTTTTTTTTTTATTTCCACATTTTGCAGATAATGTCATTTTTGGCTGATATGTTTCGGCCACTGATATTTCAGTGCATCCCTACTCAAAATGTCCTATTACAAACATGTTATCTTTTAGGTTAACCTTCTCAGGTTCTCCCCTGATTCTGAGAAAATCTACTAAGGTGACTTGCATGGTATATCGTAAAAACAGCAATAAACAAAGTAACCACAATCAAAAGCAATCGCCATTTCTTTTCTCATGCAGACTTGGAATGGAAAATAATTTACGTGGGCTCAGCAGAAAGTGAAGAATATGACCAAGTGCTAGACTCTGTGTTGGTGGGACCTGTACCTGCTGGCCGTCACATGTTTGTATTTCAGGTGAGGGGTTTGTTAGTAGGCAGAAAATATTTACTTGGAATTGAAACCAAAACTCTACCAACTCTAACGTTAGTGAATAAACTCTCAACTGGATTAAATACACGGTGCAAGAATAGAGGACTGCGGATGTTCTAAATTGCATTGGATTGCTGTTACTGCTATGTCTCCTCTCCTTCTCAGGCTGAGGCACCCAATCCAGGACTTATTCCAGATGCAGATGCAGTTGGCGTCACAGTAGTGTTAATCACATGCACGTACAGGGGTCAGGAATTTATTAGAGTGGGCTATTATGTCAATAATGAATACACCGAAACAGAACTGCGGGAAAACCCACCTGTGAAACCTGATTTTTCTAAGGTAAGGTAAGATAGGCAATATATGTGCTCCACTTTCATTTAAATCGTATTTAGTCAACAGCTTGCATTCGATGGGATGACCTACTAGTCCCAGGCTAGGGCTAAAACTTGGCCTAGGCTTGGTGTCTACAGCTGCCTCAGAAATCAGTTTAAGCCTGAAAAATAGTATGCTAAATCTCATCACAAATGATTTACAGTTATAAGGGAATCCAGTGTATAGCAAGGGTTAACCATCAAGAACATATTTTGGTAGCAGTTATAAAACCAGAGAGCAGGTAAGGCTCGTATTTGTAAATAAAGTGCCAAGTGTTGCAGCAGTACATCATGCATAATCAACAGATTCTATTATTGGGAGTGCTGTGAACAGCAGTGGGGAGGCAGTGACTAACAGCTAGGTTGACAATAGACTAAAAGCAGAGGCGTATCAAAAGGATACGTAATGATTATTGTGTAGTTATGACTTATAGCCCAAAATGTGAAATAAATCCTTTTAGGAAGGCAGATTAATGGAACAAACGTGAAACACATAGGTACAGTCTCTAGAGAATTATATAAGATGTACCTTAAAATACTGCACCAAAAAAGAAATGATATATATGTATATATATCTATATATATATATATAATCATGTTTATACATACACAAGGAGGAGTCACACAAATTTGGTGTATTTATCTAGTTAATATTATACAGCTTCAATTTTGTTAATTTTTCTTATTATGTATTTAATTGTAGAAGATATTTAAAAGTGCAGTACAAATGAGTTATAAAGAATATCATTCTGATTTATGATGCCTTTGCCAAGGCATTACACCAAGCAATCATACCTGTTCCAGCTTTGCTTTAAAAGCTTTCCCGCCTGCTACTCTAAAAACTCTATACAGTCAACAGAAACTATACAGTCAACAGAAGCTCAGGAAACTATTTTGGTAGATTATGGGTTTGTGAGGTTTAAGAAGACAGCATGCTTGATTCATTAAAATGCTAAAGCATCAGGCAGTGATTTTTATGCTTGTTATACATTGTAAATGCAATGTCCAACCAATGATATATATGTTGTACACTACTTTACAATGTCACGTTATGTTGTAGACTTCATATGAATTGCAAATTTACCGAATTTTGGCATATTCAGCGATTGGTACAAAACCATGAAAACAAGGCCAGACCCCCCACGAAGCAGACAAAAACAAAGCAACAAGCTCAGAATTTCCATCCAAAATTTGCTGGCCCTTTCACTCACACTCTCATCCTAATTCTCTCGCTATCTTAATGTTTCCCTACCTTCTCTGCTCATCACTTTCGCTTCTGCTGTCACATCTCGTTCTTCATCTTCTCTCTTTTACCTTTATCCGTACCTCCGTGGACAAAACCTGCCGTGAACTTCAGCCAAAATGGCAGGACTTCCAGTGTCATCCCCTCCCTCATCTTCCAATCAGGGAGAGGACGTCACCGAAAGCGCCAATAGTTTGCCTTAAGGTGAACTTCCGCCCAAATCACAATGCTTTCAGTGACGTCCTCTCCCTGGATTGGAGGATCGTGGGAGTGGAAGTCACTAGAAGCGTCACCATTTTGGCAGAATTTCACACTAGGTTATGTCCAATCCTCCAATCGAGGGAGAGGAGATCACTGGAAGCACCACCATTTATGTCCACAGAGATGCAGACGACGGCAGAGAAGCATTTGGAGAGTGTGAGAGAGTGAATATGGGGACCAGGCAACGACTTTTGTTCCCGAATCAAAAATGCCTCCGCCCCCGATTTTAGTCAGAACCAAATGGACAGGGAATGTAATTTGTTGCCTGAAAACAAATGGGCCAAAAATGAACCAAACAATTCAGTTCAGTTTGACTCATTTGCACATTTCTATTATTTTGCTCTGTGCTAGCAGATATGTTGATCTGCTTATTTAAAGTTGACACAGAACATTAGAATACTCATACAGCTATCTCATTGTGTTGGTTTGTACTTTGGGGTCTATTCACTAAAGGGAGAATTATGGGAGTTTTAGCATGTTCACGTCACTATACATTAAGAAGGCCGTTACCAGTGGAGTTAAAGCCACAAATCTCCTGCCAATTATCTATTCGATGAATAAACCACCTTGTGTGCATCTATGATTCTCGCTCACACAAGGTTTCTCTCTTTTGTATCCAGTCACTAAAGGCAGAGTTGGCCTAAATTTCATATAACTTTTGGATTTGTATGGCTGATTCCGGAATTAGTTAAACCTATTGTTTACATTTTAGAAAGTAAGAAAGCTCCCTGTTTCAGTCGGTGTTGTGTAGGCTTATCTTAAATGTAATGTTGTGTGTCAGAGTTCTGAACAACAGTGTACTGCAATGTGAACTTTCCTTGTTGTAATCACAACATATAGTCTTTTGATCAAGTAATACCTGGGAATGGTGATTGAATGACATCAGTAACCATGCTTTCTGGAGATTTTTGATGCAACTCATTACGTTTTAGATTCATTGTCTTGTAAATAAACACTGCTTAATGACAAATGCAAGGATTTTCATAGGGGAGCTGAACACCTAAGTTTGCAGTAACTAATAAATTCAGCCATTTGACAATTGTATTGTTTGTCCTTTTATCACACCTTTACAGCTTCAGAGGAATATACTGGCATCGAATCCTAGGGTAACCAGGTTCCACATAAACTGGGAAGACAATGCAGAGAAACTAGAGGAAATGGATAACAGCAACCAGAATCTACAGTCCATGCTTTGTACAGAAACCATGCCGTCAACCACTAAAGGCTGGTCCACCTCAGAGAACTCCCTGAACATAATGCTTGAATCCCACATGGATTGTATGTGACCTACTCTACCTTAACTCTACTGCCAACCTGTCTACGCAACCAGGGTCAACAGGCACTGGTTTTCTTGATCAGCACACTGTAGCAGGAAAAAAAAATATCATAGAAAGGGGAAAACATCATAAAAAAAACCCAAAACTTCATCCTAGAGAAACAAATTCTCACATGTAAAGAAGAAAAAAAACTTTTTTTTTTTTAACTAGGCTCGATAAAAAAAAACATTTGCTATTTCTCATCCACAACAAAATGTAAACAAACAAGCAAAATACTTGCTTTATTTAGATATTTTAGAGCCATAGCTGTCCAGGCATACAAAAGAAATCTACACTGGAATGATGTAGTGATATCACCTAACAATACAAGCCACAGTAAAGTTTTGCTTTTATATAAATGTTTGATCACTTATCTGCATGTTAAGAAGTGTCGGTTTCATCCATTCTTGGACATGGTAGGATTTATTCAAAAAGAGGGCAGATCAGTAACCAAAATGTATTGTGATTTTTTCCAACACACTCTTCCAATGTGATTCCATCCAAAGTAGAGACCTCTGAGCCCAATTAAAAGTATCATCTTTGACTACAGACTCCATTTCCAACACATTGGATACTAACTCATCCTTTAAGCTTAAATAGAACATCATTTGAAAAATCTGTTCTGAACGATCTGTACTTTAAAATAATAAGACCTTTGTAAGCTCCACGCAAAAGTAGTTCATAATGATGTCCAGAAGGGTTATCGAAGATGTGTGTAAACTTTGGAGCTGTCACGTGGAATTAACCTGCAGTCGCAATGTAAGATTTCCTTGAAACATGAATGCCGACAGTGCATGGTGAGCCCTTTTTTACCTTATCAAAAAAAAACTCCAAACCACCACTGTAAAGTCTCCAGTGACCCTGTGTTAAGGTTCATGTGAATAAGAGGTGGGCAAGCTGGTCTGGCACAGCAGAAGCCCAACTGGGAGAGTCCATGCGAGCAAAGGAGTAGGCCAGGCTTAGCTTTGGCTTGAGTCTGGCTCATTTAGCTTTAGTTTGAAGTTCTCAGGGATGAAAGTGCCAACTTACTTACTAGTAGGATTACTTTCTGTACAGTTTTGTCCTGTTGTGTTTCAAAATAGAATTTTTCAGTACTTGATTGCCTTTTGCACTTCAGAAGGTCATTTTAAGGTCAGGAATTTATTTTAGTTTCAAGTTTAGAAGTTTACTGGGAACAACTATTTTTGTTCCCATTAATGCCACTGTACTTGTAGATAGTCCATTAGTGTGACTAGGTATCCCACAAATCACCAGCTAATAAATTAACATACAATGGAATTTGTAAGCAAAATAACATGTTTAACAATGGAGACTATAACGAGAAGACAAACCTAACCATGCTTTTCAAAATGCAGACAGTGATTACGTAACAATAACTTTCTCATGTCTGGGCAACACTGCTATATATTTTGATGGGTTTTTGTTTGGTTCCTTCTGAATCAATAAAAGGGGTTATTTTGGAAAGGTTAAACTGGATGGGTTCTTTCTACAACACTACAATCTATGCAAGACAAAGTCACCAACAATAGTCACCAATACTAAAAAGTAAATAAAAGACTGGGCCGAGACACCCTTCTGACCACAGGTTTTTTTCCCTTTTTACAAGATTTGTTCAACCATAGTTCCTCTTTATCATATTTAATGTACACACCTTTTGTTTTTCAATTTTTAAACTGCGTGTTTACTAGTTTTCTTTGGGATCTCTTTTGCAACCTGGCAGTATCACAGGTGAGGACATCGCTGGAATTCGCATAATTATTTTTTATTAGTATGAAGTCATTTTTATGATTTTTTTTTTAAAATAACATCTGATGCTCTCCTTTGTGTTTCCTGTGGTACTGAGGTACTGGTACTCCATTACACAGAGCTAGCAATGCTGGCTCCTGCTCACAGGGGAGACACTAGGCCATTATTAGATTTGTGTATCATTACTATGTACCATGGTTGTTTGGATCACTCCTCTTGCGAGGTAGCTTTACGTCATTAAAGGCATTAATAGTATAATAATAAAAAAAACACTTTGTACTTACAAATCTCCACCCAATAAACCGTACAGGTCTTAAGCTAGAATCAGAACACATTGTAATTAATGTTAACTGTCAGACCATTTCCTCTCAACTTTTGCTCTCACGAAATACTATGGGAACCGAAATTGAGACGCACATGGTGACAACGTACAAAGCCATAAAACCAGTTCTTATTGAAATAAACACTACTTACCTCATGGCTGAATGACAGTACCATTAATATGCAATTTTTGTGGCTCTTTAGTGGACAAGCCAGTCTCCAACCATACAGGAGCTGGCTGTATGCAATAATATAATTAAGGCTTGCTTAATCGTTTACTTAGGACACAAAAAAGGTAGTAAAAAATTTTAAGGAGCCAAATTATTTGGCGTTTCTGCACATACCTGCACTAGTGGATCCAATGCCTGCAGTCAACACAGATCTTGGCGTAATTTTTACAGCGTACTTCAGAAATTGTGATTTTCCTGTACCTGGGTCTCCAACCAGAAGAAGGTGAGATTCTCCTATGGAAAAAGAAACCAATAACACATGTATAATTATCTACTCCAAACAACTTTTACAGACTACTTGTATGCAATAACAATTCTAGTGAGAAAGGGGGGTTATATACAGATGTGATGATCAAAGATGATCCCCATAGCAGCAGCGTTCCTAAGACACACAACTCTTTCAAATTGGATACCAGAGATTAAGACCACCACCAACCAATAAGCACTTCTCTACTCACATCCACTTTAATCGACAGATACAATGTATCAGATGCCTTACAGTCACAATTAAAAATGAGAAGCCCAGCAAAAAGTAAAACCAGCAACATCCAACAAGTTGGATTTAGATTTCGGGTGCACATAGATAAAAGCATCACATGATCTGTCCTGTGAATAGCTTGAAAATTTTTTGTATATTTTCAGTGCCCTGCATTGTAACAGCACCACAGAATTTGATGGTGCTATACAAATAAATGTTTGGTAATCAATAACGTAGTCTTAAGGTCCTGTTTCTACTGCGCAACAAGATGGACTTCTTTGGCTCTTCAACTTTCTAGTATAAGTTACCATGCTCCTACCACATGTCACTTTTCCATTGTCGAACTCTAAACTCTGCGAGTAAAGCAGCCTTTTTTCACCCAATAAAGATTAAAAATGTAAATAAAATACAATACAAATGAAAAGTAGGATATCAATTTCAATGTTTATGTGCCGGACCCTGCGGTATCTTTAAACAGGCTTATACTATGCTTGAATTCCTAATTCTGAATGATGATAATCCATTTGTAAAGTACAAAATACCATAAAATGTCCGGCTATAAAATAAGCACTACGATATTTTGTGAATTATGAATAACAGGACAAACCACATTTATTCTGTCAGAATGTTTAGCACACACATACCTCTTACTCTGGTTCCAGCTGGGTCAATCCTCTGCACTCCCCCTGCTAGTACCATTCCCACTGCCAGTTTCACCACAAACATGCCAAACACCTGTGGACACAGGCTGGCCAGGATCTCATTTCTTCCTGTTGGAAACAAAATGAGATTTATAAAAAAAAAAAAAAAGACCCATACTTAAAAACTAAACACACCATTAAATCAGGGCTCGACAAATCCCAGGCGCCAGGTCGCCATGGCGACAGAGAATTTTGTCCTGGCGCCTAGATGTTTGTCAGCCTCTTACACCCACAAAAAAATGTGGATGTAAGAGGCTGAGTCATCACACGGGGGCGCTGCTGCTGCTGTCTGCCCAGAAGTCTGGGCAGACCAGCATAGCCACTCCGAGCCCGAGATCACTCCCACAGAGTGATTCTGTAGGCTGAAAACACGGTTGCAGGAAAACCAGCAATCGTGCTTTCAGCTGCCACAGGCAGCTTCAGGGAAGGGGGTTGTGTGTTGACTGCATGACACAACACCCCCCTGCTGCCTGATCGCTCCATGAGAGCGACAGTACAATGTTAACCCCGTTCAATTCCACAATTGTGTATGACAATGGCATTGCAGGGGTTAACATTTGTCCCCACAAGCTTGTGGGCACTAAATATCAGTCAATGCTGTGCTCCAATGGAACATCAGCATTGAAAGGGTTAAAAATAATAATAATAAAAAAAAAATAATTAAAAAAACAGCACTGACCTGAAAGTCCAGAATGCTTCCAGGTCAAATGCTGTGAGTTTAGTAAGTGGGCTGATGATGATCAGATCACTCCTGACCAACTGTTAGTTTAAAAAAAAATCCTGGCTCCTAACTTTTTTAGCTGGCGCCTAGATTCACAGATTCATAGATTTAGAATATACAGACATAATCAACACTGATCAACCTTTGACACTAGAAATGAATGTTTTAATCCTAACAATGTTATAATAATAATAATAATAAAAAAGGTGATGTTCACCAAGGACAGATATCCTGTCTTAAAGTGCTTCCCTGCTTAAGCATCTCATACTCTTTTTGTATAGCATTTCACCCTTCGGCGGATCTCTTCGGGTTCACCCAAAGTGTTAAGGTGAGTTCGGATGTGGACCTCCTTGCTCTCTTGTGCCTAGAGCAGGGGTAGGCAACCTTCGGCATGCCAGGTGTTGTGGACTACATCTCCCATAATGCTCTTACAGTCATAATGCTGGCAAAGTGCCGAAGGTTGCCTACCCCTGGCCTAGAGGGATAACAACTGTACCTCTCTGACTAGGCCAATGAAGGCTGAAACGTACGTTTCCTCTGTAATTACGCAAGGGAGCTAAAATGCCAGATACTCCCAAGCGGGGACTCACCATGGGATCGGCTATGTCTGTTGTTAGTGAGCATCCCATACTCTTTTTGTACGCCAGTTTGTTTATTTAAACTATTTTTGCAGATCGGGACTTTTTATGACATACCTGCTAAAGGGTTGTGCTTAAATTTCTCCCAAAACTCATCAAATTCTTTGCGCACATCTTCGTTTATGACTACACCACAAGGTTGCTCATTATTAACTGTGATATAATTGGCCTTCAGCACAATCTCCAGGTCACAGCGAGTATCCAAGTAAAGGGGTTTCCATCTCTGCATCACCACACCATACACTGTGACATCATCTCCTTCAGAAACAAAGAGTAATTTTATGTTAAAAAACGTAAAAGATTATACTATATCATATATGTATATAACAATAACATTTTATAAAAAAAAAAGGCCCGTATAAGAATTTTTCTTTACTACATGCTTGGAAATATGTCAAGCCAAAGCTAAATTTCAAAAGAAAAAAAGTAATCAATTCGCAGAAGCATTTTCCCTACACAAATGAACAAATATTAAAGTTTAAAATATTTTAACTAAATGCAGCACTACAAACATCATTCCTAGTACTGAATGCCAAACCTTTTTTCAGAGATAATTTAATGTAACATTTTGCTCCATTTATAATGTTTTTGTGCGTGTGATGTCTTACCAGACTTACAGCTGTCGACCAGGTCATCTTCTAAAACCACAATCATAGATCGGGGAATACTTCCAACTGACAGTCTCTGGACCTAAAGAACACGCAATTTTAGTTTTTCCACACAATTTTTCAACAAGCATATACCACGAACCAACAAGACATACCAATGTTTACTAATATAACCAATTAAAAGTACATTCTACCCATAAAATAAAAAAAAAACAATGAATAATCAGTACTTTTGCTGCTCTTTAACCTCGTCTGTAAGCGAATAACAAAGCTATTCAAACTGCTATGACATAAAAAATGGCCACCTTTTTGTAATTTACTTTCAAAATATAAATGAACATAACATATTTTGCTAAAAAAACATGAAACAGAAATCATACATGACTTATATTTTTTTACAAGAGCATCTAAGCCAACAAACCTTTTTATATTAAATTGAAATATACTTCATGCAATTTCTATTACGTGATAAAACCTTTTCTCTTCACACTAGACAGATTTCAGTGTTCTAGGCAAACATCACAAGCTCAGAATACACTTGGTAACATCTGTCTCGAATGTATAAAAAGGTGTTATTCATAAGCAAATCTAAAGATGACAACTCTAGCCGCAGTTCACATGTATCAATCTCTACAAGCAAAACAGGTGAGAAAACAGAAGACAGAAATCCACTGCTCATCCCGGTAGCAGAAATCCTGTAAAACATTTCTTGCTTTACAAAAAAGAAAATGTAAAATGTCTATTTAAAATGATATGGTGTGCTAACATGAAATGGCTTGAATAGTAAAGCAATAAGTAATGTGTGGTGTACAAATTACCGTATTTGCGCGATTATAAGACGACGCAAATCTGAATATTAATTTAGGGAAAAAAGAAAAAGCCTGAATATAAGACGACCCTATAGGAAAAAAGTTTTACCAGTAAATGTTAATTCATGTAAACTCTTTTTTTTTTTTAATAAAAGCTATGATTGAGAAAAATATTTTGGTTTTATTTCCTTCTATTTTCCAACCTGCCCCCCCAGTTATGCACATCTGCCCCAGAAATGCCTTATACCCCCCTATATGCCACTGTGCCCCATGATATGCCTTTTAACCCTCTAAATGCCACTATGCCCCATGATATGCCCTTTAACCCTATATGCCACTGTGCCCCATGATATGCCTTTTGACCCCCTATGTGCCACTCTGCCTCCAGAAATGCCTTATACCCCTATATGCCACTCTGGCATTAAGGGGGTTAAAAGGCATAGTATGGGGCAGAGTGGCATATAGGGAGGTTTAAGGCATTTCAGGAGGCAGAGTGGCGTATAGAGAGTTAAAAAGGCATTTCTGGAGGCAGAGTGGCATTAAGGGAGTTAAAAGGCATTTCATAGAACACTCTGCCTCCAGAAATGCCTTATGCCCCCCATTTAACATTCCCTCCCCCTCCCTCCTCCAAACTTACCGGTGCTTCTGACTCCCCTGTCATGTAGCCGGGGCAGCATGTAGAGCTCTACGCGATTCGCGTAGACAACTTACGCTGCAGCCGGAAGGAGGCGTGGCTAGCAGCGGGAGTTGTTTGCGTGCATCGCGCAGACCTTCCCCGACTGTCAGAGAGAATTCCCCGCACCGGTGCGGGGAACTCTGATCTCTGACAGCCGGGGAAGGTCTGCGGGGATCTGGATCTTAGTCGTCTCATAGTCAGACCTATTTGAGGTCTGATTATAAGACGAGGGGTATTTTTCAGAGCATTTGCTCTGAAAAAAACCTCGTCTTATAATCGAGCAAATACGGTAAGTAAGGATGCTGTGCTCACGCTGGGTTTTGACATCCAGCTCTTGTGAGTGGAGCCTTAAGAATGAGACATAGACTACAGCAAAATGTTTCAATTTACACGCAGAAGCACTGCTGTTTTTGAGATGCACATCACCCACTTGATGCAAGTTTGCTGTTCTACTTAAAAAAAGCCATTAAAGTGACAGCATAGTCAGCAAAATCACACAGAGCTAGCGAAACAGCAGCGTTCCTACAGCATACATGTGATTGGCTACTGCTGCGTTGCAATAATCCAGACGGGATATGAATTAGTAGTGTCTTGTGTAAGGAAAGAATGAATTTCAGAGATCACAGGCAAAGGGATCAGGATTTGGTGACCAAGTGGTAAAAAAGAAAAAACAAAGTCAATTGTGCGACAATAAGGCAGCAATCCTGAATTGTTCGGTTGGGAGGAAATATTGATGTAAGGGCAAGGGATTAGGAGAGAAAAGTCAGGATGTGTTATCTACTTTTAGCAGAGGTAGCTATGAGTTCAATGAAGCAATTCTAACATACATAGCCTATGGTTTACATGTACTGGAAGTCCTAGCAAAATTGATTCCAATATGAATTCAACATGAACATGGGGCTGGATCCCTCCCTTCATCAGACCCACTAATATGTCACACAAATAACATTTCGTAGATCTTAAATGTTATTCTTTCCTTTGAACGTTTAATCACATGAAAACTACATAGAAACTTCCAAGAAGGCTTTGCAGTTTCTATGGCAACAACCTATCAATGCATGCTCGTATGTAACCCAATTAAGTGTTCCGGGCAAATTACGAATGAAGCATTCACTTGGTATGATTAAACAATTCTTTCTGGGAAATATTTAAGCATTCAACAGTACTAGGAATCACATTTCTAATGATGCATTTATCTACAAAAGTGTTACATTTTGCAGACTAAGTGGAACAGCCCTTTCAAGATAGATCACATAAGGATACAGATATAGACGTAAACAGTTCAATCACCTGTTCTTGGATCTTAATCTCCTGATAGTCCCTGCAGCTGGCCGGAGAGGATATATCAGACAGACACGTGAATTTTGTAGCGTTGCACCCGTCTTCATTGGTGCAGACAGTGGGAGGAGAAAACAGGTAATTCTGCTCAAAGTCAGCTTTGACGGTCATCACATTTTTACATTTGTTGCACATGAAGTCCTGCTCATACTCGAGCACCTTTGCCAAACTGGTACGAATCACGGTGCCCGTGACTGAGAGGAAGTGCCCGACATCTCTGGTCCTAGGGATGTGCTCCCTTGTAAGTTCAGGGCAAACTGGCAGACCTAGGGCATAAAGATGGCCGCAGTAGTGATTAAAACAAGAACAGACATTTTTATTTTCTGTGTATAAAGTGAGAATGTCAATTTATATATATTATTGTTTATAGGGCAAACGGGTAGCAAATAAATGTGAAGATATTAAAGTGAGTTTTGGAAAAGGTAAAGGTAATAAATGTACCGTATTTGCTCGATTATAAGATAAGGTATTTTTGAGAGCAAATGCTCTGAAAAAGACCCCTCGTCTTATAATCGGGGACGTCTTATAATCAGACCTCAAATAGGTCTGGCTATGAGACTAAGATCCAGATCCCCCGCAGCGCTGAAGGGGACTTAGAGCCTCCTGTCTTAAGCTATTATTTGCTTTTGAAGTTGTGAAGAACGGAAAGGAGTTCCAGAGATATGTGCAGCAAGGAGAAGAGCAGTAGCTGTTAAAACAGATAGATGACTGCTAAGATATGGCATGACAAGTACAAAGGAGGATTTTGAATATGATCCACTGTTTCATAGGAAGACAAGGCACTGATTTTAGTGTGAGGGTGAACGGAGTTCTGCAGGAGGGGAAGGGTATTCCGATGGTTGAGTTGAGAACCCATTGTAGAGGGGAAATACAGGAAAAAAAGATCAATGAGCAAGCAGGTACAATGGTCTACAAGGGTAATGATTAGTGCTTGTATAAGGTGCTGGGATGGGATGTGGGAAAATAAGCTTGGTGTCTGACAAAAGTGTTAATAGTTGATGAGATACTGCTTTAAGGCATGCTGTAAACGTATGTTACGTTTCTGATGTCATGATGATGACAGGGTGTGGACAGATATATTTGTATCTCATCTGCATAGAGGTGGTGCTTGAATACAAAGGAGGTTTTTTGTGCCTTTTTTTTTTTTATAAAGAGAGAAGAGATAGGGATCCAGGACAAAGCCCTGGGGTATTCCTACTGAGATGGAAATTCAGATAACGTTAACTGTGGCAAATAAGATTCAAATTTGTCTGTGTGATGGCTGTACTAGATGCAGCTAGTATCCCTGTCCAGCAATAATAATTGCTTAATGTCATCGTGATAATCTCAAAACCAGCACAACGGATCTGACAGCTGTCTGCACAAGTTACATATGATTTCAGACTTTGCAGCCCAACCTGAAAAAAAGCAAGGCAGGAAGACAGAGGGGCATTGGGAGGAACAAACAGATATATAGAATTTCCAGCCAAAACTTCTATGTACCAGAACATAAGACCAATGGTCACTGTATGGCCACTGATTTCACTACCTGTCACTACCTGAACTGCCTCAGAAGACCAAAAACCAGGAATATTTGGGGGTAAAACTGTTGACCACTGGTTAAGCAAAACGTGTCTATATAAGACACACACTTGAGATAAAGTGGCATACCTGTTATCCTAGCATGCAGATTCTGCTTCATGGTGAGATTTCCTTGTTGTGACGATGACTGTAGGAAGCTCATGGCTGCTCGCCGCAGCGCACTGTCAAACACTGGGAGAACCTCATTGGGAAAAGCATTGAAATAGTCTCCAATCTCCATGTTGGCTTCAAAAAGAGTCATTGCATTCACAACCACAGAAAAGTGTGCGTCCTCGTCATGTTCTGCGAGGATCTGCTCAATCTCTTTCTTGTGGTGCTCCAAGACGTACGACTCAAACACCTGACCCACCAGTGTTACTTGTTCTGAATTTAGATACATGTTTCACTTCGCTAGAACTAAGATTCGGAAGAGAAGGAAACAGTTAAAACGATCTCAGTTTCTGCACATGCTTTAGAAATAATGGTAAAACAAAGTACTCAGCACAATAAATAAATAATAGCTTTGTGGTTGTTACCCACTAGTTCTAATATATAAAATGAAATACTGCTATTAAGCAAACATACAAAGTATTAATATAATGAATAACACATATGCGCATGCGCACTTCTTAAAAGAGATATAATGATTTACTTCACAATCCAACACTCAGCACAACCGAAGATTAATGAATTTGATTTAGAAACACAACTGTGAATGGGGGGGGGCATATAAATCCAGGTGCTAATATAATGGTTTATATACAAATATAGTCTGAAAATCAACTTCAACTTCCAAATATTTTGTTTTACTGCATACTTATCTAGCCACATTAGCAATTCTGAACACAAATCTAACGTAGGTCATCGCAAACTTCTTCAGTGATCACCATCGTGATATCTCCACATTTAATTTTCTTTTATAAAATGTGGTCTATTTTTTCTTGTAGTTGCGTGTCACGCTGGGATCAAGGCAATATTGCCGTCTCATTTATAAAAAAGGATAGGCAGTTTTGATATCCTTGTTGCTATAGACAACTCTCATCACTCATCAATCAATTACAGCATTATAGTTATGAATAACCTTCATGCACCAGAAAAGCAACTTTTCTCCAAACGGATGTGGTCTTCAAATGGTTAAATAGGTTACGACTGGGGTGCAAAACTTTAGCAAGATTAAGAATAATATTTTATTTGTATAACTAAGGGATTTGGGCAAAGAATGATGTATTCTATTACAACAGTTTCATTAATTGCATTTATTTGTAAACAATATTTTCTGATGTTTATATAAAGGTTGCAACGTTAAGGGCTGTAGAACACTCATTCCCGGCAATCTTACGGGAAAAAAGGGACACCACGGGGGACACAGATATTTGGTTCCCAAAGAGGAACTGTTGCTTCTAAACAGCGACAACTTGAAGGTATGGACGGAGTAACATTAGTAGAATCTACACGTATATGGGTATGCTTGCCCCCTATGCAAAAATGCAGTTATGCAAAAAAAAAAAGTTTTTTTGTTTTCTACCAGAATAACCAGTCATTCCATGTTTTAAGTGTTATATTTTAAAGGGAAATGATGCTTTCCCTAAGCATGAATGTCCGTTAAGCCATGTGCATTATAAGCGTGTCTGTGACACTTTTAATAGCAAACTAACTTAAACGAGCTGTAATGCAATATATCTCAATTTAAGGGGAGGGGTTGCAAGATTTCATGCATTCTGCAATGGGCTCCTCGTGTGCTGTGGGTGACGCAAAAAATACCAATTCTCATACTACTGATTCCAATTCCAGCACTTACCCATTCCTGAGTGAAGTGCCACTGTTCCCTGATATCCACATACACTCGCACTGCCAGCAGCCGCAACGCAGGCGGGCAAGTGCACTGCGCATGCGCTATCCGTTATGCGTTCCAAGCCTCTTCGCAGGCTAACCATACACACAGCTAACCGCCATCTTTGAGACTGGCATCGAGAGAGATTTCCTAATGTTCTGTAGCACACAATATCTTCTGAAGGGCGCGACACAAAGCTGGCTGCCTTTTCAAGAAAATAATTATCGTTGCATTAGACATTTCGTCTACTGGTTTATTTCTGAATATATTCCGTGCGCTGCTGCCTGGGTCCAAAATGGCTGCGAATATGTCAGCGTGTTCCTAAATGAACAATCATATTTACACCAGCACGTGAGAGTCTTTTCCCCGCCCATGACTAGTTGCGGCACTCAACGTGATTGGCGGGTACAATTTGGAGCCAATGAGAATGCAAGTAATGCGCGGTCTGTGGGGGAGATACACTTGTTCATCACATTGTCTTTGTAAACATACGTTAGCGCTATGTGTGACAGGGCCGTTTTGGCTCATGGGAAGGTAACATTTATAAATAAATGCAGTGTTGTCAGAAGTAATTGTTCACTTGTGTTGTTTTTTTAACATACACATTCAACAGCCATTAGGAATTGTCTTATATTTTATGTTGTGGTTCTTCACAAAAGTCAGTGGTTCATATGTCACAGGTGTCCTTCGGTATCAGTGGGATTGATTATGCCATAAAGCATGTGAAATAAATGAAACAAAGGGAAAAGATTTGTCAGCAAAGTTCTGCATTTCTTTATAAACTGAATATAATGTATTTATAAATAATGGGCATGTAAGTCAGAGGGTTAAAAGACATTTCTGGAGGCAGAGTGGCATAAAGAGGGTTAAAACGTATATCTCTAGAGGCAGAGTGGCATTAAGGGGGTTGAAAGGCATATTATACAGCACTCTGCCTACAGAAATGCCTTATGCCCCCCCATTTAACACTCCCCCCCAAAAAACTTACTGGTGCTTCTTACTCCATGGTGTGAAGTCGGGGCAGCAGGTCGAAGTCTACGTCCATCGCGAGACCTTCCCTGGCTGTCAGAGAGTTCTCCGCATCGCTGCGGGGAATTCTCTCTGACAGTCGGAGGGTGTATGCGCGATGGACGCAGACAACCCCCGCCGCTAAGGGCACCTGCTTCCGGCTGCAGCAGAAGTAGCCTACGCGAATCACGAACACATCTACCCGCTGCCCCGACTTCACACCAGGAAGTCAGAAGCACCGGTAAGTTGGAGGGGGTACCAGACAGGAGAATCCTGGTCCCCTGCAGCGCTGCGGGGGATCTAGATCTTAGTCTCATAGTGAGACCTCTATTTGAGGTCTGATTATAAGACGACCCCGATTATAAGAGCATTTGCTCTGAAAAAAACCTTGTTTTATAATCGATCAAATACGGTATCTCCTCTTTCTTTCATCACTTCCATTTACTTTATCTCTTCCTTTTCTCCCTTTCTTCCCCACTTCTCATTATCTCTTCCCCTCTCAGAAAACCAGACTGAAACAGGAGATGCTGATAAAAAAAACACCTTTTTATTAAATAATAGATAAATAGCTTAAATAAATGTAAGCACAATCCAGAATCGTAGACAAAAATACAAGCCAGGGGTCAAAGCCAAAACAGGTAGTCAGACGAGCCGGGTCAGGAACACAGGAGGCAGCGGAGTCAGGAACAGAAGCCAGTATAAAGAACCAGGAGAATCAGTAAGCCAGGCCAGGGTCATACACAGGAATCAACACAATCCAAAGCAGGAATGTACAAGGAGGTCTGAAACCACGCACGGGCAGTGAGGTACTGAATTTAGCAGCTTAATAGCCAGAACACAGCAACAAAAAAAATTAACAAGCGATCAGGTAGAGGTGTGTAATTGTTTACTAAGCAGAAAGCAGAACGAGCGGGGGGGAAGGGTGAGAACCCCGACACTCTCCTACTTCTTATCTCTCTTCTTTTCTATCCTTTCTCCTCATCCCTCATTATCTCTTTCCTCCTCTTTATCTCAATCTCTGTTGTTTCTCTTTATCTCTCTTCTTTCTTCCTATCTCTTTGCTGATTCACAATTGTATTTTTTCCTTGCCTCTCTCCCAGTAACTTACATACGCACTGGCACAAGTTTTTACACACACTCTCACATTTGCAGACACACATAGTAAGACACGCTTACTCATACACATCCATGCTCCCACACAAACATTTACACATCCATGCTCACACACATATACAGATCCATGCTCATATACACACATCAAAGCTTACAAACAAACATGCTCAGACACAAACATACACGCATGCAAGCTCACAAACACTTTTACACTTTCCCTCCTTCCTCCCTTACCCTCTCCTTTGTGGCAACTTGGGCAATTGTGGGACCCCCCTGCCCTGTCCTGAGGGCAGGGATATGACGCCATAAGCCGGCATCATAAGTCAACACTCTGCATTAATTTGGGGCCGGTTAGAGAGAGATCTATACCCCCCGCCAGACCATAGCCCTGAATGAAGACCCTGGGGTTAAAGTGTGCTTTAGCCCCTCAGTCTCCATTTGGGCTATGATATTGAGATTGGGGAGTTCATCCAGAGTACCCCCCCCAGCAACACTCTTAGGGCATGGTGTCCTTGTCACATAAACAGAGAAATTGATTGTATGAGATCTAACCCTATGTTATTTAGATCATAAAATGATTGAATTACAATAAAATTAGCAACATTTTCCTCTTGTACATTAAATAACTTTAGTTAAGAACTGATTCTGAATTTAAAGGTGTTCCTGTGTGGCTTTTGATGTTCCAAGAGGTATGCAGATGCTGTATAGTGACGGAAGTTGAGGAAGGCACCCTGGTCCACTCGCCCTTTCATTGTGAGTACATGAGGTAACAAAGGGATAAATACATTATACAGTATAAACAAAACTTTCAATAAGAAGCACTTTTTCATAATTAAAGGCTGTGATCATATGTTTATGGTTAAAGGTTTGTTTACCCTTAAGCTTATGTTAAAAATCCAGAGAGACACTCAGCCTCAAGAGGGAGCCATTGAATCCCAACATATGGTATAAAAATGCCTTACTTTGTTCGTTGCTAATGCATTGAGAGCACATCCACACAAGTATGGATACTCTGTGCAGCTGACTAACATCAGGAGACAGCCAGCAGGTGAGTAACACAGCAGAGGTTCTCAATAAGATCCTTCTTGGATTTAGAAAGAGACAATAGGTATTGAACAAATGATCACTAATTCATTACTGATAATATCTTTGTATGCAAAGTTACATATAACTTTGTAGTGCTTTACATGAACATCATACTCATACCATCATTAAAAATGTAATAGTGCCATTCACTACAACCCACCATCCATAGAGGTGGGCCCCCACAGATACACAATGGTGTACTCCCTTCCCTTCACAATTATGAATACAGATGCATTGCATTCAGGGTAGGTACATATAACATGGAGGCCAAGGAGCTGTATTTCTTTAGCATGGTGCAAGAGGAGGTGGGGTTTTTTTAATACGGACACCTTGAGTTAATAACATGATGGGTTGTTGTGGGATGGAGACTCTGGTCCTAAAGTGGTACTGGGCCTAAAATATCTGAGGGTGGTCTAAAGCCTCACGAGCACCATGCCTGCTGTAAGTTAAACACATAACCTAGTCCATACCTCCTAGCAGTCCTGGTTTTGTTGACTTTTTGGACACTATCCTAAGTAGATAATGATCCTCTCTTCTCCCTAGACTGGCCGAGGGAGCAATGGTGGTGTGTACTTTTGGAGGAGCTGTTGCGTAGCCACCTTGCAACATTCTAAATCTGAGCAGTACAATGCGTCTGTTAGAATGATGTGGGTGGCCACATGTCTGGCCCTTCTCACTTCCAGTACTGGCCTTGCCACTTGTGCCTCACCTTCCAACACAAGGGTCCCGGTTTGAACACCTAAAATGTTGGTATGCCTAGTCCGGTAAAGGCTAGCTTGTCTTTCCCTTAGATACTACTGTGTAACATTGCTAGTTTGCCTCCATAAGAGTAAACCCAGGAAATATATGGCATAATATTAACAAGCAACTCTTGAGGCAAAACTCAAGAACACCAAGTACTTATAGACATCTCATATAACAACAGCATATTTGGTCAGGTTTGTTGCTCATGCCATCCTATTGTCTCACTTCCCCCTCAACCACCGAAGATTGTAAGCTCGCTAGAGCAGCGCCCTCTTCTCCTTTGCACCAGCGCTTTGGCATCTGACGGCGCTTTATAAATAAATGTAATGTAATGTCCGGTTGTATAGATACCTTTTTTGTTACCTTTTTTCAAACTCACTCTTAATCCACATGATAGAGTAGAACACTGTCCCTGGCTGCCTGGGCGAGACATAAGTCACTCTACAGCCAATCCTCGGTTGCTCTGAAGATATGATTGCTTATATAGAAAATCACATAAGCCAAAATTTCTATTTGAAAGTAGGAATGTCTGCAAAGTTTGGCTATACTACTGTTGTACAATACTCTTTCTTACACATGGAGGAGACAGAGAACATGATAATCTGTAGCCTGATTGTGTTTTGAGTTATAGTTTGGTAATGTTTTATTTGTTTTTTCTCTTTAATCCGGTATTTTACACTAATACCCGTTTACCCTGTTTTGCCCTATTATTAACAAGAAATGTTCAAACTAATTTATTAAGGGCTATTTTCCAGCTGCACTAGATATAAAACTATTTAAACATTAACTGTGTTTCAAGGTAAATAAAATAGGAGAGCTTAGGTGTTTGCTACTGTAGAGTATTGAAAGATGTAGGATGTCAACAAACATTTATTGATCCTTCCTCAAATATATGAAGACTTGATACTTCTGTCATCAACTTTTAATTCTTTACTGCGAACAACTGTTGTCTTCTGGTGCTTTGAGCTGAACTAAAAAAAAAAATCACTCTTCATGGAACCCTGTGAGATCACAGTACTACACACTATAGTTTGCTCAAATGGACACCTAGCCAGTTTGGAACAACACTTGGGCAGCTTTATGACATTGCTGGATTCTTATGCTTCTGGGAACAGTGGTTTTGTCAGCAATTACAGTTTCACATGTGTTTTCTTCTTGAAAGCTCACCTTCTGCATTTATTCTCGGTGCTGCGTTTGTTAAAATAAAATCCCATTCAAGCTTAGGTAGTTGATGGGGCCAGATTAATATAACATACATCCACACTAACAAAGAATGCATTTTAAAATCCATTGTAAAATACTTTAGCCTGTAGGGGTGGGGGTAAAACAAAATGTACTTACCTTTAGGAGAAGCTGCAGCTCCAGAGCTCTGCTGTACGACTTAACATGCTGTTTTTGGCTGCTTATGGCAACAAAGTGCTCTATCATCAATTAAGTGTTTTGGTTCTGTCTTATTATACGAGCAGTGGTTAGGATGTAGAATCAGTGCAAGCTGTGATTATACAATACTTTCTCTAAATCTACGTGTACTTGAGCAGTTAGTGATTGTTTTTTGGGGGATTTGTGCTTTGGGAAATGGATTGTGTGATTTTAGTATGTAATCTTTATTTGCTGCAGAGATCAGGTCATTGAAAAATGCCCACTGCGTCCATATCCATACTTTAAGATAACTCAAAAATGTAGGTGCTGAAATGCTGACACCTAAAGATTATTGTAAAAGGTTCTGAGAATATTGTTCGGTAATTTGCCTCATGCCATTGCAAGATATTGATGTAAACAACTACAAATTGGTCACGTCTTCTCTCAGAAAAAATATATTTGGACTATTAGAAAAGAACAAAGCCAAGTAGGCCTTTATCTTGGCCCTGGTTAAAAATGTTTTACAAGAAGTCATTAAATAGAAACCAACAGGATTATACATAAAAAATGTTTCTAATGAAATGTTGGAAAAGTGGTCTTTAATTACATATCAATGACATGATCCTGTGGAATGGACCAGTCCGTTGGTTGCTATGGTGATAAGACTTTTAAAAGTTTAACTATTATTTTAATACATAAACCCAAATGTATCTATAATGAAGCATTCATTAACACCAATTACTCATGATTTGTTTAAATAACAACACACAAGATGTATTCTTATAAGAAAAATATTATTTTTATATCATAAAAGTGACTTCCATAGGAAATAACACACTGGGATACAGGGTAAGATGTTGTTACATTAGGAGTACAATTGCCATACATAGTATATACATACCAATCAGAAGCTGAGAATCTGACTCCAGGCACATTGTTATTTCTGGTGTCAAGCAATGAAATGTGATTGAACTTGAAACATGATTTCATTTCATTACACTGCTTTGTGAGTGGTTCTATTAAGAAGGCGTTTATATCACTTCAGCACAGACAATGTGATGCGGTTCATTCCGGCACTGAAGTAGTTATATGGCCCACATGTTACTATGGAAAGGAGGAATCATCGGACAAGGAGGTAGCACAGTAAGTCCAAAAATGGTAGACCAAGTTTTATGACAAATAAAAGAAGAGAGATCATCACTTACTTAAAGAAGAAAGGAAATAAAAATAGTACAGTGCATTTGCAATTGGAGACAAGTACTCTCGGTCACAGTGTTTGACAAACAGTGTTTACGGCAAAGCTTGGTCACAGAAGGAATTGTCAAGGTCATGCTCTTACAAACAGTCCACATCGAAGCTGTGCCACAAGAGAAATAGTAACATTGTCAAATAGAGTCTCTTAGAAAGTAAAGTATCTAGCCAACCATTCCTGGCGCTGTGGATCAGGAGATGCCACGGGTGAAGCATCAGTCTGAGGAGGGCTATTTCCCAGAGAGAGAGAGAGAGGAGAGAAAATAAAGACACTGTAAAAGCATAACCGTAAGGAACAGAAGACACGGGAGCTGGAAAGAAACAGATCTGATAAGTGGCCATAAAGCATTGCTGGCCTAGCACAAATGCAAATGTATCTTGGTTGATTTCCTTATTTATTGTCCCTGTGTGACACCTTCACATCCACTCCATTGTAATACATCAGCAGCACATGCTACAATACAAAAAATACCAATTTCATGTGATAGATAGAATAGTACATTTATGGAAAAATAAGCTGAATCTTTTAATGTATTTATTGGGGGGGGGTCTCTTTTAGTAGGCCCTCTTTTAGCCTCCTTTTCAATTACACAGTCCTTTGTGAGAAGTATGGCACAAGCTGGGGCACATTAAAGGGTAATGTGTGTTGTATACTTCTTCATGTGGTTTACACAAACACAATAGATATCTAACCCAGGGGCATACATTGCACTCCCATAGCTCATGCGTTGATAGTTTTTTATATATATATATATATATATCACACAGGTAAACCTTTTTTCATAAAGGATGTGCTTTCATTGGGTATGTTGCAAAGGTATACCTTGAAATTATACGGAATAGACAGGGGGAACAAGGGGTGTCAATGTATAGAAAACCACGCACACAGGAACAATCAATGGGAAGGTCTCATTCCATGCTGTTCACGTGCACAGTGTTTATTCTGCGAGCAAGTCATACATACAAACATTTGCAATACCGTCATAACAGCGAAGACATGTTCTTGGTAGAATCTGTGGATAGTTTTTCTTTGCAATATAGTTTAAAAATATATCATTTGATACTGTTGTTCTAGCAACAGGGCTACTTTAAGAGTAGGATATAGATTTAGAAAGCTACTGAAAGATCAAATGTGTTCAGTGAATAAAGTACAAAGAGTGCTAATTTGGGAACACTAAGACAAGAACATTTGTCTAAGCAGCTTTGGCACATTTTACATTTTCTCATTAAGGTGCACAACGCCCACATGTGACAAAGATATATATATATATTTAACTAGAACTTATTTGCATAGTTTAACAGGAAACTAAATACTTTAAACCAACAACATGTCAAGTGCCTTTTTTCTCTTTTCTATGCCATCAACAAAAACAGCAACATATACATAAGTATATGATGTGCAAAGAAAATCACTAAAACATTTTTTATATTTATATATATATTTATATATATATTTGTGTATATATATATATATATATATATTATATACACACAGTACAGAGGCATGCTTTTAAACGTACAAGTACATGCATTAACAATAGCATTTTAACGAGGATAAAAGTACAAAGGTTGAATAACAAATTTTGAATTAAAGGGGAATTATACCACAGTATCTATTCGTCGTAATTGCTTCTACAAATGTGCAGTATCTCATGCCACGTTTAAATGTATGTTGTTTCAATGTAGCCAACTTAAGGTTGCTGGCAGCAGTCATTTCTCAGTTGCCATTAAGTGCATGAGTCACCATTAAAGCTTACATAGTATTAATGTTAGTATCAATATACAAGCAGCGGTTAACTCTCCTGGGCTGGAGGGTTTGTATAATATATCAGGAGGTTCAACTTGCACGCAAGAAAGTGAGTAGTGGCAAGAAATACTATACAAATGCAAGGGCAATTAAGCCAAATGTTGAGTATATTTTCCCTTTAATGTGAGTTTAAAAAACAATTATCCAAAAAGGAGCTCTGTAAAGAGGTAGCAGACATTACATAAAAAATATCCGTAGACTATATGAGTCGTTTCACTGCACTTTCACGAGCAGTTACACTGGTGAGGCAGTGCTCACCTCAAAAAGGTCTTGGCCTCTTTGGGTGGTATAGGTGATGGTAGAGGCTTGCTGCTGTTGAACTCAATATCGTGGATGGGTGAGTTAGGAATGGGCTCCAGGCGGTTAGGATGTCCGTTTCCCATTCCACCAGACTCGTCCAGGGCATTTAGGTTAGGGGAACTCACAAACCTGTTTGTGGACTTATCATTCTTCTTCTTTTGCTGCATTAAAAACAACAAAGGTGTGGTAGACTCCTCCAAAACAACTGCTGCCTGGCAATACTCTTAACACAATAAAGGATGGCAGTCAACTAAATTAGGCTGGCATTTAATGACCTGGGGAAACAGGTTCTGCACCAGATTTGTACACAATTTTAAAATTATTAATACCTTCACCAAAGTGAAACAAATAGCACAGTTATTAAAAAGGAAAGAACAGATAAAAAGTATTTTCTAATCCATGACCTACTTTGCTTCTGCTCCCAACTCATTGCTTGTTTCCTTTTGCCTAATACAGTATATCCTATGTCTTCCAATTCTAGACACACTTCTTTTGGCCTTACCGATACGAATCATACCATCCAGCAACCTCTGCTGCCTTTGACACACATACGATGTTCATTCACAGTGATCTTAACAATTTTATAGTTGCCTCAGAGGGAAATTTCTCCTCTCTGTGGTAAGTCAGTTATAGCAGTCAAAATAATAAAGAGATTTATGGGTAACTTCCCAAATCCTCATGAACATGTTCCACCATTACCATGAATCAGTTTGCCAAAGCAGAACAAGAAGGCTTCCAGTTTATCACAAGAAGGATGCCCCCTGTTACCCATTCTATTAGCCTTATGAAAATTTCATAGCACAAAATGGTCTCAATATTTGAAAAAGCTAGAATTTATAAATCCGCTAAATATATTTGGCCCGAACTTTACTGAGAATATAAATAGGATTGAAGAGACAGTCGAACATCCCTGACATCCTTACTATAGAAGCGGAAAAAAAATAAAACACTTAGCTGACACGGAATTTGTAGCCATGGTGCAAATTCTTCTTTCTTCCTCCATGATACAAAATGTGTTCCCACTGACTGCTACTTAAGCTGTCAATCAGTGGTAATTCTAATGAAATCAATGAAAGTATTCTTTTCACTGACTGACAGCTTAATCCTTTCCGTACCAAGGTTTTTAACTACATACATACTGTACGTGTTTTGCCATTTTGGTTTAATCAGGATTCTCTTTGACGTGTTTGATGAACCCACACAAATTATACATATTTTTTTAAAGGAAAAATAGGGCTTAGAATTTCTCCTATTTACCTTTCTTCTAGCAATTTGTTTGGCAGCATCCCCTGATTACAGACATACCCCACAAACATATTTTTATGTTCTAGAAGGCCTCATCTAGCTATAACCCTATAGGGTAGTATTTTTAATACTTTTGGCTTAAAAAGTTGCAGGATAGTGAAAAGGGGGGGGGGGTTATAATTTTAACATTTACTTTTAGGGCTATGGGATCTCTTAATAATATCTTTTAATTACTTTTCTTTTTGTCCACTGTTAGTGCACTATGGATATACATATTATGTATACCAGTGATGTCACAATGACATCACTGAGCTCACTGTATTTATTTATTTTATTTATTTTGTTTTTCATTTTTGTTGGAAGTCAGAGAAATGTTATTTCTCACTTTCTTCACGCTGTGATCAGCCCGGGGGGGGGGGGATAGTCAGAGACAGACCCTGCTGGATGTCATCTCTCCTTCTCTGAGTGACAGCAGTGACAGCAGAATCCTCCCATGGATTTCCAAACTGACTACATTTAAAGTTTAAAGGGACCACGCACCTATCATATACATTAAAGTGCATTTGATAGCTGGAGTGTCCCTTTAAAAAGCAAACAGATCTGTTGAGCTTTAAAGTAAACCATAAGTTAAACACTTAATTAAACAATTAAATATATCTGGTGCCAGCATTTTTCCTAACCCATCCATTGCAGTTGTGTGAAGTAACATTAAATCGTTGTCGACGAGGAAGATTGCTTGGTGTGAGGCTGGGAAAATAACCATTTCATCTGAGATCTGAGTCTAAAGTTTTAGTGCCACTTTTTAAGACACGTCATACATAAGCTTGCAATATTAGCTGATGATCCAGCTCTTAACAATTCCAAGAATAGAACACAATCTGCTCGTTATGTTTGTTAGCATTTTACTAAGCTTATCATGTTGACTGAAGTTTTATGTTATATTTAGCATCTTGCATGGCTTGATTTGTCATTTCAATTACTGGGCTTACCAACCAAAAAGGACCAACTTTCTTACATGCAATACACTTTGGGTGTGCCCTAGAAGTGCATATATACTGCAAGGTACACAGGCAGCTTTTTGAGATTTTTGGTTACTGTAATTAAGTCAGATTATAGAATTTGCAGTTGAAAAGCTTTTTTGTTTCTTGATAAATGCTAACCCTTATGTAGCTGTCCTCCATTTAAATCATAATTTCGACCCCTTCACACCCCAGCTCATAGGGTTGCAGGCGACATGTTCAGCTGAACATATCTCTTACCCGTTAAAGAGAATGTGTGCTATACCCTTTGCCAGCCAGCTCCAGCCCTGGCTCACATGAGAGCTCCAAGGGTTTAATGAGACCCCAGCTTGTATATGCAGAAAGCACTCCCATTCATTTTTTTTCTCTGTACTGTCCCTTTAAAGAAATTAATAACGAAACTCAACGAAAATCTGAACTGCTTATACTCTATGCTTGATTTTTTAAAGAAAGGTTTAACATATAACAAAATGTCTTATTGTGACTACACAGATAATACATGTTGAACTGCACAATTAAGTGTGTATGAATTCATAGCACTAAAATACATTTAAAAGAAGAGGTGAATAAACCCATGGTTTGATTTTGAACAGCCACGCAATTTACGTACCTTGACAAGAGGATTAATAACACCAACGTTAGGGCTTGCATTAAACACTTTGTTGAAGTTGGTCTCGCGGTTCACTAGCTCAAGCTGGTAAAACTTTTTGTCTTCCTGGAGAAAAAAAAAATATATAACTCTTGGTTCGTTTCTTTTATCAAACTTTAAATGTCCATATAATTGCTTTCAAGTATTTCATGTAGTTAATAATTTAAACACAAATTGTTCGTTTCTGAATGCCTCTTTGTTTAATAATAGATTAGGCCAGTTATAATTTATGAACTTTAGGGCGTTTAAAGATCACTGAATTGTTAATGACACTGGGTCTCACCAGTAAACACATTCAATTTGTTTGAGTGTAGGAAAAGAAACAGAAAATTCTTACAATAAGTTTCTTGATAAGTTGGTCCCTTTCGGCAACCATATCCTTTAGCTCAGATATGAGTTGAAGGTCCTCTGGCCTGGATTCCCTGTTTTGATATTTTTCTTCCATTTCAGTTAACCTTTGAAAGTGAAAAAAAAGCATTTCATGCTATAATAGCTGTAGTGCTGTCACGCTGAACAATATTGTTTTGCTATTTCTTGATTGATTTTCCACTTTATCATATTCGGAGTAGTAGAGTTACAACTGCAATATTCCCATTTTAGTTCTGGCGATCTGATGCACAGACCGTGACGAATGTGGATGGGAAATAGAACTACTGCATATTTTCTTTTGACAGGCACTGTCAGCAGCTGTAGAAGAATCATTGCTGCAGGGATACAGTTCAGCAAAATTACACATACTACAACTTTAAAGTGGTTCTGTCACTTTTCCCAAACGTCACATTTTTACAGCCCAGTACACTAAATAAACATATGTCATGGTTTTTATACATGAAATAAGCAATATACATGAATGAGAAACCCAACCTTTTAACAATGTCAGCAGCTATCTGTTCTCAGGATCTGCATGACTATTTCTCTCCAATAATGCTTATGAGAAGCGATTGGTCACTTTAAATTTTTACATGGGGTCAGTTTTGCAAAACATGAAGGGATTCAACAGAATAACCCGAAATGCATTTGCCCTTTTCCACCCCTACAACCAGCTAAATGCCCTGCGGGAGATGTGTTCTCCTAAATCTCCCTACACGTGACATATTCACCTCCGGTGTTGGCTCGGATAAACGCTGCGTGCAGGGGTCTATGTGTGTGGAAAGTCCTCCCATTGATTTCAATTAGGAGCACTTTTCTGCCACTGATGTTACAGGTTCAAGAAGCCAGTCAGTGTGAAAAATAGTTGGATCACAGAAGAAGGAGGTAGCTGTTGCAGAAGAAGTGCACCAAACAATAAGCCTTCAAGAGCAAAAGTCTAAAATCATCCTAAAGTGGGGCAACAAATTGGGTGACTCACTAAGTATCAAGGATATCCTAAAACCTAACTTTTATTAATAAATATCTAAAAAAGATAATGTGATGAACAAAACAACTCTATAAGTTAACTAAACAAAATATATTACTTCAGCTGTACTAAAGAGGAATAAATAAAATCCCACTCGTAGTTCTATCTAACCAAAAGCTGTCTAGTGTCGAGAAATATATAATTATAATGATCAAACAAAAAAGGGGATTTCTTCCCTCTCTGCCAAAATGTCAACATGAAAAATTAATTTAGATGCCAGTGATGACAAAACACAGAATCATCACTTCAATCAACTAGAAAAAGGTTAAAGGATGTCTATAGTTGACACCACTTGTCTGATACTAAATAAACAAGCTTTGTGGAAAATAAAGCTGTTGAGAGCAGATAACTAGAGAAGCAAGTCGGGTTGTGCAATGGCATGCCAGACATGCTTCCAAATCATCTTAACGTATGTATAAAAAAAGTTCTTATTTTACATAAAACCGCAAACGCAAAGTTATAGATAACAACTGGAAGGCAATGAGGGTCCCAGAGATGTCCGAGCTGATCTTGCTCTTGCCAAAACAGTTGAGCACAAAAAACATACATAAATATATATATGCACATCTTGTCATATGAAGGTTGAGGCAGGATGTGAGAACTTACTAGAAGTCATACTTCAACAATTTTCAGAGTATACATAAAACTGTTGGAAATTAACAATATTAACCATGTTGTAGACCAGAGCAATCCAACATGCTGCCCATGGGCCAAATGAGGCCTGCCAGACATTGAGGTGCATTTTGCATGATATCTACAGAGGTAATCGCACCTCCAACCATTGCTGGATCAAGGGGGGGCAATGCAGGCGTAGAGATAAAAAGGTAAGTGCTGACATCCGGACTTACCTCTTTATCTCTCTAATTTTCAGCAGGAGGCGGGGTTGGACCGGGTCACACAACATTTTCGAGTCACTGTGTGAACAATTGTCTTTGTCTGAGTATGCTTGTGATTCTGGGTGTGTCCGTGTGTATGTCTGGGTGAGTTCGTGTGTGTCTGGGCATGATTCGAATGTGGCTGTAGGTATGTTAGTGTGTAAACATGTGTCGTTGTCTGGGTATGTTAGTATGTGTGTGTAGAGATTAGTCAGTGTGTGAACATGTGCCTTTGTACGGGTAAGTTAGTACGTGTGGGGATAAGTCAGTGTGTGAAGATATGTCTTTGCCTGGGTATGCTTGTGTGTCTGGGTATGTGAGTACGTTAGTGTAAGAGGGTAATTTAGTTTGTAAATGTGTCTTTGGGTGTGTTAGTGAAAGTGCGTGTGTCGGGTAGTGCGGGTGCTTGGGTATGTTAGTGCGTGTATATGCGGGTACTTTACATAGCATGTGAAAATGTCTCTTTCAGTGTGTCAGCATGTGTTCCTGGGTATGTTAGCATGTATGTGTGGGTATTTTTTGTAAGTGTGTGGGGTATTTTAGTGTGTGAACATGTTAGTGCATTTAGCTGTTGTTTAGACAAGCTATAATAAGCTAAAATGTTATACATGTGTTATGCATATGTGTCTACACTCATTATTATGACAGAAATGCCTGTGTACATATGCTTCTACATTTGTTGGTGCATAGTTCACAAAAGTGGAAGGATCTAGATTAAAGTCACTGCTATAGAAACCAATGGCATGTATGAGTTGAAGATATTGGTCCAACAAACCTTACAAATGCTTATATCTGAAAAAAAAACAAAAAACTGCCAAATATTAGCAGCTATGCTAAGTTCACGTCCACAAAGTTGATCAATAAACAATGACACATCTGATGATGCCGGGTTTTTGAACTGAAATAGCTTTTCAGGATGGTATATTATGTATTGACTGTCACATGCAGTTCAACTGCATGTCTTTCTCCTCTGTATAGAACCACACATGCTTCAAGCAATCATTGCCAAATAATCGATAAACTGTCAAGAAAGACAAATAATCGGTTGTGTACCACAAAAGAGGTTTCCCAACGATATACACGTAAGGTGGGCTTTTAAATACATGTATTTTGCTTATTGTATTCTGTTAATACAGTTCCATTGCATACAGTTCCAATTAGTGCATAAAACTGAAAGATGTAGGATCCGGTGAAGTGACAGACCCCTTAAGAAGAGATGTTAAGAATAACGGTAGGATTGGTTAGTATAAAGTGTTATAGTTGGCAGATCAATTAGTTTTGGTTCATTTAGACTTACGAAACTTGCAATGCAGAATTTTTTTCCATAAGCAGTGCTTGAATCTTTGCAAATTCTGCCCCTATAGTTTCCTTCTCACTGATGTGTGCAGCAGTTATCTCATTCATCTCTTCCTCGTGTTTCTTGCTTAAATTGTGTTCATGCACCCTTTTTCAAAAATTAAATAAATACATGCTTAAACAGTTTTTAGCAATTTATGCGCTTGCCACACATAAGACCTGGTTTACTTGAGTAGGACTGTAAAACCATGATATTGTAACAGATGTAGAACAAAAGACTCCACTCCTTGAGTCAGCACCAGTCAACTGATCAGAAGCATAATTAAAGGGCCAGTAAAATAAGGCCACCATTGGCAAATCACTGAAATTATTTTGTGACTGCCATTGTTTCAAACAGTTTATACTAACTATGAAATTAATAGCTTGGTTACCTTCATGAATTACAGAGATGTTCTATTTCTGTTAATTGCGGGATTCACTCTTTATATGCCCTGTATATTTACAAACAGTGCCATATAATGATTTAATATCTTATATAATATATTAAAAATTAATACAGAATGACATCATCATTTACAAATGTCTGTTGAAAAACTTGGAGCAAGGCAGAATATTATTAACAAATTCCAGTTATTGACACTTAAAAGTTTATTTTGTGTACATACCCTTCTACCTAAAGTACCTAAACCGCTTTGCATCCAATGTAGAGCACCCCAGTGCAGTTTTACAATCACTTACACTTACTGCTGGACTCAAATGTTGAGGTGACTGTTAGAGATGTGTCTAAAAGCTGTGATAGTTAACACTGATTAAAAAAGGCAAAGGGATATGGTATTTGGACGGAAACTGCTTGTTATGACCCAAATGAATTCTGCTATGTATAATAGTGCTATGTACAAACATTACGAATACTGGGATACCGTAATTTTCTTTCATCTACCTAGAAGCTCGGGATGAGGTTAAATAAGAAAACAACTCATAGGATCCTATAGAAACCATTGTAATGATCCTTCCCAAACTCCTGGAAAGAGGTGCTCAGCATTTCTGTAATGGGACATTAGCTGATTTTACAAACCTCTTTTAATGGTCTAAAACAATCTTGGGCTTTGAGTTTTGGAATACATTTTGGTAATATTCCAAAACTCAAGCACCTGCAATATACCGAATATAAGTACCAATTTGCTTCTAGTCTCTATAAGTGTCTACTGGCATAATGAAATACGGACATCATATATAGGAAGGGTGTCCAACCTGCGGCCCTCTGGCTGCTGCAGGACTACATCTCCCATACTCCTCTGACAGCCCCATAGCTGAAAGAACATTATGGGATATGTAGTCCTGCAGCAGCTGGAGGGCCGCACGTTGGACACCCTCGATATATAAGATCTGCAACTGTGTTAATAGAACCACTAGCGGTGCCTTATAAAAGACAGCAAAATGACCTGTTTTCCATGTGTTGTATAATGTCTTCATTTTTCAGCCTCCCAAAGATGCAAAGCACAATACAGCACATGTTGAACATGCCGTCATCTAGAATGATTTCATTAATACCGTTGTATATTGATTTGAAGGTTGAAAGTGCACAGATGGCTAAAGGATAGGGCTATAACCCGGCATACCTAATTTGTTGATTGGCTTCACTGCGTATCCTAAGTATTTCTTTTCCTTTCAATTCCAGTTCCTTAGTTAGAGTATTCATGCTCTCGTGCAGTATCACCAGCTCCTTATTCAGGTTCGATACATGCTGTTCTTGATGCCTCAGCTGCTCCTCGAGATCTGCTATTCTTCCCAGAAGCTCAGACTCCTATAGAAATGAACCAAAACATAACACTTCAGTGATTTCAGATTTCCAATACTTTTTGCTTCTGCAGTTTCCTGAAATATCATTAGATTAAATATTAAACAGTCAATAACTAAATTCAGCTACTTTATCTCTATTACCAGTAGAAACATACATCACATATTTTCTTACCCTATGAACAGTGTAATCACTTCATAACATGACACTTGCTTGTGAGTCCTTAAGCAGTTCATTATTAAAAAAATAATAATAATAAAAAAGGTTTATTCGTGAAAATTAAAAGTGTATGTGAATGCATAAAGAAAGGCAGGTTTGCAGCAGCTAAAACTAAACCACTCACATTTGAATGCATGTAAGATCGCTCTCAATTCACATACACTCGCCTGCAGGAGCTAATTTGAAAAAAGATCGCAAATTGCAGATTCATGAGCCTGAAAGTTTCTTTTCCAATAAATATTCTTATAAAAAATAAATGTGGGGTCCCTGCCTGCATGTGCAGTGGAACAGGGAGTCATAATAAACACAGGGGGTATAGATTCTAACTATAACCCCCCTCACATCAGTGAGATTTGGGTAATTTTATGGGACTTCATCCTATGACATACTCACCAGGGCTTTTCATTTTAAATGAAAATAGCTTAGGGGGCATTTATGTCCAATACCATCTACATAGTAGTTTGAATGTTGTTTCCTATACAGATGTGTCCATAGGTAATTTGTGAGTTAGGGGAAAACTCTTCTTTACTTAACTGGAAACAGAGACATATTCAAATAATATTCTCACATTTAATATGGTTTATAGTCACCAGAATTAACAATTCCAATCCAGAATGGATACTCTTTGCAAAACATCTCGATGGTTTAGTACCATTTTGTAGACTATCCTATAGCCTATGTACTCTTTATCAAACCCAGGTATTTTCTTATGTATTTTAGCCCTTGACCTTAAGTTTAATTCATAATATATATTATAAGATATATTATAATATCCATTTCCCTTTTATCTTTTGTCTTGCTTGCCTGCTGTTTACATTCTTCATCCTCTTCCTAACTTCTATTCTGTTCCCCATACATATACACACATGCAGATATATACATGTACACATACATGCACATATACACACACACAAATATATATATATACACACACGGTACTTACCACCTCCTCCACTTCGCTCCGGTATGTTCCTTGTGGCCTGTAGCTCGCCCACTGAGTGGTGATCCGATCAGGTCCCGGTAGATGGGGCTATCATCTTCTCTCACGGACACACTGAGAAGTGATGTAATTTCCAGGTGCACAGTGTCAGTGAGGAAGGTTGATTGTCACATATTGCAGGACCCGATAGGATCGCCACTTCTTGGGACAGGTAACAGGTATGGGTGTGTCAGACAATGAGGCCTAGGAGCAATTGATGGTGGGTCCCTCAGAATGTCTGAGCCCTGGAACAATTTCTCTGTGTGCTCTGACGTTAATCCAGCCCTGAGTAGTGTTGGACCCAGTGAGTTTTCCCTGCGAGAATGGCCAAATAAGCTGTTCTAACTGCTTAGGCCAACTCTTGCCTTAGTAAATAGACCCCTTTATGACTTACCCGACGCCGGCTTTGCTCTCTTTGTCTTTCAAGTTCTTCTGACGCTGCCTCCATCTCCTGAAGGTGATTGTGCCTTAGCTGGTCAATAGCTGCTGCATGCTGATGATTGAGTTCAGAACGCAGTGACGCTAGGATATGGAATCACAGCATATACTTTCAACAAGTTAGTAAAACAACTTGATTATCTACTAGATAGTTTAGTGAAAAAAAGTTGTAACTTTGCCATATCCCCTTTGTAAAGAGATAACCTGAAATATTCAGATATCAGTACACATTACTGATAGGCACACAATGGGGCAAAAGGGCAGCACAAGACTCCTATGTGTGCAGAGCCTCCATTGTAAACAGAACAGGAAGAACTGAAAAGGTGGCAGAGGATTGTTCTCCATAATGGTCCATAAGAAGCCCCAATACCTTTTTATTGAATTTGCTTTATCCACCATCAGTAAAAATGTCATTGTTTTGTCCATTTTTTCAGTGCTTACAGTACTTCAGTACTTGGCATACTAAACTTTCAAATGTTCTATTTTATACTGTGGCTATAACTTTCTTTGTGAAACTGTTCATCCATTACGACTAATTTTAGTCACATTTACTGGGAGACTTTTACACACAATAGGTACTCTCTGGATAGGGAAAATTAGTTATTAGGCTTTCAGCAGGTGAAGCCATCCAACATTGTTATTTGTTAAAAGTTTAATGTGTTGGGGTTTCCCTTCCCCTGATTATTCGCACTACATGTTACCGTGCTCTTGTTTACCAGGCACGGTCCTGGATGTCGCTGTCTCTGGGCCTTTTTTCTCCTATTTGTCTCCTCATTACCACCTTAGATCGATGGGGCCTGTGACTTTCCGCAACATTAGTGATGTCGATATTACTTTTTGTATGCACTTGTTCCATGTTACATTTCTTAGTGACTGACGATGTTTCTGCTACTTGCATATCATAACCAAAAAAAAAAAATGGCGTCTGGGCGCCGCTTTACTCTGACCTGTATGTTTTTTTTGCATATTCTGTCATATGCTGTGCCTGGATGTCAATAAAAAACTTTTCAATCAAAAAAAAAAGTTTAATTTGTTCATGTGAGGTGTAAGCACACTGGCAAAAATACCTCTACCAACTGGCTTGTCACTCATTAAAGAGTGAATACACAGTATATACTGAGATTAATAATTAATAAACGCACATACCTAGCATGGCTTTACCCTCATCCTCCAATTCAAAGCGTAATGTTTGCAGTTCCTGTTCCATTTCCACTCTAAGGGCTTCCATAGCCTGCTTATGAGCCTCCTTTACAGTCTGCAGCTCCCCTGTGTATTTCTGATGCAAGTGATCTTCGAGATCCTATGTAGTTAAGACAAAAACACTCGTATGATGGATTCATTAGGGTTGAAAAATAAATTATACCTTAAGAGGCAAGATAGAGAAAATGGTCATATTATATTAACAATTATATTAGTGCTCAACACAAAGTGATTACAGTTAGGAGATCAATTGCACTATAAATTGATACCTCCTCTCCTAAGGCTAGTAAGGTATTTTTGGTCAAACCAAGATAACGGATCTGATAGAGCTGGTTACAAAACAGTGATTTAGTGATGAATCTGGTGTCACAAATTAGAAAATCTACTGTCTGTCTGTCCTATAACTTTTACACACAAAGTGAATTGGAACTTGCTTTTTGCTCTTGATCTTTTGCATCCTCCATGCTTTGAAATGCTATCATGTGGGCCTCCTGCAAGGAATTTTGCCTCTGCTGGTGTTCCTCCTCCAGTTCTTGAAGCTCCCGAGTGAGGCGCTGACGTTCTTGACTGAACTGTGACTGCAGCTGCTGCAAAGCATTCTGGGACTGGCACAGCTGCATCTCAAGGTTCTGTTTTAGCAAAGAAATCTAAGACAGCAAGAAAAACACAGAAAAATGAGAATGGCAAGCAATACACAAACAAAAATCATGTACAATTGTGTAAAAAATAAAGTATACCCGATTTGAATGCTATGGGTTTACATTTCAAGACATAATGACAATCATCTGTTCCTTAGCAGGTCAAAAAAATAGGTAAATACAACCTCAGATGAACATCACACCGTGTCATGATTAAGTCAACAAAAATAAAGCCAAAATGGAGAAGCCATGTGTGAAAAAGTACACCTTATGATTCAATAGCTCGTAGAACCATCTTTAGCAGCAATAACTTGAAGTAATCATTTTCTGTATAACTATCTGTCCCTCGCATCGTTGTGGAGGAATCTTGGCCCACTCTTCTTTACGTGGCTGACTGCAATTGTACAGCTCTGTTTAAGCCAATGTAGGTACTTTTCAAAAGGTCCTATTATAGAAATATATTCTGTGCTATCATGTTTTCAGATGCCTATGTGTAGGTATACTACACAGATACAGTTCTATGACACCAAAGTTTAGTGGAATACATCTCTTCCAAATGGGTCACACATCCATATAGGGGAAAAATAGTTTTTTGACAAGTAACCAAAGTTTAGTAGCAAAGAATTTTAGCAGTACTGAATTATTCTTTGAGCAGTTATCAATTTAAACTATACATTATGCAGATATAAGTATGTTAAAATTGCACTACTTTTTTCAAAGCGATACTTCTCTCACCATTAACTTTTTAGCATGCAAAGGCCATGCAAATTAGAATTTTCAACTACAAAATCCCTTCCTAACACTTGATGTCTAGTTCATATTAAATATGGTGAGTCGGTTTAAAGAAAACATTAGTAGTATTTAGTATGGCATTAAACATTCATTTTTTTTTCACCCGAAATCCTATATTACTCAATCACAGACATCTTCCTCAAGGATGTAATAATCTTTGATATATACAGAAAAATTGCATTTATATTGGACATATAAAGTGGTAATTCATGAGGAGGAAATGTTGTCTCGTGGAAAATACATTGGCAACAAATGTACACTATGAAGTATTCGGTACAGGTGATGAGTATGAATGGAAATGTGAAGACTGGCTATTCATCAATGCCCAAGCGCTAGCAGCTGCCAAACCAAGCTGGTATCACAATAAAAACACGGCAACAAGACTTATCACAAGAAATCCCATTAAAAATAACTCTTTTTTTTTCCTTTCACACCTTTGCACTGCAGAAAAGTGTGTTAGATTACAGTTCTCCCTTTCAGAAAAATCAATGATGTAGCACATTTTCTGAAACAACATAGCTCTCAAAAAAGACCAATTTAAATGCAACCTATTAGCTTGTTTTGCACTCAACACAATCTCTATATATAGTCTAAACAAATACGTGAGCATCTGCATTTTTAGTGGTTTTAAATATATAAATTGATGTAAGTCAAGAACAAACTGAATGACAAAATTGAAACAAAATTCGGAATGACTTACAACCGTCCTTAATAAACAAATCCACACGTTTTCTTATACTACTCCTTTCAGTTTGCGGTATAATATTACTTAAAGTGAATCTGTCACCAAATATAAACTTGTCTATATATATATATTTTAAATGCTAGATGTGCCATGTCCTTGCTTTGCTGCAGATATATCCCAGCATGCGATTCAAATGCCCTTTGGAAGGATGCAATTTTAAGAGCAATCCTTATAGCTTTGTAACATTTTATAATGGGTACAGCAGATATACAATGCTCAGCTGCGCCCAATATATTTTTGTGTGAATATCTTTGAAACTTCCACATGATATATTAAAACATGCTAACAAAAATTTTAAGTTTTTCTATAGATTATTTTATTTTTTTAAGAATATAATTATCATGGAGTTAGGTTGAAATGTGGGCTATTCTGCGGGTGTTTAAGCTCTAAAAATGCCATTCAAGTCATGCTATGCAGAATGCTTCGCAAACATGGCTACCCAAACTTTCTGCTGCTTCACAATGCAAATGCCACATATACAATTGCCACAGCATGATAGAGGGTTCTGGTGTCTAATGAATGCTGGTATACATACAACTGTATAGGTGCAGCTTATCCATTTTCCAATATAGTCCATGGTTAGAGATTAGTGGCTAGGTATGCCTATGGCAAATGAATGTGTATAGGTAATATGCCAAGACGCAGTGAGCTCAAATGCAAGAAGCTGCCGGGGAATAATAATGCATGCATGTCTCGACGTCAATACTATGCAGCAGACTTACATTGCTGATGGATTTATGTAAAGCCTCACCCAGACAGTGCCGCTACACAGGAAAGATTACAGGAAGAAAGGGAGACATTCAGAAATTATGCTAAAAAAAAAAAGGGATAGAGGAGGGAGTGGAAAACAGAACAATAATCACAGCCTGGAAACGAACAAAGAGAACAGTTTAACAAGATGCATGTAGAATACACACATTTATACTGTCCGCAGCTAATGAACAAGAATATCAGTAGTTGAAAATGAGTCTAAATTGCAAAATCAATGGTAGCATTTGTTCTGGAAATTATAAAGATCTACTCGTGGCGAGGCCACGTAATGAGAGCTACTCACAGATTGCCAGGGGCATGTAAAGAATAGTTTGCTATGGTCATCAGTCTATCGGCTGTCATACCTCATTAGTTAGGGTGAATAATAACAATGATAACAATAATTATAGTGGGTAAAGGAGCTACTCATGTGTAGGGTTATGTATCCGCCACTAGCACATGCAACATCTTAATTAGGGACAGTATAATAGTATATTGTATGTAAACATATATTATAATCCCTTTTGAAAAAGGAAAATGCCAATGTGCAACAGATTGGAATTGGAATATACAGGGCACCGCACCCTGCAAGATTAGTCTTTGCCACAAGCTTCTCCAAATACCCTTATTCAAGACTCCATGTACTCATACATTTTACTGCGCCAGCTCAGAATGGGAGAAATTCACTGGGGTTGGCTATTCATAATATATAGGTGAATTTTTAAATGTACTAAAAAAAAGGCATGACTTCATGTCAATGTTTTGGGAGCTGTAGAAGATTGGATGACATAGTCCATTTTGTGGGGTTCCATTCAGAAATCAATGGGTATAAGTCCTGCCAGCTTAAGAAGTGGCAAGAATCATTGGGCCACGGTGGGTAGCTGCAGCTGCTACTTCAGGTAAACGTTGTTTTTTTTTTTTAAAGACTGCATTATAAAGTAGTCACAGAGTACCTTCATATGCATTCTTCTTTAATTGAGCTATCCCTTTAATCCTCCTTGCCGATAGTGGCATGACTTCCCAGTCATTTATTATAATATACAAAAACACCTTTCTAAAATATTCAAAAATTACTTTATTTAGCTTGGGCATAAATCAAATTTTAATCATGTTCTGCTATTTTAGGATTGCTATGGTAATAAAATATTCAGATTTGAATCCTCAAATCATAACAATTATGGAACATAAAAGACTGAACGATTCTCTTGTTTCTCCCCTAAATAAACACCAGAGACCTCCAACCAATTAGTGAAGGCAGTTATATGAAATGTTAATCTGAAGAGACTTTGCAAAGCCACCTGGGTGCACTCATTATGTTAACTACATTATTTCTCTCTGATCAAACACAATTAACAAAGAGCTATCGCTCTAGCATTTTAGTCCGTAACTAAAAAACATTCAATGAAATGTTAGAAATGTATTTTACTGCATTAACTGGTGCAAATACTCTAGGTTTCTATACTTCTATTGTTTACAATTGAAGGCCAAACGCTAGTTTCACTATTTTTAATACATCTTTTCATTTTCTATAAATATGTATCTTTGTCTTAGGGTATAAACTACTTAAAATGGCTAAATCAGCTTGTTTCACAGGGAAAGTGTGCCCAATTTAGACTTGATAGATCAGACGCAGGTGAGTCCTACTGAAGCACACCTGGTTTTGGAAGCCATGTCCCAAAACATGGTTTCCCAAATCAGGCTTCCCTTGTTTTTACAGAGTTTGATGAACATGACATATGTAAGTACATATTTATATATGGATAAATAGATGTGGATACCCACACAAAAACACACTCATACATGCATACACGTATATGACATTTGACAGCCAGACATGAGTTGAAAGCTGTGCTGCAGATACAAAACCTTCATCGGGAAGTAAAAAAAGAAATTTCAGAGTCTATAGTCATTAAGAAGGGAACCAGATTGGAACAGGTATATGTACCTGATCAAGGAGATCTTCTACCTTCTTTTGCCACCCTTCCTTTGCTGTATTTAACTCCTGTTCTTTTAGCTGCAGAAGGTGTGCTATAGCACCCTTTTTATCCTCCTCATGCTGTATCCTCAGTTCTTCTCTGAGCTTATTGCATTCTTGCCTAGAGTTGACAACATAAAGAAGCCAGAAAGTAAAATGTGTGTAATAACATAGTAATGAAATATATAAACATTATTGAAGGATTTTTTTTAAAAAAATCTTTTTTTGGTTATACCTTTTAATAAACACATTAATAAAAGTCATGTTTTAGGGTGGGGTTATAATAAGGGTATTTTTTGATCCCGGGAACGGGATTGGTTTATTTGTAGTTGTAACTTACCCTTGTCCCCGCTGGGGCATTATTTTGGAATTGTTATTGAAGGATTATTCCCCTTAGAATAGTTTTAGAATACATTAAGACAATAAACTGCATAAATTTCAATAAAAAACTGGAAAAATGGGTGTGTCTAAATTAAAATAATAATGAAAAAATAATTTAAAAAAAGCAAAATGAAAAAAATGTAAAAATAGGTGCCAAACCACCTTGTGCTCCACTAGAAATATACATGACAAAAACCCTTTCTTGTCCCAATACAAAGTTTTTAAATATTTAAAATGTTCCTACCTGAGGGTCTCTGTCCATTTTAGTTCAAGGTCACGAGCTAACTTATCCATCTTTAATCTTTCCTCTTCTCGGGTTGCAGCCATTGTTGCTTCATGCTGCTGTCTTTCTTTCTCCAACTCCCCCTGTAATAACGCAACAGGAAAAAAACTCACCTTTTTTTTATCTGTAGATGCAAATTATTGGTTATAAACATTTTGCTCGACTTGTACTAGAATGAGACAACTCAGTTACTTTAGTTTAGTATATTGAAGCATTTTGGGCTCATGGCTTCCTGAATATTTATTAGGGCTCATTGATTATTTTGCAAGTCTGATTAGAATATATATCAAATAGTTATCAGAGCTTGTTATCGTGATGTCCTTGGGGACATGTGACAAACTGTAATCAATGATCTATGCCAGGGGCGTCCAACATGCGGCCCGCGGGCCAAATGCGGCCCGCGAGACCTCGAGGTGCGGCCCGCGTAAGATCGGCAGCCAGGGCAACCGATCTTACGCGAGCCGCACCTCAAGCCCTGCTACTTACTTGTAGGAGGGTCTTCTGGACTGCACACAGAGGAAGCGGAGTTCACGTGACATCCTACTTCCTCTGTGCTTTAGCAGAGAAGGCAGAGGGAGTCCGCGCCCCCTGCTGAAGTGTGTAAGCGGCATCGAGGAGCTGCCTTGCAGGTAAGGAGGTGGGGAGGGTGTTTGAATGAGTGTGTGTGATTGAGGGAATGAATCTGTGAATGAATGATTATATGAATAAATGAGTGTGTGTGTGATAGCATGGATGTGTAAGTGCTGGAACCTAGGCATGATGGGTCTGTGATTGCTGTTAGCAATCACACTCCTATCATGCCAAGTCAGCCAGTACATGCTGAAACCTGGCCAGCTGCCCCCTTGTGTATTGATGCTGCCAGCAGTATGGGGTCTGCACTTACAGCCACCCTGTACCAGCATGTACTGGCTGACTTGGCATGATAGGAGTGTGATTGCTAACAGCAATCACAGTCCCATAATGCCTAGGTTCCAGTATTTACTGGATGGATGTGTAAGTGCTGGAACCTAGGCATGATGAGACTGTGACTACTGTTAGCAATCACACTCATATCATGCCAAGTCAGCCAGTACATGCTGAAACCTAGCTAGCTGCCCCCCTTGTGTAGTGATGCTGCCAGCAGTATGGGGTCTGCACATCACTTACAGCCACCCTGTACCAGCATGTACTGGCTGACTTGGCATGATAGGAGTGTGATTGCTAACAGTAGTCACAGTCCCATCATGCCTAGGTTCCAGCACTTACTGGTTGCCAAGTCATATTGCTAATTTTGTCCAATTGTGTGTTACCTACTTTTATTAAAAATTTGAGTTTTTATTATTATTTTTAAAGGTGGGGGTCATTTTCGGTTTTGGCTAAGTGAACCCTGAATGTTTTGGTCCAGAATTTTCATTTTAGTTCATCCCTAGAATAAATCTAGGGAATCCTGAATTTGTAGTCGCAAAACTTTCTAGGCCCAGAAATCAGTGAGAGGAAGAGTAAAGGTTTTGTGTCATTTACTTTATTTTAATCTGCATATTTTATTAAAAACCATATTTTTTGTCACAGTGAAAAATGAGTGCGGCCCGCGCACATATACAATTCTGATGAAGTGGCCCACTGCAGAAAAAACTTGGACACCCCTGATCTATGCCCAAACTAATCCTGTTCTAATCAAACCGTCACCAAGAGTTTTGTAATTTGTTTACTGGAAAATAAATGAATACATCTGCTATAAGAATATGAAATTATTAAATATTGGGTTATAATACTTTGGTTTTGGCTTGGTTATCAGGCCCCATTTTTTGGATGTCACTTTTTTTGTTGTATCTACCTAGTATTGTTATGCACATTGGTATTATTGTTCTCATAATGCACATAATTATCTATGTATCTTTTGGTTATTTAAGTTTAACAGATGTGCTTAGTGCTTTACAGTTTACATTATAATAAAGTCATATAATATATATATGAGTTATATAATGTACAGTAATCCTACGGACATACTGATTAGGGTATAATAGGGATGAATCAACAAGAAAGGAAACATTTGACCCATAGAGCTTACAGGCTTAGTTAGAATTAAACTCGTACTGAGCGGCAACTACATTTTTTACAATACATTATTTTATCTTGCTGCAGATGATTAAATGAATACTAAATTATATCCAGGAGCAAAACTAAAAATAGTCTGAAAAAAACAGCACACATTAATCCACTGAACCCATTTCTGAATATTCCATAAATGTATTGTCTCATTTTAAAACATTTATAATCTCAAACTGTGTTCAGAACAATATAATCAAAATGAGGGAGTAATCCGACAAAAATAGACAAATGGTTTTACCAGCAGATTGTTCCTGATTATAATCTGGGTGCATTTTTATAGCTATGCAGTACTGTACTTGCAATGTTGCGTACACTACATTTCTGATGTATATCTTCTAATGCACTTAGGTATTTTACACAATGTTGGGTTTCAAAGAAAGGTGAGTAACTGTGCACGAATCGTTTGGTGTGTGACAAATACAAGAACATGTAAACCTGTTAACAAACGTAAAATATGTATGATTTAGACATGTTTTTACTGATACATGCTTCATGAATATTTGAAAGAATTGTCACATAGCGTATTATGACAAACATTCTCCATTTGTTTGTTGTTCTCTTTGTACATCCTGCTTACACTAAGAAGTGCTCAGTCTCATACAAACCTGTACAGCAAAAAGGGAGTCACTGGTGTCCCTTAACCTCTCCCTTGTTAAATCCAACTCATTTTGAAGTCTGTCTTGTGCATCTTTGAGACTTGAGATATGACACTCGGCTGAGCCAAGCCCTTGCTCACTTTTCTTCACCAGGTCTTGCAGACGTCCAATCTGTGACAACGTGACAGTCATTAGCATTGGAAAACAATTTTCCTACCACAAACTTTGCATATGATGTTCAGTCTTTTTTATATAGTTGGTCTAATTTAGACACTATTATGTGTATATTATAGTAATTAATGACACTGATAATAAGTTAGTAACCAGATGATTCTCAGAATCGTGCAGTCACTGGTGTCATTAAGCTTAATTTTGAGTAAAGAGTGAATGGTTGCATATTTAAAATCTGGTTTACCAATTGAGAAGACTTATATTTAGGCAATATTTCTTAATCACAAAGAGTGTACACCCTCTTTGAATCCTATGGTTTTACATATGAGGACATAACAACAATCACCTGTTCCTTAGAAGGTCTAAAATTAGATAAATGCAACTTCAATTGAACAACACCACATGACATATTACACTGGGTCTTGATTTATTCAACAAAATAAAGCCAAAATGGAGAAGCCATGTGTGAAAAACTAAGTACACTCTATGATTAAATAGCTTTTAGAACCACCTTTAGCACCAATAACTTGACGTAATCATTTTCTGTATGACTTTATCAGTCTCTCACATCATTGTGGAAACATTTTGGCCCACTCTTTTTAACAACGCTGCTTCAGTTCATTGAGGTTTGCGGGCATTTGCACAGCTCTCTTAAGGTCCTGCCACAGAATTTCAATCCGGTTGAGGTGTGGACTTTGACTGGGGCATTGCAACACCTTGATCCTTTTTTTAGCCATTCTGTTGTAGATTTGCTGGTATGCTTGGGATCATTCTCCTGTTGCATGACTCAATTTCCGCCATGCTTTAGCTGTTGGACAGATGGCCTTACATTTGACTCTAGAATACTTTGGTATACAAAGGAGTTCATGGTCGACTCAATGACTTCAAGGTCCCCAGGTCCCTGCAAAACAAGCCAAAATAATCATCCCTCCACCACTGTGCTTGACAGTTGGTGTAAAGTGTTTGTGCTGATGCAGTGTTTGGTTTTCCCCAAACGTAGTGCTGTGCATTACAGCCAAATAGATCCTTTCTGGTCCCGTCTGTTCAAAGGACATTGTTCCAGAAGTCTTGTGGTTTGTTCAGATGGCAAACCAAAGCTGTACTGCCATGTTCTTTTTAGAGAGAAGAGGCTTTCTCTTTACAACCCTTCCAAACCAGCCATACTTGTTTAGTCTTTTTCTAATTGCACTGCCATGAACCTTAACATTAAACATGCTAACTGAGGCATGTAGAGCCTGAGATGTAACTCTTGTTTTTATTACAATTTCTCTCAGCATTGTACTGGGTGATTTTGCTGGGACATCCGCTCCTGGGGTGATTGGTCTAGACTGTTTTCCATTTTTGAATAATCTTTCTCACTGTAGAATAATGAACTTTCAATTGAAAATGACCTTATACCAATTCCCAGACTTATGGGCAGCAACATTTGCTTCTTTAAAATCATTGCTGATGTCTTTCCTCCTTGGCATTGTATTAACACATCTGAATGATCCAGACCAGCAAACTATTAAAACTTTGCCTTTTATAGAGATGGTCACACTTGCTGATGATCAATTAACCAAGCCTTTTGATTAGCAGCACCTGTCTGCTACTTAGCACCTTAATTTCTATGGAATCAGTAGGGGTGTACTTAAGTTTTTCACAAATGGCTTCTCCATTTTGGCTTATTTGGGCATATTTCTGTTGAACAAATCATGACGGAGTGTAATATGTCATGTGTTGTTTATCTGAGGCTGTATTTACCTAATTTTAGACCTGCTAAGGAAGATGGTTGTTATTACGGTATGCCCTGATGTGAAAAACCATAGAATTCAAAGATGGTGTTCTTTCAAAGAATTTATTGATTTATTTCCCTCCATTCTACCATAATTAGCTGCTCACTAATGTGGTTGTTTACCTCCTGATTGGCAGCTGTCAGCTTGGTAGTCAGATCTTCTTTAAGGTTTTCTAGCTGCTGCCGCAGTTGTTTCTTTCCCTCTTCAAATTCCTGTCTCTCCTTTTCAAACTGTTGCTGGAGTTCCTTTGAAAAATGAACCAAACTTTCGTGTTATGTTTGCAATTTCAGCAAATAAATAAAACTGTGCAACTTATGTAGGAACAAGCACACATTGGAGCTTAACTTAAATTTAGCTAACAGAATAAATATTTAAATTGAAAAACAGTTCAGATAAGTACAGCAGTTAACAGCGTAGGTAATTGATGTGTTGACTAAACAAAGATTTGCACTAAAACAACGTCCTTGATGTATCGGTGCATCAAATATTTTTTATTTTTTTCAAATAGCACAGATTCTCAGAATTATTTACGACCCAAGGCAACAGCATGTTTGCAATTTCTCTACAATAAATATCTTCAATGCTCTTTATGAGAACAAGCCTGTTAACTGTTCTTGTTCAAAGAGACAATTCAGAAGGGAATTTACCACAGCATTGGAAGATGATACATAGTGTTTACTTTAAAACCACATGCCAAGTGATTTCCTTAAAGACATGGCACGATCTTCTATGACCACACGTTATCCAACCAAGAGCAGTTGTAAGGGCAGTAAGGGCTTCCGAGTCGTGCGCCCTGCCAGAAGGGCTTCTGAGTCGTGTGCCCAGCCAGTGGGCTTCCTGCCACCCACCCCGCCAGTGGACTTCCAAGCCACGTGTCCTGTCTGGGGCTTCCAAGCCGTGTGCCAGTCATTCTGACAGTTTCCCTGTCCTTGCTTCAGTTCCCCTGTCTCGCTACCATCCAGTCCTGCTTTTGGATCTGTTGTGTGCCTGCCTGTACCTACCTACCAAGATGCATCAAGGGGTAAAGACAGACTCCATAGTATCCCCTGCAACTGCGCTCCTACCCGACCTGCTTATCTGAGCCCTGACACATATGTTGCGGGAACGGGCGGGATTGGACACATATGTTGCGGGAGTGGAACACACGTTGCGGGAGCGGGCAGTAATGGTCAGAAATTCAGCTGGAGCAGGATTAAGAAAACAGTCCCTCGCAGGGCTCTAGTGTGTATACCAATGTATGGGAATGTCTGGGTATTTCTGTCTGCACTCTGTGAGAGTTAGCAATTTATATTGGGATCTGACTTTACATTTCAAAATTGCCTCTTTTTGACCACAACTCAGACAGAAATGCTGCCTCACCGCTCTGAAGCTCCAGGTTGTTCGGTAAGTGAATTGAGTAAAGCCATTGTAGTTTTAGACGGAGGCGTACCCTCCTTCCAGGTCTTGACCGTTGTGTATAATAAAGGTATGCTTTCTGGCAATTGCATAAGGAGTATGCAGAAGACAGTTAAGCGACACCTAATAACTAGTGATATAACTCTGAAAGAATATGTCATATTTTGTATGCATGCCATATAGTTGTAATGAAACTCTCCTGCCAAATCCCACTTTAGTGCTATGGGAAAAATATGAATGAAACAATAGTAGTTCATGCTCATGTGTTTCTAAAAGATTCTGTGATACTTATTCTGCTGATTGAACCCTTTTGTAACAAAAATGTAGCATAAGAAATATCATTCACAGTATTATTTAATGCCCAATCCCTTCCAAGTAATAATTCTTAAATCATGTAAAATATTGGTTTATTCATCATTTTTTTTAGGGAAAACTGTAGGAACTGACGGGTTGTTGCCATAAAAACTGTAAAAGCCTATTATTTCTGTGTTGTTTTTATGTGGAAAAAATAATTACAGATCTGCTAAAGTTTATTTGCTTAATATACTTAAGAGAGCACAAAATCTTTTGTATAAATGGAACAACACCTTTAAAGAAAGAGTTTTTAATTACCTCCCCATACCCTTACTGTGCTCTGAATAGTTTTTAATGGAACAAGATCACTTGGGCAGTAATGAAATAAAATCCATTGCGTTCCCACCACCTATGAAGCACAGTGCCAGAAATGCATTGTATTTTTGCCTCCTCAGCTAAGGATGACTACAAGTATGGATACAATTAATGTGGGTTAGCACAAGGCAGTGAAAGGCACATTTACTGTAATACGCCATGGACCCCTTATGTCTCAACTTAGAAATGTGGACATATGAGGGATCTTGCACCTATTTACAGTTCCTAGCAGATGGTCAGTTCTGGTGTGGCCAGTTGGGACGCAGAACATATCTGTTGTGGCAGAGCTCCAATACGAGACCAGAGTATCTCCGCCAAAGTCTCTCAATTTTGCCCAGGGTGTTCAGTGATATATAGCCCCTTCTGGGAAATGGAGTTTCTTATATAAGAATACTTTAACGCTCCCATGGAAAGGACCGGAATAATGCTGTGTTGTAGCAGTAACAGCTTGGTTCTCACAGGATTCCTCTGTGTCCACTTCCTCAATGGGCGTATTCAGCACAACGCGTTTCACCAATCGGCTTCCTCGGGAGCGTTAAAGTATTCTTATATAAGAGACTCCATTCCCCAGAAGGGGCTCTATGTGAAGAATCCATTTTAATGAATTTAAGTATTATTTAATTTCTGCACATATTGTGGTGTCGTGTGTAAATTTTGCGCAGCACTTTACTTCTTTGTTTTATGTATTATCTTTTACACACTTTTGGTCAGTGTGTTGGTTCTGCAGCACCAAGGTATTATACTTGTTTAAGTTGTGTCATTACACCAGATATCTGGCATTTTTATTTTAAGCGCTGAATATCACTCTTTTTTTCCACTTTGTTCAGTGATATATACTGTAGCTCCCCACCTGTCGAGACTTGATGTAGGGTGAAAACAACATATACTTTATTGAGCTACAGTACACATAGATATACACATAGCCCTCATTGAAATACAATACCTTCCACTCTGCCTATCCCACCCAAACATTCCGGCCTCCTGCCTTGGTCCCTTCGTCCCGGCTAACTGTTGTGAAATGTCCTGGTGTATGGAAAACCAGGTCCCCCAGAAGTGACTCCAAACTTTGTATATCCCCTGATGTCTCTTACAATTGCCTCCCTCGTCCCCAAATATCTTACTGATCCGATGCTTTATGGGGAACAATCACTTAAGGCTTTAGCAGAACGGAGCTGGTAAGCGATCTGCCTGAGGGCTCCACAGGAATTTTGCTGTCCTCTAGTCTAGCGTGAATGGCGGTGTTCCACAATTAACGTTTCCACGAGCCAACAGTTAGAGTAAGAATTGCAGAAAGGGGAAAATATGGATAGGGACAGTCTTGTGAACTGTGAACTATGCAGACCCTAATAAATGACAGAGCTGATGAATGCCACCATTTTGGCTTAAAGAACACACAGAAGCCTGATGGAGCTCTTCAATGCCTATTTTCCTTGTTGACCTGGTTTACTACACACACTGCACTGGCAGATGTTCAAAACTGGATGACATTTACAGTTAGCATTGAAATTGTTGCCTCACACATCAGAAAGCCAGTAGAGATGCCTGTCATCTTAACAGTACTTCGTCTTAGTGTTGTTACATAACAGCACTACAGAGCACTACAGTATAGAATAAAACAAAGCTTTCACTTGAGAAAATGGTTGCATTTGAGTTCAGCACTGTCTGCATTCACTGTGACTCACCATCTGTAGCTTCTTTTTTTCCTTATTTGTTGTGCTATGAGCTGCCTCGAGCACTGCTTGATGTTTCCATGACATCTCTTCTAACGTCCTTGCATGAAGCTCTTTTAGCTGCACAGTATCCTCCTCAAATTTGATGCGCAGGTTAATGAGCTCCTTCTCATAGCATTCACGCTGCGTCTGCTTTGCTTCATTGATCTTCTGCAAAAGAATCAGACAACACGTTACAATTATGCAATTACTCGTCCACACATCAATCACTGGACACAATTATTGACATTTTTTCCAACTTTCATTTTTATTTTGCTAAATGTACTAGAAATCAGCCAGCCCACATGCCTTCTCCAGAGCATCAGATTTGTTTAGCTGACAGTATTCAAAAATACTTTGTAACTCAGTGCTTTATTTTTTTTATATATATATATATATATACCGTATTGGCTCGAATATAGGCCGCACTTTTTTCCCCCACTTTAAGTTTTTAAAGTGGGGGTGCGGCCTATATTCGGGCTCTAGCGCCCGACGTCCGGGACATGCAGTCCCGGGCGCCGGGCAGGCAGCGGGGTTAGGATACAGATCCCCCGCAGCGGTGCAGGGGACCTGCATCCTTCTCCCCGATACGCTCAGACAGCCTCCCCTGCCAGCACTTCCCACGGGGGGGGGGGTGCCGGCACGGGAGGTTATCTAAGCGTTTTACCTCTGCCCACCCCCGACTTACCGGAGCAGACTCCCGGGTGTCTTGCGGGGCCGGCGGGAGACATTTACGCAATACGCGCATGCAACTTCCGGTACCGGAAGTTGCATACGCGTATTGCGTAGATGTCCCTCGCCGGCCCCGCAAGACACCCGGGAGTCTGCTCCGGTAAGTCGAGGAGGGGGGGGCAGAGGAGGACAGCGACAGCGGCAGCGGATCGCGGGGAGGGAGGACAGCGGCAGCGGATCGCGGGGAGGGAGGACAGCGGCAGCGGATCGCGGAGAGGGAGGACAGCGGCAGCGGATCGCGGGGAGGGAGGACAGCGGCAGCGGATCGCGGGGAGGGAGGACAGCGGCAGCGGATCTCGGGGAGGGAGGACAGCGGCAGCGTATCGCGGGGAGGGAGGACAGCGGCAGCGGATCTCGGGGAGGGAGGACAGCGGCAGCGGATCTCGGGGAGGGAGGACAGTGGCAGCGTATCTCGGGGAGGGAGGACAGTGGCAGCATATCTCGGGGGGGGGGACAGAGTGGCAGCATGTTTTTTTTGGTGCTTTTTTAAAGAAAAAAAACTTTTTCTTTAAAAAAGCACCAAACTTTTAGGGTGCGGCCTATATACGGGGGCGGCCTATATCCGAGCCAATACGGTATATATATAATATATATAATGACTGCTATATGAAAGCAGTCATAAAAATGCTTGTTTAAGACAAAGGGTTAAAAATAAAGATATCTATATATATATATATATACATTATTTTTAACCCTTTGTCTTAAACAAGCATTTTTATGACTGCTTTCAAGATTTTCACTCTCATAAGAGTCATTCACTAACCTTGAAATTTAAGGCCATAATTAGGGTCCAGGAACTTGGGGAGTCAGGTGCATATTTGTGTTCTCATCTCTTACTCAATCCAAAGTAAATGTGTATATAACAAAATCTTAATAAATAAAACAAACCTTCTCCAATGCAAGAATCTGATGCCTTTGACGTTCATCAAGATTCTGATTTTTGCTTTGTAGCAATGCTCTTTCTTCCTCTAGACGGGCTATTTTTTCCTTTATTCTGGACTTTTCTGATTCAAGATCTTGGATGGTGGCCTCTTGAGTCATCTGAGTAGCTTGTAGCATCCCAATGTGACCTGTATAATGAAATAAAATACATGAGAGCATCAAACACTTTCCAATGTAATAGGAAACAGGGCAGGAGGGGTTTAAACTGGGCCTGAGAAATAAGAATGGGTCATCTAGCTATCAGGTAGATAGCTAGCGTTGTTAACCTAAAGAGTAATTAACCCACTGCACTCCCACATGACACCAAATGGGGCAGTCTTCCAGCAACAAAGGAAGAAGATTCCTATAAGAATAGGAACCTGGGAGTAAAACTTTGAATTTCCTGGAACATTCTGACAACCGTCTGAATCTGGAGATTCACGCTGATTATTTTACTGTTGTATAGGTGTACGTTTTCTGTGTTTATCCTTGTGATTTTTGTATGTCATGTTGCCATTATTTTTGTATATGCACTGTGGAGATTTTGATCAAATAATTTGATTTTATTAAATATAAATCATTCAGTTTGTCTTTGTGCCCAATTTTTGAAGTAATAGTTATTATTAGGTTAATGTTTTTATAATTTGGAAGTTTAAACTTTTTGACTCAGTTAGGTTTTTATAGAGTTTGAGCAGTTCAGGGGGTAACCAAAGCCTCCTTAGGTATTTTTAAAACCTTAAATACAACACATTGGTGGCAGCTAGGGCTGCAACAAGTGATAATAATCGATAATGAAAATCGTTGCCAATGAATTTCATTATCGATTAGTTGAATTGATTTTATCGAATATAAGATGAGAGTTTTTTCAGACCCCCTCGTGTAATAACACTAAGATCCAGAGTGTTCCACCATAGAAGACCTGGCGGAAGTACCGGCCAGCAGCAGTAGAGGTTGTCGGCGCGCATTACATAACATTCGCCAGCTGCCAGAGAGGAGGATCCGCCTGAGCGCTGCAGGGGACCTGCATCTTCCTCTCTGGCAGCCGGTGAGCGTCTGTGCGATGCGCGCAGACAACCTCCGCTACTGCCGGCACATGACCTTCCTGTGCTCAGTCATAGAAGCTCCAGTGAAAGTGCCAGCAGCAAAGGTTTGTCTACGTGCATACCACAGACGCTCACCGGCTGGCCCTACTAGACACCAAGGAGTCTGGAGCATGGGGGGGTAAGTCGGGGGGGCAGAGTGGCATATCAGGGAGGCAGAGTGGCATACCGGGGGTTATAAGGCATATCAGGTGGGCACAGTGGCATTTAAGGGGTATAAGGCATATTTGGGGAGCACAGGGGCATATCTGGGGGGGGGCACAGGGGCATATCTGGGGGTATAAGGCATATCTGGGGGGCAGAGTGACATATAGGGGGTTATAAGGCATATCAGGGGGGCACAGTGGTATATAGGGGGTATAAGGAATATTTGGTGGACAGAGTGGCATATTTGGTGGACAGAGTGGCATTTTTGGGGGGCAGAGTGGCATATTTGGGGTAAAAGGCATATCTGGGGGTATAAGGCATTCTGGGGGTATAAAAAAACAAGGAATGGATTTTTCTCAAAGTTTTTTTATTCTGCTGTTTGTTTTCAACATCCAGTTTGTCCATTAAATTATTTTAGATAAATGAAAAATGTACATTTATTTTTTCAACTAATAGATTATGAAAATAATCATTAGTTGCAGCTCTAGCAGCAGCAAATAGAGTTTTGGGGTCATGGGTTGAACAGGTTTGAGGATAAGGTGTAGTTGCTCTAGTAAGTGAGCCTGTGGGCTGTTTTTTTTCTCTCCATTAACCGTTTTAAGACCATGCCCCCTTATTTTCACAGTGAAAGCCAGCAGGGGGTGGTTGCTCCTGCTGTTGGGGTGTCCATGACAGTGTGAAAATACTAACAAAAGAAAATGTTACTTACACATTTTAAGTATGTGATGAACCACATCAACTCTTTCAGGTTAATAGATTCATAGACAATGTTGTAAAGAACTAAAGAATGTGTATCTTATTAAAAGAGGAAGCACTACTTGTTGATGACACATTCTACATTCTATTAAAGTGAATAAGACACCTTTGTGATGAATTGCATTTTATTGTTGGACGGGCTACCTCTTGTTGTACCCTTTACTAACACGAACAAGACTACTTGAAGAGGTGAGTCAAAAAGCCGAAAATAAATGCAGTATTTATTTGTTACCCTTGGCCTATGGTCTGTTAGACACTAATGATTACAGCAAATTAACTAAATCCTATACTGCAACACTCTCAAGGAAAGTACACATATTGATTCTGAGCACAGTATGAGGTCTATCGTTATTTTAAACCTACTAGCTTTAAGCACAAGTTCTGTGGCTTGCTGTTGCAGACGCTCCCGAGCAGCTGCTAGCTCAGCTTCCATATCTTTCTGTTTGCTTAGTAAGGACATCTCCTCCTGCTTCACATTTTCCAGCTGTTTTTGAAGGACCTAGGGCACCATGTAAAACAAGATTTACACCATTACAATGCCAGCAAGGGAAAATAAAATCAATCATACAGAGTAATTATAGCTGACAAATGCCATCATAAAATGTATGTGACTTAATTTATCACACCGCAAAGCAGTAAAGAAATTAACTATGCTCTATGCAAAAAGAAAAACAAGCAAAACTGTAGGTGGATAGGTTTATGAGGCTAACTGTTTAATTAGTCAAGTTATATGAGATCCTAAAGTCACTTTTTTCTACAGACATTACAGTAGTAAAATACAGTGTGCCATGATATGGCAATGGTCAATAATATGAGTGTGCTGGAACAAACAGTTTATATTTTGTGAATTATGTCTGAAGCCTGATGCTTCATCAATTAAGAAGGTGAGGATGCCATATAAGGCCACAATGGATCACCAGGTCCTCAATCTTTCTCTCGTGGAGTCATTCACCATATGCATGACTCCTTCAGAGGAACCACTGAAGAAGTAATTCCATCTCAAACTTTAACATAAAGTCCAATCCAGCTCCCCCACCACAAAAACCAGCACACATCTCCCACCAATAACTCAAAAGGTTATAAATCTCAATAAAACCTAAAGTAACACACAACCTCAAATAAAAAATGCAGTGTACATAAGGACAAACAATAAAAAATATCCATCACCTTCCTGCCATAGGTTCGGACAGGGAGAAAATGAAAAAGTGCAAAGAAGGTTCCATGTGTAACCAGTGCTATTACTGGCTCACATAGCACCATAGTCATGAGTTTCCAGATGGGTCTAATCTGGGGGCTCCAAAAAACACCCCAGGTACTCGATCTTAGTCAAGAGGCAGAGCAGCAACAAAGTTTTTAGAGGAACTCCCACTCTCCATAAAATCACAGGTTCTAATTCTTACTAATATTTATAGCATATTAATCATGATATTTTTTCTTTGTATTTATGTTAAAATCCATGGTATAATATAAACCTGAGGGTTATGCCCATGTTGAATTTACAACTAAAGCTACAGAAAGATAGGCAGTCCTAATAACTTTTGCTACATTAAACAACTGTACTTTGTATTACAGAACCCATACTGAGGCACTCCAAGGCACTATGTATCAGTACAGAAAAGTAGGCTGTTTAAGAGAAAAAGGTATGAAACAATTTTTGCTGATCCTAGTTGTTTCATTTTAGAATTCTTAGAATTCCAATTGAAAAGCACAAATCACATCTAAATAAGGTTTTTGAGGATGGTAAGGGCGTAATCCACAAATTAAAAATGCACAAATTAAAAAGTTGATAAACTATGCATTCCAGGTCAGGATGAAACACAGATGCAGAAAATGGAGACAAAGTATAAATATTGCATTCCTACAGTAAAGACACAATCCAGATTCTTTCTCAAATGCTACAGTTATGTACGATTAAATGTACCGTGTTATGCTTAAGAAGATGCTCTTTATAACTCAATGGTGAATGTTCAAATGAAAAGATACATAGCACTGCATTGGCTAATTATCTATGTAGGATTTTTTTTCTTTTGCATTTGTTACAAAAGAGTATCTATGATATTTTTACTAGTGTTTCTCACTTTTCTTAATAAAATTTTAAACTAAAACACTTAACTTCACCTCTTACCTCTCTTTAGAACAGATGTTAACTAAATTCTTAAAAATGTTAAATCACAACACAATATAATTATTCAGGCTTCGGACAATGACTGGTAGAGTCATTGCTTTGGTAGAGTTTTGGTTCCTAGCCTGTCAGTCGTGTAGAGAACACTAGAATGTTGTTTCTCTTGTCATAAGAGTAGACATTGTTTATTTCCAGGTTCCATTTATTTCACAGCTCTGTGGTAAATTTTCTGCCTTCTTTTGGCTTTCCAATAATTATATATCAGCAATGAATCGATCTGACAACTCCTGTGAGCTCTGCCTCAGCACTCTTCTTCTTGCTTGTCTGCATTACTTTGCCATGGTTCCCCCAAGTATCATTTTAGTCATAACAATTGTTCATCAACTAATTCTACCCATAACACACCCCAACAGATGCCTGAATTTCAAATATCTTTATAAGTCTTCACAGTGGGCTTTTATCACTCCATTATCACCTCCTCCCATGGCCGCCTACAGGACTTCTCTCGCGCAGCACCAACCCTCTGGAACTCCCTTCCCCATGCTGTCCGACTCTCACCAACTCTTCCCTCCTTCAAACGCTCCCTAAAATGTTTTCTCTCTTCAGGGAAGCCTACCACTGACATAAACTCCCCTTAACATCATTCACTACCAGTCCTCACCTCCTGTTTCTCACCCCTTATCCACCTAGAATGTAAGTTCCTGCGGGAACAGGGCCCTCCATTCCTCTTGTATCTGTATGTCAATTGCTCGTCATTTTGTACTTGTCGTTATCTGTAAAATTTTTACCTTGTACAGCTCTGCAGAATCTGTTGGCGCTTTATAAATACAGTATGATAATAATAATAATAATAATATGCCCCTGGGTGAAGCTTTAGATTTATAGAAAATAAATATTCCTAGAAGCATTCAGTAAAGAACTTCACACAGAAGGACTTCAAAAGGAGAACTGTTAGTGTTTCACTCAATCTTTGCAAGGAATGAAATCCCATTAACCTGTCGCTACCCTTCTCCTTCCGTGTTTCCGCAATTGTTCTTCAGATTATTGCATTTCCATTTAATGGAAATTCATGTTTTCTGCATCAACAGAGTGAATCAATGAATCTACTTAGGTAAAATGGGCATCAAGTAAATAGTATCTTTTCCTTCGCCCAAAAGTCATATGAATAACAAGCAGCTGTGCTTGTGTATATGCAGAGATATTTGTGGGAAAAAATCTGAAAAATGGCATGTGCTTTTGTAATATAAATACATATAAATTTGGTGGGAATAAGCACTCCTTTCTGGCATGCTTAAATTTGTACCATTAAACTGGGATCCAATTCTGTTAAAATATGAAGTAATATCAAAAGGGGCAAGCACATTAATTATTTTCCACTTTGTTTGGGACTCACCATTTTAAATATGAAAATTACTTTTTGTTATCTTACACTTCTGTGTCACAGCCATGCCTGTGCACTACATGCCCTATTCACTGCTTGGTATTAAAACTTTAATTCTACTTATTATTTTTACATTAACTTGCAATTTTGTGGATGAATGCATTGATTCTATTTTAAATATTAGTAAAACCACGTCTGTCACCATGTTAAACCCCGGTCAGTGGGAACCCTCTGGAAAACTGGCATTTGAATCACAAGTGTCAAAAATTGTGCTTTTAGTTTCAAAAGTCACACCTACTCTTTGTGCCTAATATATAATTTATCTTGCCATTACATGAGCTAGGTTAAATAAAGAGAAAGTGTTATGTGTCAAGTTAAAAGTCCCCCAAGTTAGTCGTTTACATGTATCTGCTCATTTAAGTTTACACAAAGCATTTCTCTTGGTAAAATGGTCTGTACATATATATGCATTACCGTTCAAAAGTTTGGGGTCACTAAGAAATGTCCTTGTTTTAGAAAGAAATGAACATATTATCAAATAGGTCAGAAATACATTGTAGACGTTGTTAATGTTGTAAATGACTATTGTAGCTGGAAATGGATGATTTTTAATGCAATATCTTCATAGGCTTACAGAAGAACTTTATCAGCAACCATCACTCCTCTGGCATGTTGTGTTCATTAATCCAAGTTTAAGTTTAAAAGACTAATTGATCATTAGAAAACCCTTTGGCAATTATGTCACACAGCTAGAAATGTCCTTGTTTTCCATGAAAACAGCAAAATGACCCCAAAACTTTCGAATGGTGGTCATCTCCTCCCTTAGGACAGTTAAGAGGATAGCTCCTTTAAGTTTATACACGTATATGTATGTATTTAAAACTATTAAATAAATATATAAATAGGATGTTTCTATGCTCTTTAGGAGTTGTGGTTACCTGCAGGCCAAGAGTAGCTCCCCATGGTGTCAACTTTTATGGAAAACTGGCAAGTGTTTTTGTATGAAATAACTTGATTGACTTTAACTGGCATCCCCATGTTTTTAGAGAGAAGAGAGAAAAGAAATACAAAAGACAGACTGAACTGGGAAAGAACATGGAGGAGAAAAGAGATTAAAGAAAGAATATGGAAGCTGGGAGATAAATTATAAAGATGGACTGTGCAGAGGGAGGGAAAAGAAAGAGTTTGGGATTCATGTCAAAAAAGGAGGAAATAGAAATATCAAAAGAACAGAGAGAATAAATAGGACTCTGAGAACAAAAAGGAAAGATGGAGGAGAAGAAGATGTGAAGATGGCATAATATTTCAAAAGATATCTGCATTTATGTGGGGCATATATAACCCTGTGCTGCTTGGGACAAACTGAAAATAAGTGCTAAATATATTTGTTATAGTTATGTCTTAAAGATCATTCCTCATCTGAAGGGTTCAAATTCACATTTACCATGGTGAATCATGGATATGTGAGGTTGAGTTGTATACAAAGTATTGTACATCCAGAAAAATGGTGGGAAGTTGGCATAGGAAAACACACATTCGACTCTGTGAGTGGTTTATAAAATAATGAAATATTTTCTTGTTAATGCCTGTTCAAATGTACAACCTACTGATTCTACATTCATCACTATGTATTTAGACCGCTGAGACATAATTAAAACACTATGCCTTCTTTTTGTTCCAAGAATTCATTACTTAAAATCTTGTTAGAGATAAGCAAATGTGCCTTAAGGAATCATGATCACGTCTAGTTCAGAAACACTCTTTCCACACCAAATGCACATTGTTTGGAAAAGTGTTGTAAAATGAAATGGTAAATTATGTTTAAAATTACAAACTATACTCCTATGGAGAATGAGGTTCAATTTGTTTACTAAATTTATATATATTTCTCTCTCTTTTTTCTCTAAAATGATGCTCCAAAAACAAATTTCAGTTTCACTTTATGCTTTACAACTACATTATATCCTGGCACATTAAAGAACATATTTACTGGCATTTTTTCATTGCAGGTGTCTTCCATGACTTAGCATAAAAAAGATAAAATTAAGTTGCAATGTATATTTTGTTGAAATTAAATGTTAAAGTAACCATAGGAGAAAAAAATAATGGGGATATGTTCCTGCTGACTGGGCTACACCATTGGTTATTGTGATACAACCACATTTGCACCTCAAGCCAACGTACTCTAACCAAACCTCACTGAAACACTGCAGACAAATTGGCAGGCCTATGATGGTGAATTAGATGGGTCTTGACTGTCTCTTTATGTGTAAAACTTATGTGTACTTACACAGTTGGTTGTATGGAAATAATTAGCATATTATAAAGCTGCCTTACTTGAGTAAATGGCACATCGATGGTTTGTTGGTGAGCAAAAACATATCAAGAAGTATGAGGAGCCAACAACAGTGCAATAAAGACTGATTTGGATTTCAAATCCAATAAAACAGACATTTAAATATAAATCAGTCAGATTTTTAAGGACAGATAGGGCTTTTGAATAGTCCATCATTTTTTATGAATAATATGTAAAAAAAACAGTATGTCTCACTGGTAAAAACCCAGATTCATGTTAAACACCCCCCCCCCCCCCTGAGAAGAATAATACCCCACATGCACATTTTTTATAAGAAAGCAAAATGCTCCCTTAGAAATTTGACAGTTTTTTTCTTATTGTTGAACTTTAGATCAGGGGTAAGAAATGGTTTTATTTCTAATAGGAGTGACATAAGGTGTTTGGGCACTTTTTTTACATTTAACAAAGATAAATTATTAATAATAATAAATATTACAAGAGCCATATTGAAAAGCAGTGTGCCTTTTAAATATGATGCTGTCCTTTTCCTAGCAAGAGCTTCGTAAGCTTGCATCAGCAATATCAGGAACATCCAGTAATATTCTATGATATCTCTAGCCATTGATCACTGCACAGGCAGTGATCTTGCATAAAATGACTTTTTTTTGCTATCTGTGCATTTTTTAAGGGGTTTATTTTTTTATGAAATTTATATTTTATTAATAAATGTATTAAATGTTTTATTTTTCATTAATTATATATAATTAAATAAAATGAACAATTCATTAACTAACAAAAGTATAACATTTTTAATTATTAACTTCAAGAGCACATTTCAGTTTTTAAACTTGGAATTGTGACATCTTGTCACCCCGCATCTACGCCTTATTTGGGACATTTTTGAAGCCAGCCAATTCTATTTATCCAGTTGAACCATATATTATTGAAAATTAGACATCCCAGGATACTTTTAAATGGTCGTATTTTTACATTTTCCATGCACTAACTCTACCATATGTCTATCAAAATGTTGTCAGTTTTTTTCTCCACACACATTGTACTTTAGCTTCTTGTATATGTCACTGCCAAACAACACCTCAATGTGTGTTCGGCAACATCTCCTGAGTACAGTGTTACCATCTTTGCATAGGTTTGTCAGGTTGTTTGGTGGTTTAAAGCCCTAATTCTACCATCTGCCTTTGTCAAAGTTTGTGGTAGTAATTTTTGTGTGTGTAATGAAATTGCTACCACCATATTTTTATAATACATAATACAAAAAAACAATAAATAATTTGTGTGGGCACAGTAAATGAGAAAGACAAAAATGTTAAAACAGCCATTGTCACAAAGGGTATAACGTTTCAAAAATAGTTTGTTAACGAAGGGGTTAAGGTGCTTCCAGTCTATGCTGAAACTGACATACCACCACAGAGTTATTCAACAAAGTAAAACCATCCTACCTTCCTTATCTCACGTTTTTATATTTTCGCAATAATTCCAGTTTTTATATCCCATATGGCATATGATAGGTAGGATTCTCCAGGGAATCTCACCTTTAGTGAGGAGGTCTGTTTAGATCCCAGTAGGTATTGGTAAAGTCTTCACATAGGTTTCAAAAGGATCACTTTACTGCCACTAATTGGCAGCTTAAGCAGCCAACCAAAAATTTCGGATGATGAGGAATTTTATTTTTTTTGCAGCATGGAGATAACTTGCATCCCTCTATAGTACAGGTCTCAGGGTCATTCGACTGTCCCTTTAAAGGGGCAATATAGTGTCCAATACATCCCCACCAATGAATAATACACATTAAAGAACTTTGTAAGTCGTTTTGTAGTCTTGCTGTAGGTGTAAGCTATTTATAAATTGTATCCCCTATACTTATTAGGAGGAAAAATTATGGACAGCTGATACTTTCACTAAGGAAACTTACATTTTTGCAGGACAAGTTAATCTATTCACAGATGCTTAGTTTGAGGGAAATTGTAAATTACATAATATAGAGGTTAAATAAAGTCATTTTCACCACTATTTCCATATAAAATCGAAAAACCATAAGTAAAACAGAAATGATTTTCTTAAAGGCTCACCAAAGCTCTAAGTAAAGTTACCCAATATATGTTGTTGTACAAATATCGCAGGATATGCAGAAGGAGGTAGATTGCATAATTGTGGTATAGAAACAAACTTTAGGTGGAAAATACTCATACCTACAAGTATTTCAACGTTTTTGCACCTCTAGTACACCTGCTTTAGAATTTTACAACTCCTGTCACCTTCATTGTAATTATGGCTCAGGGAGCTAAACTGTACAATAGCCTAGCAGTCATTTTTTTAAAAAAGAAATATACTTAATTAAATTAATGTCTATTTGGCGTTACTTTATCTTTTATGGCAGAGGTTCTCTTTTCTTTAGACTGGGGTGGGAGCATCACTATCACTGTGCATGTTAGCAGGGATCAGATTTTTCCCCAGCATATTAATATGTTAATTTTGGAACCTTGCTCACCTGAACATTGTTTTCTGTTGTATTCAGGGCAACTTGAAGTTTTTGGCACTTTTCTCTCAAACTTCCTGCTTCTTCTTGTACAACTTGAAATTCGGTTTTAAGGATTCCAAGGTTCTTTTGCAAAATGGCTTCTTGATTTTGAAATTCTCTTTTCAACTCTGCTTCTTTCTGCTTACAAGTGTGTAAACTTTCTGCAGTAAAGTGCTGAGATCTTTTCAAGGCATCCAATTCGTGCTCATAAAATGCTTGTGCTTTACTTAGTTTCCCTTCATAGTCTTCAACTAACTTTTTCCTCTCTAGTCGAAGGTCTTCAAGCTTTTTGTTAAATTCCTCAACTTGTAATTTGTGCATTTCTTCCAGCGTTTCATGTCCTTTATTGATTGTAGCATTCTGACTGTGTTGAGCTTTCAAGAGCTCTTGAATTTCCAGTCTATGGTTTGCTCTTAATTCTTCAAGGGCTGCACGTTTGTCTTTCTCAAACTGTACCTGAAGTTGCATGAAACTCCTTATCCTCTCCTCAAATCTTTTTCGTATCTCTTCTACCTCTCTAGACATGGTCACAACTCTCTGCACATGCTGGGCCTCCGCACAAAGTTGCATATCTTCTACTCTGTGTTTATAGATTTCAAACTCTGTCAGGGCTTGCTGCTTCATCTTTTTGTGCTCTTCCAATGATTCTTCAAGTGACTGGATCTTTCTCTTTAGTTCTACCTCCTCTGACACTTTGTTCTTATATTGCAATATTTTCTCCCGTGTTTCTGCAAGGATTTTCTGGATTTCCTCTTCATGAGCTTCTTTGATGGCTTGTATTCCTGATTCATGTTCATCATTCCTAGTGTTTAAGGCATATATGACCTGTGGATAAAATTACAGCAAATTAATTCATAATTATAATAATAATAATAAAAACACAACACATCCCTCCAGCTATAAATATTATCAAAAGCATGCACATTATTTCTTATTACCAGGATAATTCTACACAAATTTAGTTTTTTAAACCACAATGAAAATGGATTGTGAAACATTGGCTTCTTATCTTGATCTCATAACTTACATATTACACAAGGGACCTGTTACCTCAATAGCAGTCCCAGATTTGATTAATGTGTGATTTTTCACTGGTGTCACAATTAATTCAGATCAATTACAAGGGAGTTAATGTATATGAGGCTGCTTGGGTGAATGACATATTACCAAGTTTGCACATCTGATTATAATGTTACCAACCATATTTATAACTAATTGTGCCAATACAACATACATTTTTGGGGTTGAGTTTTTTCATATGGTAAGCCTTTTAGCACAAATTGTGCTTATTCTACTGTATGCTTTGTAACATACAAAACACATAGGTTTGTGTATTACACTGCATATTTGTTAAGCATGTATTAAACATCCATTGTTATGCTAAATGTGGGACTTTTACAATTATTACACAACTCCTGAGAGGGAGAGAGATATGCACCCCTTTAAGACCCTGTATGTTTTGGGGAAGGCAAGGTTCTCGTCTCTGCCCCTGGCCCTGGGTGCGGCTGGGTTTGAATAATCTATTTTCAAGGACAGGGCAGTAGCTGACATCCAGTGATGTCAATATGGTCTTAATCTTTCATCGTATTCTATTTTGCCATGACGTACAAAAAGGGGTTTAAAGCACACTATCTTCAAGACAGCATTTTATGTCATAATGGGCAGGAGGAGTTAAATGATAACATGTGACCCTTTCCAACAATATTCAATGAAAGACACTGGGTGTAAGAACCAAAACAAATTTGTTGATGCCTGTGATACACAGAAATAAATGCAAGGAATTTTGGTAGTTGAGTAATACCTTTTCTAAGGCACAGCCCCCCAAAAAGAAGAAATATATTAAAACACATATTTCTCTTAATATGCAATACCATGCTAAACTAAGAATTAATGTATAAAGTATTTGTGACGCATGTACTCAGAGGTTGTGGTATTCTTCTTGATCCCCTTGCAGGCATTCTCTTTACTGCATAAGTACTCTGGAATGTTCTAGTAGGGTACAGAATAGGCAGTGAGGCATGATTAAAATGTAACATGACAGTGCTGGAAAATCAGAAGTAATTGTGGGGACTGGTGTATTAGTGTCCAATAAATAATGCTTTGATCATACCTAAATGATTCAATATGTCTGTTTCATAGATCTGAAGTTGATTGGTTAAGCAAAGGTGACAGATCAAGAAACAGTAGCAAGAGAGAATTGGGTGACAGGATTGAACGGTACTCTTATACAGTTAATTCTAATATGTGCTTATCCAATTAATGCCACATGCAAAAAAAGTAGTAGACTAAGTCAACCAAGAACAAACAAGGTTTAAATGCTGTATGTTCATAAGTTGTATGGTGGATCCACACTCAGGGGATTCTCAAATTTTAAGTTTGCTTATGCATTACATAGAAAAAACTGTACCCCAACTGCATGGGTAGCCCAGAACTTTACCTCAACTTTAAGATGAGGTAAATGTTTCTATATACATGAGAAATAACCACCCAAGATGTACATTTTGCACTTCAATGGCCTAATCACTCGGGTATGGTTAGTATCCTTCTAGGCAAATGTGAGCAAGGAGGTCTATGTCTAGATTCACCATTACACTTGGAGAGAATCAACAAGAAACCAAAGTCCAGAACTAAAATGTAAGGTATTTTTTTAAAAAAACACTGACAGCTTCACCAAGTACATGCAGGCATAATGTGTGTATGCTCAATAATAATAAAAACTTTACACTTTAGGTATCAAAACATTCATTACATTTGTACGTTCTGTACTATGTAGATACACTGCTTGGATGAGCATGAGTTGGTGAAGTCGGGATGAGCTGTCTAGGTTGTTGGTTGTTCAGATGGCTTAGACAGGATGCTGGCTGAGAGTGTCATGAGGAAAGGTTGCGTGCTTTTGAAAGAGGTGGGTTTTCAGAAAATCTGAATGATTGTCACAAGAAGAACAAAGAAGGCGGTTAGGGTGTATTTGGATAGGATATATGGGGGTGCAGAGTTGTTAAGGGCTCTGTAGGTCAGGAGTTTGAATTTAACTCTGAAAGGTATGGGGAGCCAGTGGAGCGAATGGCACAGAGAAGGCAAACATACACGGCAAACTGCCATGCAGTGCAGAACACGAACATCAGCAGCTTAACAAAGTATATACAGGGATAGCATTTGTGTATGATCAATAACAGTACACCAGAAATAATTATGCAAAATACAAAGAAGCACCACTAATCATTGCATACAGTAATACATTAAACTGTTCAGGGGTGCAAAAATCCCATGGTATTGTGGCAGGAATAGCACTTGAGGATAGGGTTGGGGTTTGGAAATGGATATGACAAAAGTAAAAAAAAAAAACATTACTTCATAGGATTGGCAAATATCATCCATGGACCAAAAAGTAGCAAAATAAAGAAAAGATAAACAGATCTAGACAGAGAAGACAGAAATTTACATTAGCAAACAAGCTATACACAATTTAAATCTTCCATAGCCAAAATAAAAGAGAGAATTGCAGAGTTAACAGAAAAGGCAAGTAAAGGTCATTAGATATAAAGGTTAAAGAAACCAAATGAAACTATGAACAGTTCACATAAAGTCAAAAGATTGAAGATTTGTGGTAGAGCATTGTTGAGTGTTAAAGTAATATTTCTGTACAGTTGTTGCCGAGGTAAATGACTTGAAGGAAACTGATATAGAAAGTGAGACACAAAACATTTTTGTTTAAAGAGGGAGCCACTCTCTAAGGTCATAAACAAATAAATTAGTGGGACCAGAGTCTGGATTTCATTCAAAGTTGTGCGTTTCTTGAGAATTCCCTGAAGGAGCCCATCCACTAAACGGCCCATGATTAAATTAAAATGTTTTTTTACTTTAGAGCTCTATATGCAACATGCAAAAAAACAAAGTGGGTTAAATATTAATATCAGTTGGAGCATCATGGGAGTTATTTATTTCTGCTCTCTGGGCTTATTTAATTATTAAAGTTAAATAGCCACCAAGACAGCTTTTAGCATCATTAAATGTTTATAACGAACATTGCTGTTATATGTGCTTTTTGTTTTCCAGTCACTATAACTGTATTAGAGAGGTCTGGTATAAAGCTACTGTATATCTCAGTAAATGTATTATAGCATCATAAGCCACACACAAGTAGAGGAAATCTCACCTTTCTGACTTGGAAGGGCCCCCATATTGAATAATACAGATTAAGTTAAATGCTGTGCCTTAAATATGACATATAATGCGTTTAATTAAAGCAAACAAAATGAATATTTGCAAAATAGTTTTGGATCTTCCTTGCTTTGTAAGAGTTTAACATGACTGATAATGGGGTTTACAATCTGTGGTAGGCTCAACAAATGGCTTGACAGACATGCCTTTACTCTAGCCCTGCTGGAAAGCACTGCTAAATCAGCTGTGAATGCACATAGAGATTTCAGAGATTACATATGATTGCACAATATTGTTTGCAAGCCATCTAAAAAACTTGATGGTTCAGTTGGGCTTCAGTTTCATTTAGATTCAGTTAGACTTCATAACCAATTTTCTTTTTTTAACACAAAATAATGGAAATAGTTAAGAACTATAGGGAAAAATGAACAAGAGGAACAGAATTCAATGCATCACGTATTGTAGAAATAGCTAAAGAAATGAAAGTAGCCCATTCCTGGTAGGGCGCCTTACAGCTATTTTTGCCATCTGGCGATGTGTACAATGTATGTTCAGCCAGGTTTTAGAATTACCTTAGAAGAATTAAAAACTGGGACTGATGCCTTAGTATCATCAGGGACAGCTTTCATCTTCTTACAATAATTACTTGTCCTATTTTAAAATTGAACCAACTAACTGGTATACAAGAGGAACTTTATGGCTCTCAACAAATCAGTTTAAAACTTGGCCCTCCTAGATCTGCTTGGCTCATGTGTCAGATAGTTCCTGCAGGTTACGCACATCAGAACAGAACCACAAATACAAGCAAGTGTTGACTGCAATGAAGTTTATTTACAAAAGGGAAAGTTGCCAGGTTGTGGTTTCAACTTCCTCACTTCACAATGCATGATGAAGGACCAATACTAGCAGGTTACTGTAGCACGAAAGGGCTGAGCTAGCCCTGCATTATACATAATTTAATGGGTGAGGCAACTAAAGAAATCTCACAGATTTAACACATCATACAGGACCAATAAAGATATTTCCGTAGTAGAAGCTCACTGGGGTTGGCTCTAAATAATAATACTTCAGCTTGATAACAACCAGTGCCCGTGTATGGGTCCTGGGGAAGCAGGGGACTCTGATCTGTCACAGGCCTTCTCACTGGCACTCATGGCCTGCTACCCATGGCTGCCCCTTGTGGACATTGGTGCCCAGTGGTCCATTTCAGGGGACTGAGGACCGATGCCCACTCAAAAAAAAATGGGGCCTAGTGGCCTCTCTCTGGACTTTGGGACTTGGTGACTTATTGTGAGTATAAAGTGGGGCAGTGGGAGGGGCATAGGATTGGGCTGGAATGAGCATAGGTCAGGGTTGCATGAAGAGCATGGGTCAGGGGGTAAGAGGCGCATGGAGTGGGGCAGGGAAGGAGGCTTGGTCTTTGTACTGGGCCCCAAGCTGTCTGGTGGCGGCCCTGTTGATAATCAAAAAGAAAGAAAACAACACAGCGCTAAACCTATTCACCAGCTGCAATGTGAACCTATGTAACCCCTCGTTACACCTTCAAAGATATACCAAAAAAAACAAAAAAGTGATTCATGTGCTTATAGTGATCAAAAATAAATTTTTGCTCTTACCTTGTTATGAGCAAATACTAGAGGTCGCAAAAGTCTCCTCTACATAAGGAAGTTCCTACAGGATCCCCTGAAGTGTCTGATTTCTTTTGGTCAAATGTGAGTGCATTTGATGCATAATTATCACCAATAAGGATTTCTAGAATACTACACTAAATGTATTTTTTCTTGTTTTATTTTTTCTCCTTTTTATGAGCCGGTTTATTAAAAGGAATTTGCTGTCAGAAACAGGTTCAATATTTTTTTTTGGCCCTGTTGGCAATGTTTTGTGCTGCTTTCTCTCCTGTTAACACTGCCCATGGTTTAGCATCACTATTTAGTAGTATGCAATGGCCCCTTCTTGTTTAGTAATTTTTTTTAATTCATCAACCTTACTTTATCAAGTCAAGAACAATATTAATCAGACAGCATGAAGAGAGAAAAAAAGACCTCATCTCATCCATTTTGATGGTTCGCTTCTTTATAGTTATATGAAGTATCTTCCAGTTACATTGTCAAGGACTACTGTTTCAATCCAGTTGTAAAAATGCAAATAACGAGTACAGCAGTAATATAAATATGTTAAATATTTCCTCTGTAGCACATACCAGTCATGTATACCAGAACTGGTATACAATAGCGGATGACCCAACAGTATTTGTGAGATATTTATTTCTGCTAAAAATAAAAAATATATATTTTTATAAATTGCTAAATGTGTTTTCTGTTGTATAACTAGTGGTTACAGCTGTGGATAGATTAATAGATTGCTTTCCACCAGTGTCTAAACAAAAGTTAAATAAGGTTTCAGTGATTTGGTGGAGCAGCGGGGAGATTAAAGCTGCCTTACACATGTCCTAAAAGGATTCAATAGAGACCCAGAATTACCGGCCAGAGGCCACATGACATGAAATTACCCTTTTAAACATTTATGATTAAAAAAAAACAACAACTAGATTTGTAGAAAATCATAGTCCCACATTTAGAAAGCACTACAACTCCCTGAATGTATTAATCAAAAGTGGAGATCTTGGAACAATAAATTAGGATTTTCTCTACATTTCTTAAGAATGAAACAGCTGCAAGCAACAGATTACATTTCAGTGCTGTGTGTGAAAGATTAACAAGACAGTGCTATCAAAAAGAATTCATTTGGATCCATTCAGCCTTGCAGCAATGCTAAATCGTGCCATTTGAATATCTCTTACAGTATGTGTCTTTTCAAAAGCAGCATACTACCATTAATTGTTTTTCAACGTACGTTAACCCTATTGGTTTTTAAGAAGTGATTCAGCTAAGTGCCCAATACACATCATACATTTTTAAGAGCACCAAACTTGTGGTGAATAAACGTATTTAAATGACCTACTACTTATTTATATAATGCTATTGACTATGGTAAATACATTTAATAGCATATCAAAAGAGATTTTTTGTTTCAGAGACAATTTTGATGAAATTGGGGCGCGTCTCCAGCAGCGTCTCCAGCTCCCTCCACCTCCGTCAGCATGTCTGCCGCTAGGCGCGCGTGCCCTCAACTACTTTATGCGTCCCCGAATGGAGACGCCGGGGTACGCGCACCGATGACGTCACGGCTGGGGGCGAGGCTTTCCCCTGGCGGCAAGTTTAAAAGCTGAGCACTGAGATTAGCTCAGTGCTCAGTGATTGTTTTACTATTCGAGCTCTAGTGCCTTTTGTTTTTTTCCTATTGATTTCCTGTGTACCAAACCCGGCTTGTCCTCTACTCTGCTGCTCTCTATATCCCGACCCTTGGCTACTAAACGGCGTTCCTGATTTTTTGGTTTCCTGACCCTGGCTTCGGATTTTGACCTCGCAGCTTGCTAGTTTCCCTGACCACGGCTTCGTTCCTGACTTCGGCTTATTCTCACCTGCCTTATCTGCTGATTCCTGGGGTACGTCCCTGCATACCGGTCTCTACCATTTTTTCCTGCCTTGCAGCCTCACAACCTCCTACTAGCCGCCCCCAGTGTCCCGATTTGTCTGGGTGGGGGGGGGAAGTTAGGAGATATGATAACATCAAACCAAAAGTCAAACACAGTGGTGCTAGTGTGATGGTCTGCCTCTAGACACGCGCCCCCACAAGACGAGGGATCAAGACGGGATGCATGTCTCGAGGTCATGAGTGAAATGTATCTTTTTTCCTCCTCCCCCTAATTAGGTGGGTAGGAGGATCTAGTATGGAGGGATATTTAAACCCTCAGTTGGTATTCCAACTTTGCCTGTGACATTGCCTTATTGCCTTCACTAGCGCTTTGATTTTCTCCTTATTTATTGGTTCTCTGAATTCTGCTTGTTCCAGACTACTGTTGTTTGCCGCCTGCTCAGACCTATGCTAAGTGACCCCGACTATTCTTTTGCCTGATCCTTGGAATATATCATCTTGTTCCTGAACTATTTTGGACCCATACGGTTACGGGTTCTGCTGTCTTCTGCCTAGAGTCTCTGTTGCACTTTGTAGTGGAGCTCTTCATCACCGGTAGGGGTGCCTTTCCAAACTTCTGCAGTGAGGATCCACTTCCTGACCAGTCAAAAGTGACACTGTACTTCAGGACCTAAGAGACTTGCCATAACTGATGGAACCATAAATTCTGCTTTCTACCAGAAAATTCTGAAGGAGAATGTCCGGCTATCAGTTTGTGATCTAAAGCTCAAGCGCAGTTGGGTTGAGCAGCAGAACAATGATCAAAAGCACACAATCAAGTCCACCTCTGAATGGCTCAAAAGAAACAAAATGAAGGTTTTGGAGAGGCCTCATCAAATCAAGATTAGCTGTAGAATGACCTTAAAAGGCAGTTCATGCCTGAAAACCCTCCAACGTGGCTGAATTTAAACAATTCTGTGGAGAAGAGCGTGTGAGAATTCCTCCACAGCGATTTTGATTAACTATTTGCTGTCAGTATTTAAAATGCTCATACAAAAGCTGCATTTTGTGTTTATCTTAAGTTAAAATTAGTGAAGATCTGAAACATTTAAATATGTAAAATAAAATTTCAAAAACTTAGGAAGGGGGAAATACTTTTCACAGCACTTTAATCATATGCTGCTTAACATGGGCAGACTAAATGGGACAAAAGGTTCTTAAATGTCACCAAGTTTTATTTTCCAGTCCCGCTAAAGAAATTCTAAGCAAAACTGCTTTTTTAACCCCTAGTTCCTTTGAGATCAAGGGTATTTTGCACCCTAAATATTTTAGACAATTTATTTAATCAGAACTCCCTGTTGTGAAGTATATGGTACACAAGTGATGTATTGTTTTAAAGGGATTTGTTTTGAAACAATTTTCATACAAAGCAGTCTTACATGGGAACCATCCAGGTTTAATCCTGAATCTTCGGGTAAAGTACTGCTTCACCAGTCTCAAAGTTACTCTCCTCTCACTGTCTACGGACAGCAGAGTGATGTTTAGGCATGCCCACTCCCTCGCCGAATTCTCCTAGCCCACTTATACTATCCCTCAAACCACCATAAACACAATAATAGAATACTGTAATACATAATATACTAGGCTTTTCACACAAGAAGCAATTGTAGGAGTGTACCTTGTAGATTGACTACAGATTGGAAACATCACACCTGACACATCTGTAATGCACACACAATCAATTTTAAAATAGCTTTATTTTTTACACATGGCTGGTAAACTTTCACATTGCTGATATAACATGTTGAGTAAAAAAAATCACACAATCTGATGTGATGGAAATAGGTCAGCACATAACTTTCTAATAATGTCCTCATAAAATGGAAATACTAAGAGCAATACATTGTATATGGGGTATTTGTTTGATGATAAATAAATAGACTGGAGGGGCAAACTACTAAAGTACTATAATATAGAAAACCTAATCTTAGCATGGGCTGGATAAATCGATAAAGTGACCATGAATGAAGCTGTATCAGGGCACTCATAAGTTGTTTCAGGGACAAAGGTGGCACAGACAAGCTACTTTGGTACAAAGATGGCACAGACAAGTTGTTTGAGGACAAAGGTGGCACAGGTAGGCTGTTTGGGTGTACTGACAAGATGTTTTGTTATAAATACAGCACAGACAATCTCTTTGCGGACCATGACGGCACGCACAAGCTGCTTGGGGATCCTGACCAGGGGACAAAGAAGGCATAGACAAGCAGTTTGGGTCAATGTTGGTTACATGCAAGCCGTTTGGGGGAACATATGGCACATACAAGCTGTTTGGGGCACTGACAAGCTGTTTGGGTCAAAGTTGGTACAAGCAAGCTGATTGGGAGAACAGATGCAACATATACGCTGTTCGGGGGCACTGACAAAACTGTTTGAGGACAAATACGGCAATGACAAGCTGTTTGGAGGGCAAAGATTGCACAGACAATCTATCCGGAGACACAGACAGCTCAGACAAGCTGTTTGGGGACAAGACAAAGACAACTCACACAAGCTGTTTGGGGACAATGATGGCACTGACAATCTGTTTGGGACCAAGATGTCACAAACAAGCTGTGTGTCCCAATTTGCAGGGGAAGCAGACGTTAGGAGATATGATGACATCAAATCAAAAGTCAAACACAGTGGGGGTAGTGTGATGGTCTGTGTGTTACCCCTCACCATGCTCCGGTGCTTCCTCGGGCAGGGGAGCTGAGACGCAGCTTGTATATATTAATCTTGATATAGTATAATAGATGTGGGCTTGGTTTTGGTGAGGGTGCACCATGTCACCCTTGGACCCAGGCAGCACATGTCTTAGGCCGGCCCTGTATACACTCTTTAAACATCCTGGTTGCTTTAATGCCATTCTTACTTAGAGCTCTGTAGCTATGGGTCAATTAAATGTTGCATTTATGAGTCACTACTGCTACATTTTGATTAGGGCTGCAACAACTAATCGCTAAAATCGATGATAATCGATAATGAAATTCGTTGGCAACGAATTTCATTATCGATTAGTTGAATCGATTTTTATCGTGTTATAATCCGTTTAGTGTGACTCACAGGAGTCACAGCAGCAGTTGCTACTTACAGTTCCTCCCTGCAGTCACTGCCGATTGGCCTGCCCACTTCCTTTTTCCAGTCCCTCCCTGCAATCGCTGCTGGAGAAAGAAAGGGGCGGGGCCAATCGGCCGATTGGCTCCGCCCATTTCATTAGCATCGCCATGGCTGTGACACTCATCTAACTGTGAGTATAAAATTAATATTTGGGCTGCTGAAAGTTAGGGGAGGTGGGGGTTAATTTAGGGGCAGTTATAGTTAATGGGGTGTTTAGGGTTAACTTAGGGGCAGTTATAGTTAATGGGGTGTTTAGGGTTAACTTAGGGGCAGGTATAGTTAATGGGGTGTTTAGGGTTAACTTAGGGGCAGGTATAGTTAATGGGGTGTTTAGGGTTAACATAGGGGCAGTTATACTTAATGGGGTGTTTAGGGTTAACTTAGGGGCAGTTATAGTTAATGGGGTGTTTAGGGTTAACTTAGGGGCAGTTATAGTTAATGGGGTGTTTAGGGTTAACTTAGGGGCAGTTATTGTTAATGGGGTGTTTAGGGTTAACTTAGGGGCAGTTATAGTTAACGGGATGTTTAGGGTTAACTTAGGGGCAGTTATAGTTAATGGGGTGTTTAGGGTTAACTTAGGGGCAGTTATTGTTAATGGGGTGTTTAGGGTTAACGTAGGGGCAGTTATAGTTAACGGGGTGTTTAGGGTTAACTTAGGGGCAGTTATAGTTAATGGGGTGTTTAGGGTTAACTTAGGGGCAGTTATAGTTAATGGGGTGTTTAGGGTTAACTTAGGGGCAGTTATTGTTAATGGGGTGTTTAGGGTTAACTTAGGGGCAGTTATAGTTAACGGGGTGTTTAGGGTTAACTTAGGGGCAGTTATAGTTAATGGGGTGTTTAGGGTTAACTTAGGGGCAGTTATTGTTAATGGGGTGTTTAGGGTTAACTTAGGGGCAGTTATAGTTAACGGGGTGTTTAGGGTTAACGTAGGGGCAGTTATAGTTAATGGGGTGTTTAGGGTGAACTTAGGGGCAGTTATAGTTAATGGGGTGTTTAGGGTTAATTTAGGGGCAGTTATAGTTAATGGGGTGTTTAGGGTTAATTTTGGGGCAGTGGTGATTGATGGGGTGTTTAGGGTTAATTTAGGGGCAATTGTGGTTGATGGGGTGTTTAGGGTTAATTTAGGGGCAGTTATAGTTAATGGGTTAATTTAGGGGCAGTTGTGGTTGATGGGGTCTATAGGGTTAATTTAGGGGCAGTTGTGGTTAATGGGGTCTTCTCTTCAGGATTAATTTAATGCTGAGGACTGAGGGTTAATTTAATTAATTTAATAAGGTTAACTTAAGGTGCAGTTAGAGATAAAGGGGGGCAAACTGAGGGGAACCTAAATCCCGGGGGCAGTGAAGATTACTCCTGTATTTATTTATAAAAGTATTGTGTCTGTGAACGAGTCTGCAAATCCTATGAGGGCACTATGGCATATCAGGGGGGTATACGGCATACCTGAGGAGGACGGAGTGACATATCTGGGGGTATAAGGCATATAGGGTATATAAGGCATATGTGGGGAGGGCAGTGTGGCATGTCTGGGAGGGCAGTGTGGCAAGCCTGGGCTCAAATATGCATAACTGGGGGGCAGGTTGGGGTAATAAAAACAAGAAAAAAAATGTATTCTGCCGTTTGTTTTTAACATCCTATGTTACTTTATTAAATAATTTAAAATAAATGAAAAATTAAATTTTTTTTATCCGATTAATCGAAAAAATAATCGGCCAACTAATCGATTATGAAAATAATCGTTAGTTGCAGCCCTAATTTTGATATCTTAAAACAGTACATATAAGGGCTAGAAATACATTGATAGTAAATTGCATCAGCATGACAACAAGTAATACCTTAAGATCATAAAGTGATGAGAAAAAGCAAAAACAGCATCAGCATAATAACAAAATAAGCTAAGGTTTGGGTCCATAAAGATGAAGAAAGTAGCTCAAAGAGAATTGTATTCTCACTTTGGAGTCCTACTTTGCTACAAAGTAAAACCATTTTCTTCTAAGTATCCATATTATGTAACCTTTAATGAATATATTAACTTAAACACTCCTTAACTTACCAGGCATACATAATGAAAATACATAATACATTGTGATCCCTATATGGCAAGATTCTGCTTCTGAAGAAGAGGAAAAGGCAGGGAAAATATGTCAAAAAACTAGGTTATCTGTCATATTTAAAAGGACACGAGAATGAAATCTAAATTAAGGTTCAGATCAAAGAGAAGCCATTTAATGTAGACGAACAAACAGCAGGAAGGAAAGAAGCTTGCATATAAAATTAACCCCGTGAAGTCCACATGAGTAATCAGAACATTGGAGGCTGCTGAATCACATATCACTCAGACAGTAATAGATATTGGCGCAGCATGATAGCTCAAATGTTTTTAAAATGGAAATAGAATATTTGCTTACAGATCTGTCCTAACCAATTTTATGCAGTGACCAGACTTTACTCTTCAGTAGAAGAACTAAAGGTAGGATGAGGAAGTCCACGTGTGACTGGCTTTGGCCTTTACAGTACAACCATTTTCTCCAAAAGCCACTGATAAAATGAAAGGGTACCGTTTCACAGTAGTAATAGAACGCAGCATGCATTTTTTGGTTTAAAATCAGTTCATTCCTCAGAAGTATGCAAGAGCAGAGGCGTATCTAGGGTATGGCACCTATGGCTCGTGCCATAGGCGCCATTTGAAAGGGGGGCGCCAGTGAGCGGCTTTTAAACGGCTGGACGCGACGCCCCTCATTCCCCTACACGAGGCCTCTACCTCCGTCCCGGTGCCGGCATTTCATGCTGAGCGGCGGAATATGACGTCATATTTCGGCGCTCAGCAGTGAAGCAGCGGGCACCAGTGAGTGGCTTTTTAACACTTTTTTTTTTGATGCAGAGGAGAGAGAGGGGCGCCTAGCAACCGTTCGGCGGCCCTCATTCTCCTGCACGAGGCCTCTACCTCCATCGCGGTGCCGGCATTTCATGCTGAGCGCAGAAATATGAGGTCATATTCCGGCGCTCAGCATGAAATGCCGGCAGTGAAGCAGCAGAGCAGGAAGACAGAAGCCTCGTGCTCCCGTCGCTGGACCTAAAGGTGAGAGAACTACAAAGGGGGAGAGGGTAGATAGTGGGGAGGGAGAGGGGTTAGAAAGTGATAAGGGAGGGAGAGGGGTAGATAGTGAGAAAGGGGGGGAGAAAGGGTAGAAAGTGAGAAAGGGGGTAGATATTGAGGAAGAGGGTAGTAGGGAAAGGGGAGGGAGAGGGGTAGATAGTGAGGAAGAGGGTAGTAAGAATATTGAAATAAGTAAAGAGTGTGAATTAATGTGTGGATGTATTGTCTGAATGAGGGAGAGCATGAGTTGTCTGAATGAGGGACAGCATGAGTTAATATGTGGATGAGTTTTCTGAATGAGGGAGAGCATGAGTTAATATGTGGATGAATTGTCTGAATGAGGGAGACCATGAGTTGTCTGAATGAGGGAGAGCATTAGTTAATATATGGATGAATTCTCTGAATAAGGGAGAGCATGAGTTAATATGTGGATGAATTGTCTGAATGAGGAGAGCATGAGTTGTCTGAATGAGGGAGAACATGAGTTAATGTGTGGATGAATTGTCTGAATGTGGGAGAGCATGAGTTAATGTGTGGATGAATTGTCTGAATGAGGGAGAGCATGAGTTAATGTGTGGATGAGTTGTCTGAATGAGAGAGAGCATGAGTTAATGTGGATGTAGATGAGTTGTCTGAATTAAAGTGTGAATTAATGAGTGACTGTAAAAGTGTTTGTGTGTATCATAGATGTATAATTGTGGAAGGGCAAGGATGGCACTAGCAGGAGGTTTGAGCCTTGGGGACCAAGATGGCACAGGCAGGGTGTATGTGGGACAAAGATGGCACAGGCCAGACTGTTTTGGGACAAAGTTGACTTGTGCTGGGTTATTTAGGGACAAAGATGGCAAATCTTATGTGAGTTATCTGGGTGCTGGTCAGGTTCTATGTGGGTAGTGTGGACGCCAGGGCTGGCTTTGGGGTGTGCAACCAGTGATCTATGCCTGTAATTTAGGGGGTTTTAAATATACCTTTAATGCCGTGTTTTTATGTGAATTCCATACATTAGTCTCCATATGTTATTTATGTATACCTGCAAGTACAGGGTTTTTATGTCATATTCAGTTGATTAATACCTGCAGTGCTGTTTCCATGTATTTATTTGATCTATACCTTTAATGCTACGTTTCATATATTATTATTGTATACCTGCAAATACAGGATTTGGATGTCTGATTCTGTTGATTTGATATATACATTTAGTGCTGGAATCACAAGTGAATTTCAATTGATTTATACATGCATAGCTGGGTTGTGTGTTAATGTGTTGATCTATACCTTATATCGGCAGCAGGGTATTAATATATATATATATATATATATATATATATAGGCAGCAGGGGCTAATAAATGGGTTTTTAGATATTTGGACAGGGGCACGATTTCAGTGCTTGCCATAGGCGCTATTTTCAGTAGATACGCCTCTGTGCAAGAGTGACCACAATACAGGATTGCCGAGTGTCGGTGCAAGCACTGGGTATTCTGGAATGCTGAGCAAATGTACAAAAGCACTGGAAATCCTGGATGTCTAAGAATGTGTTGATAAGCTCTGGGAATGCTGAATCAGTGAGAGTATGTACACAAGTGTTCAGTGTCTGTTCATTTGTGCATTCTCCCTCACAGCTAGGTAAAGAGCAAATCTCAGCAGCACCCAGTTCATGTCACCGGCCTGGAAGCTTGTCAGAAAGACTAACATTTGCAAAGATGTGGTCTGCTAAATGCTTTCACAAACACAAGTGACAGATCATATTATAAAGTGAGAAGTGACAGACCTCTTATAATGTTCTCTCATCTGACCAGAGACCGCTGTAAAAGTAATCGCTCATAAGCATCAACCCAAGCAAGAAAGCTTCAAAGAGTACCAGTTATTCTGTCCAGGGTGCCAACAACTGCCCTGGACCAGGCACTGGGGTTACAGCACATGATATGCATATTGCTTTATTGCAAAAAATATATATACACTTACGGTTTCATAATAATAACAACAGTCATATAAAATATCTTCTATGGACTGACTATGGTCTTCCTAATGAGAGTAAATGTAGAAAGTATGGGTTAATCAGTAGATTCCACAGATAGCTAGAAAAGGGATGTTTGGTACCTATGTGTTGATAAGAACATGAGACATCTGATGCACCCATAGTTATTAAGGTATGATGTCCCATAACAAATATTATAATACTTTCTCATATGCCCATAAACTGACATGTGCAAATATTTCATTCCTCTATAGAGATATTTTTTTCTTCTTACTTTTCACCTCTCTTCTTCCTACTTTTCTCTCTTTCTCTTTTCTATACTCACTCTCTACCCTTCCTCTTCATTTCTCTCCCACTCTACACAACAGTAAGTGAGAGCCCCTCCCCTGTCTCCACATACAACACCATCCAACAGCCCCTCTCTCACACACACATCCTCAGCCCTCTCACTCTTTACACACTGCCACCTGACAGCCCCTCTCACCTGCTTTGCACATGACATTGTCTAGCAGCGCCTCACCCCCATACACACTATACACACCACTATCCATCAGACCTTCAACATTTACTTTCAACATTATCTGGCAGTTCCTTGCCTTGTTCCGGTATGAAGAAGCCCCTTGTACAGTCATAGTGCACTTTGCTGTAAGCCCTAGCATTACCAACAATTGATGGCTAACAATGTATTTTTGTATAGTGACAACCTAAATTATTTACATTACAACATAAATCAGAGGTCTCCTGGAAAATAGGAAACTCTTTCTTTATATTAAAGACAGAAGGGACTCTCTTTCGATGAGGGATTTAATATCTGACCATTACCTGTTTATTTTTGGTACATTTTAAAAAAAAAATTAAATTTTTTTATCTGTTCTGTCTTTGTGCTCTAAATTGAATCAAAGCTTTAGGCTATTTCATGCTATCACATTTCTGCTGCTTATGTTCTCTAAAGTCTGGCTTCAGTGATGTACAGTATTACATAGTACACTTCTTAACATGCTTAATTAGTACTAATCCCATCAGTACCTCAACTGATATTATTACAAATATTTCCTAAAGAATTAGAATTTAATTAGTAGATTTGTATTTATGGTTTACAGCTACAGATAACAGTAAAACATTTGCTATATTATACTGATTATAAGACGACCCCCCAAAATCTAAATATGAATTTAGGAAAAAACAAAAAGCCTAATATAAGACTACCCTATAGGAAAAAAAGTTTTACTAGTAAATATTAATTCATGTAAGCAATTTTTTCATATTTAATAAAAGCTATGATTGCCACTCTGGCATATAGGGGGTTAAAAGGCATATCATGGGGCAGAGTGCCATATTGGGGGTTAAAAGGCATTTCCGGAGGTATATATATATATATATATATATATATATATATATAAAACTGCTAACAGCAATCACACTCCTATCAAGCCAAGGCAGCCAGTACATGCTGGAACCTGGGGATGATAGGAGTGTGAGTACAGCCTCCCTATGCCATGCTACCACCACCACTCCCTTACACATCCATGCTATCACACACACACACTCATTCACAAACATTTAAATACTCATTAATTCCATTAATCACACATACTTGCTCAAAAACCCTCCCCCACCCCCTTACCTGAACTGCAGATCTCTCACTCGAAGAGTTCTGCAGGGGCCCGGCTGTGCGAGCAACTTCTCTGGCCCCGCCCCCAGAGGAAGGAGGGGGGAGGTAGAGTTATGTGACACTCTTCTAGCTTCCTGTTCTCCTGCTGCTAGTAGAAGAGACGCTGCTCGCGACCAAAGCACCGGTAAGCAGCCTGGCCCCAGCAGACGTTTTTTTGAGGTCTGATTAGAAGACGACCTAGATTATTGCTCTGAAAAAAACCTCGTCTTATAATCGAGCAAATACGTTATATATATATATATTTATATTATACATATATTTATTTCCTCTACTTATTTTTTTTCTACTTGAGAGAAGGTAAATTCATGATAAACTCAAACAGAGCAATGCCATTTTATCTTACCGCAGGGGCTAATAATGTTTAACTGCCCTGTCATACTTTAAAGGTGTGATAATCTAATAATGAATGTTCAACTGAAACATAAAATTTGCAATATTCATGTTCAAATGTACTTTTACTGAGGGACATTTTAAGAGAATAAGAAAAATTGTATTGGGAGGTTCTTCTAGTATATTAATTATATTGGCTTTGACTCAGGTCAATAATGTGCATAGTGTAGACCACAAAACAAGAGAACAAAATAAAGAACGGTCAATATTTTCAGCAGACAATGATAAATGAAAATGAAAAATAAAACAATATGAAAAATATTCTTATATTGTTTTTAAGAAAAAATGTATTAAACTGATTCTGAAGTTATGTGATTTAGCAATATTTATTGTAGAAGGGCTGCTTAGACTTTTGCAGAACTGTACTTTCCTTTTTTGTACCAGAACTACTCATTATACTTACTGCCAAACACATTTAAGAAAAAAAAGATTCCTTACAATAATGGGTGTACAAGCTATTTAAAATGGACATTTCAAATTATGTTAGTAACAACTCTGGGACCTTTACCCTTCCGTTATCAATGTCATATTAGCTAAGAGATATGAAGAAGAATATGTTGATGCATTTTCTATTTAAAGGGTTAAGTATTTCCCTGTTCCACTACCAACCAAATGCCTTTTGTATTACCTATTAAGATGATAATATTAATAATCCGGAGAAGAATGAGAACCATATATTTTGGCTTCCGTACTCTGACCAAATGACAACGAATGATTCTACTTCAAACACTTGGATCAGTGTCTGGCACTTGGTCTGCAAATGTATCATCCAAACCTAAGAACCATGCAGCTCATTATCTATTTAGTCCATGAAAAGCTTCAGATTGCAGACCTAATTTCTGTTTTCAGCACTAGTTATTATTTATTAAACAAATGCTCACTGCAATTAAGCTATAAGTATAATCACATTAATCAAGAGGCAAATTATAATAAAACACAACATGCCATTATTGTAAAGCATGTGATCCAGGATTGGCTCTAATAATTCAACTGAATTATTTATTTTGAACGTGTCATTGTTCTTAGTACAAAGTATGCTAAATATGAAAAACTCCATATAGACTTATCTGGGGAACAAGCAGACTCATTAAATATTGAGGACTACAGACCTGGAGTGGTTAGAGGGAAATGTCATTAAAAGAATAATAGGCTGTATTCTAATACAAGTTTACTGTCAAGAACCTACCTCGGTTCCCCGTCGTCCACGGGTATCTTCACCCGCCATTGACTAGAGGACTGCATTGGGATGCGGGTTTGGCAGTCTTGCTGGGGTTTTGCGGGCGGGATGTCAGACACTGTACCTGCGGGTCCCGGTAATCCCGCGCAGTTCCGCAAGGCTGCCTTCGCGCAGCTCCCTCACAGCATCTCTTCTCTTGCTCCGCCCAGGAACACTGCAGAGCCATGTGACGCTGTGAGGGAGTAACACGAAGGCAGCCTTGCAGGACTGCGCGAGAAATCTGCAGTTCAGGTAAGGAGGTGGGCGTGATTGATCACATATGTGTCAGGAGTGGGCGTGATTGACCACATATGTGGCGGGAGCGGACGGGATTGGACACACATGTTGCGGAAGCGGGAGGGAGTGGAACACACACATTGCGGGAGCGGGCGGGATTGGACAAAAAATCAGCAGGAGCGGGATTAAAAAAGCAGTCCTGTGCAGGGCTCTAGCACGGACTCCACCGGGTCCTAGTCACAGACCACATCTATGAAGATTAGGCCGCATCCCCGGCACGTGCCGGGAAAGGAGTGACAGCGGTGGGGCGTGTCTTGCATCCAATGACGCAGGAGGGCAGACCAGGGGGCGGGATAATTGGTGACGGACAGGTCACCATTAACTATGAATATAGGAGGATGGCTGGGGGAGGAGTCAGGCTTTGGCAGGCTATTTAAACCTCCAGAAATGATCCATCATTGCTTGATTGTTCCAGTCCCTTACTGTATTCCCATACCTCCTTGCTGGATACTTGTTTTTTGGATTCTCTGAACTTTGACCTTGGCTTGCTTAACGGACTTTGCTGATTCTCTCTACCCCAGACCACAGATTACTGTACGGTACTGTTTTTGCCTTTTGTTATTGCACAGTGGAATAAAACCTTTGCTGTTGCACTATACCCTGGTTTTGCATCTGCTACTTGTGTCTCTCTGCGCTGTGCTCCAACCCCTACACACACCTGACATTTACAGTGATGCTTTCATTAGCCATGTTGGGTACATTTTAGTTGTCAACATTCAGTGTTTTATTGAATTTCAATAGACCTTTTACCCCCTTCATACTCCTTACCACTTCCTATTAAGCTTCTTATTTGGTCCAGATAGATGATGCTTAGAACTATTGATTGACACTATTAGGGCTGCATCAACTAATCAATAACATCGATAATAATCGACATATCTGGGGATATAAAGCATATACGGTAAATAAGGCATATGTGGGAAGGGCAGTGTGGCATATCTGGGGAGGACGGAGTGGTGTATCAGGGTGTATAAGGCATATCTGGGGGTAGAGTGGAGTGGCATATGTGTGGAGGGCAGCATGGCATGTCTGGGAGGCAGTGTGGCATGTCTGGGGAGGATGGAGTAGTGTATCAGGGGGTATAAGGCATATCGGGCACAGTGGCATATGTGGGGGTAGAGTGGAGTGGCATATGCGGGAGGCAGCGTGGAGTGGCATATGTGGGAGGCAGCGTGGAGTGGCATATGTGGGAGGCAGCATGGAGTGGCATATGTGGGAGGCAGCGTGGCATATGTGGGAGGAGTGTGGCATGTCTGGGGAGGATGGAGTAGTGTATCAGGGGGTATAAGGCGTATCGGGCACAGTGGCATATGTGGGGGTAGAGTGGAGTGGCATATGCGGGAGGCAGCGTGGAGTGGCATATGTGGGAGGCAGCGTGGAGTGGCATATGTGGGAGGCAGCATGGAGTGGCATATGTGGGAGGCAGCGTGGCATATGTGGGAGGCAGCGTGGCAAGCCTGGGCTCAAATGTGCATAAATTGGGGGAGCTGGTTGGGAAATAAAGACAAGAAATGCATTTTATCAAAGTTTTTTTTATTCTGCTGTTTGTATTTAACATAATTTATTTATTAAATTATTTTAAATAAATGAAAAATTTACATTCATTTTTTTTATCCGATTAATCGAAAAAATATTCGGCCAACTAATCTATTATGAAAATAATCGTTAGTTGCAGCCCTAGACACATGATATACATGAACATCATAATCTACACGTCAACAAAGACCATTTCTCATTAAAATGAAATGTCTCATTCATTCGCATGAGTGGATCTGAGTTGTCTGTGCACATCAGAAGAGAACAAGTGAAAACCTGCACTGAACCAGAAATGATACACAGATACAATAGGTTAAACCAAAGGTGCCAAATGTGCAGCATACAGACCATATCTGGCCCTTTAAATCTTCTCATGCAGTGTGCCACATTAGTTAAGCTGGTTCTCATCTCCAGAGCTTCTACTCCTGAGCTGGTAAGTCTACTTTTGTGCGATGCTTGGAGTTGATCAGCTTATGGAGAACAATAAAATATGAGACGCATGCTCACCTTCATGTATCCTCATGTACATGAACAGCCAGTGAATAGAGGGTGCTGGGAATCTAATCCAAAGTACCTTATACACTTGACACATAAGAACACTTTCACTAAGTCCCCTTAGTGCATGTAAGGAGCCCTGAATTTCTTTCCCTTGGATGAAGAACCAGCAATAAGTATCAGCTATGCGTTGTGTACTGCAGATGCAACCCTGTGCAGGGTTGCTTCTGTGATTTGTGCTAGTTTTTTGACATCATAACACAATGCACACAGCTGACGTTAGTAACTGGAGGTGAATGATTTTTGAGAGTTAGTGCCTCTAGGTACCAAAGATGGCTTTGCGTGGCTCCTGCGCTGACTGTGTGTCATGATGAAATACACACAGACACCTCGTTCTGCTGATAGGCAGGATTGTCGCGCAGCCTTGGGACTTTCCTTTCTTTCCTTTAGAAGCTCATAAAGCATTAAGGATTGGAAATGGCATGACAGTTGCGTCAGTGTCTGCCTGTTTGTTCTTTTGTCTTTGCATGTCTCTGAGTGATGTGAGTTATGTTCTGGTGTGTGTACTTTTATTAGCTCTCCAATAGGGTTGCCACATTCAAAAAGTGGGGAAACCAGCCTTAACACAGCATACTAGTAACACAGCCCTACATTTCAGTCATTTATTATTATTATTATTATTATCTTTTATTTATATCGTGCCAACATTTAGGCAGCATTTATTATAACCAAGGTTTATGATAAGACTAGAATTGACTAAGACAAATCGATACATTAGGTAGAGGGAGCCCTGCTCACAATCTTGAAGGAATGGGGAGAGAACAAACATAAGGAACAGAAAAAGGTGAGAGGTAGTAAAGGGGTTGTATCATTGACAGGGAAGTTCTAGCAACTGAGAAGGTGTTCTCTGAAGAAGTGAGATTTTTCTTCAATGTTGGGAGGGAGAGTGAAAGCTGAAGGTTCGGTGGAAGTAGGTTCCAAGTTATAGGGCAGCACGAGTAAAGTAGGCAGGAAAAGGAAGAGGTGATAAGTAAGTAAGAAAGTCTTAGAGCTAGGGTAGGGCAGTATTTTTTATGGGGGTACACATATATGGAGGAGCAGCGTTGCGAAGGGCTTTATATGTTAGTACAAGGATTTTAAATTTAATTATTAAGGTACTAGGAAGCCAGTGGAGGATTTCACAGAGTGGGGAAGCAGAAGATGACCGGCATGCAAGAAAGATAAGCCTAGCAGCAGCATTTAGAATAGACTTGTGACGGATCGTCCTGTGCCCCAGACTGGACACATCCGCCCGTCACCTCCTTCCCTCTCTCAGTAAGCGGACACGCTGTGGCTGTCCGAGGAAAGCAGTCACAGACCAGCACTTCCCTCAATCATGAGACAGGACTTCATGCTTTGAGGTTAAAACAGAACTCTCTTTATTACAAACACACAGAATTTATATACAATCTCCATTCACTGTGCACCAAACCCAACCCCCAATCCTATCAGCCACATCCCCTCACAAATCCCATCGGTATACAGGGGATGTATCAGGTGAGGGGATTAAGGGATACAATGGGTTTCTCCCACCTATGTTATCCCCCCTGTAGTGCGGGTGCCGTCTGAGCAGATACGGCTGTGCTGGCTGATTAAGAGCCCCAGCCAGATTATAGGATCGTCTCTTTGAAGCCTGGAGCTGCAGCCACATTCAAACCGGGTACACATAAATATAATAATAATAATAACAGTGAAGATCAGACAGGGTTCGTCACATTACTCCCCTCTTGTGCAAACGTCCGGCAGACACAGCCAGATCCCTAACGGATCGGCTTGGGGATGACCGGGCCTCTACTGTCTAGAGAGGCCCCTGCGGGGTAGGGAGAGCGGGCGTGCGGCCTCTGGGGCACCCTGGCAGCCCCATGTCAGTCACCCAGGCTCCTAGGCCTGGCCCGTAGTCAAAGGGTAAGAGGCCAGCCCAGAAGCCTCTCCAGTGGGCAGCCCTCTTTAGTCTCCTTTGCAGGCATGTGAGACCTTTCTCCAGAGCTTCCTTTCCCCTCTGGGCCCTCAGCCCAGACTCGGCTCCCTCCCAACCTGATGGAACCCTCCCATGGTTACCCTGACTACGGGCTTGTCCCGAGTCAGCTCCACATTCCCCCACCCAAACAACAAGAGCCCACTCCAAAGCAGCAGCAGTTTCACTTATCCCTACCTGGCTCTCCGAGCTAGGGCTCGTTTTGCTCACTGGACCATGCCGCTGAGGAGGAGTGCCAGTTGCCCTTCCTCCCATAATTGGTGACGGCCCCTGGGGAGGGTCGCCGCCTGCGCCCCCTCCCGGATGCTCGTGCTGGGGAGAGCCAGATAATGGGGGTGTAAGCAGTGCAGGGCAGAGGTCAGCGACTCTCTGCCCAGTTGCCAGTGCTTCTGCTGGTGCAGGGAACGGTGCTGGGCAAAGAACAGCGTCACTCTGCCCTGTGGCCAGCTCTTCCGCTGGTGGTTCCCTGCTAGCAAGTGGGGACCCTTCGCTGTGGGGCGGGCAGAGGCCAGCAGCACTCTGCCCTGTTGCCGGCGTTTCAGCCAGAGCGAGGATTGCTGGTGCAGGACAGAGGTCGGCGACTCTCTCTTCGGGTGCCAGCACTTCTGGTTGGTCCTCGGTAGCCGGCGGGAACACGGTGCTGCGGGATGAGCAGAGGCCAGCAGCACTCTGCCCCGTGGCCGGCTCTTCTGCCGGTCTGGCATTTTGCGGTGCTGGGCAGAGGATCGCGTCGCACTGCCCTGGTGGGTCCCTGCTGGCAGGCAGGGACCTTTCACTGTGGGGCGAGCAGAGGCCAGCGGCACTCTGCCCCGGTGCCGGCGCTTCAGCCGGAGTACCAGGGGCGCATGGTGCTGGGCAGAGAACAGCGTCCCTCTGCCCTGTTGTCGGCGCTTCTGCCGCCTCTAGTGGAAACCCATAGACCGCTGCCTCAAATTCCGGCGACTGCATGCGGTCCATAATCGCCCGGAAGACTTCCTCCCAAAAGTGATTGCCCACTTTCACCTCTTCGGGCTCTGGCTGCAATACCAGGGGCAGAGTGGCTGAACCTTCAAGTCCGGAGGCTTGCCAATTACAGTGAGCGGCCTCCGGAGCTCGCTCTGTGACATCTGTCGGCTCACACTGCAGGGCGTAGCTCCCCTCGAACAGCGCCAAGTATTCTGCCTCGAGGCACCATTCTCTGTCTACTAGTCTCTCAAGGTCTTGACTGAGTTCACTTGTTGCAGTGGGCGGCAGGGCTCTCCGGCGCTTGTCACTAATGTCCCACCATCGGTCCATGTTGCCATTGCCAAAGACACCCCTTTCCTCGAATGCCTCCCACAACAGGCCAGGCCCGCCAACATCCATCCCTTCCGGAGAATGGGGCTTTCTGGATTTTCGCTGCGGGCCTCGGGCTTCCCAGTATATGGCTCGGTACTCCTCTTCGAGCCCAATCTCCTGTCGGACCAGCCTCTCTAGCTCTGCAACCTCACCTGGAGACGCAGGTCCCCCGAACAAGTAGAGCCTCCCATTCACCTGGTCCCTGATTCGTTGTTCTAGGGTGGGCAGATGTGTACCTTGGTGGGCGCTCCACTTTTCTAGGGCCACTCTCCATCTCACGAGCCGGGCTCGGGTCCGTCTCTCAAACTCCCATACTGGAGTCTCCGATTCGAGGGTCTCGACTCCCCTCCAAGTCACCCCGCATCCCGGTGACTGTTCAATCCACTCCATCTGTGGATCCGTTTGGCTCTTCCTCGCCAGGGTATAACTTTGTTCTGCGGCTAGTTGCTTTGGTCCGCTCTGGTCTGGAAGGAGTAGATCCCACCGCTGCCACCAATGTGACGGATCGTCCTGTGCCCCAGACTGGACACATCCGCCCGTCACCTCCTTCCCTCTCCCAGTAAGCGGACACGGTGTGGCTGTCCGAAGAAAGCAGTCACAGACCAGCACTTCCCTCAATCATGAGACAGGACTTCATGCTTTGAGGTTAAAACAGAACTCTCTTTATTACAAACACACAGAATTTATATACAATCTCCATTCACTGTGCACCAAACCCAACCCCCAATCCTATCAGCCACATCCCCTCACAAATCCCATCGGTATACAGGGGATGTATCAGGTGAGGGGATTAAGGGATACAATGGGTTTCTCCCACCTATGTTATCCCCCCTGTAGTGCGGGTGCCGTCTGGGCAGATAGGGCTGTGCTGGCTGATTAAGAGCCCCAGCCAGATTATAGGATCGTCTCTTTGAAGCCTGGAGCTGCAGCCACATTCAAACCGGGTACACATAAATATAATAATAATAATAACAGTGAAGATCAGACAGGGTTCGTCACAAGACTAGAGAGGAGATACAGTGGAATGTCAACCAGAAGAGTGTTACAATAGTCAAGACAGGAAATGATAAGGGAATGAACCAGAGTTTTTGTGTATTCTTGGGTGAGGAATGGGTGGATGTGAGAGATGTTTTTAGACGCAAGTGGCAGGATCTAGTAAGGGACTGAATGGGAGAGAGATAGTCATGTTGTTAATGGTGATAGAGAATTCAGGTACTGGGGTGGAGATGGAAGGAGGGAAGATAATGAGTTCAATTTTACAAAGATTAAGTTCCAGGTAGCCTTGTGGCATCCATGAAGATAGCATACAAGCAGTTGGGACATGAGAGATGGAGAGAGATCAGGACAAGACAGGTAGATGATACTGATTGCCAAGAGATGAAGCATAAAGAGAGAACAGCAGAGGGCAAAGAACTAATCTTTGGGACACCAACAGGTAAGATATGAGAGAGCTGTATCTCAAACGCCTGTAGATGAAAGAAGAAGGTGGTGATAAACAATATCAGAAGCAGCAGAGAGACCCAGGAGTATTAGAATGGAGAAGTGACATGTTGCTTTGGCGAAGAGCAAGTAATTGGAGACTTTTGTTAGAGCCGTTTCAGTAAAGGGTGTTTGAAGGGGTTTGAACCCATACTGCAGAGGAGGGAATTTGAGGAGAGGAAGTTAGTAAGGTGATTGTACACAATCCACTCAAGCAACTTAGAGGTAAAAATAATTAGTGAGATAGGGCGGTAGTTAGTCAGACTGATGGGGTCTAAGGAACAATTTTTTAGAATGGGTGTGATGAGCGCCTCATGCACCCAGCCTGCAATGTGGCACATTGTTTACAATATGCTGTCATATTCAAATACAGACACTTATGAATGTTGTACTTCAGCACCCAAAGAGGTTAACTACACACAAGTTAAAATAACTAAAACATATGTTTACCCTTCAGTACCGAAGAGGTTAACTGACAGAGTTGTTTTATTATTTTTTCTACCCTTCATGACAATGGCTGTTTTAACATTTCTGCGGTACTCATGCTTAGCTGTAATCTTCCTCTCTCTCATTTATTGTACCCACAGAAGTCATATATTGTTTTTTCAGGACAAGCATGGCTTTCTTTAGATATCATTATTTTGATCATATCATCTAATTTACTATTAAGAACATTATACATTGTGGTACAAATTAAAAAAGGACTTTTTATGACTTCGATTTGAAAAATTATTTTACTCATCTACAAAAGCTAATGAAAAAACCTGCTAAATAGATTCAAATATTTGTCCTTAGTTTAGAAATACCCAATGTTTTATGGTGTTTTGCTTTTTGCAAGTTAAAGGGCAATAAGTACAAGTAGGATATTGCAATTTTAAAATCATTTTTTGGGACATCTTTGAAGCCAGTCAGATTTATTTACTCCATCAAACCTTATATGTATAAAAACAAGACACCCCGGGGGAATTCAAATGCTAGCATCTTAACTCTTTCCATGCACTAATTCTATCACCAGCCTTTGTCAATATTTGTAGAAATGCTTTTTTCACACACATTGTACAGGTATTCAGGTATGAATTTACAGCTCCTGGTACAAGTCACTGCCAAACAATATGTGTTCAGCAATATCTCCTGAATACAGTGATACCATCCATGCTACATAGGTTTGGGTTGTTTGGGGGATAAAAGGCAACATTTGGGAGGTGTGCATTTTTCAATTAGGAATTTTGAGGTGCCAAGGAGGGTCACGGAATGAACATTATGTGACCCTGCCAGGTGCCTCGCAGCACCCGCTTCACTGCACCCCCCCCTGGAGGAAAGCATATGGTATCAAACTCACAATGGCAGAAGGTAGCCAGCAGTGTGGGAGCTCTATGAGGCGAGGGGGCTACAATGGTAGCCTTGGCCAGTTTTTAACCCCCTTGTCCTGTAAAAACCCTGGGGTGCCTGGAAGTTGGTTTCTAGTCGCCATATATTTTTGGAAAAGTAGACGCCCCAAATGCTGGTATTTCTGTGCACTAATTTTACCACTGTCAAAGTGTGTGGTAATATTTTTTGTGGGTTTTTATTTCATACGCAATTCAGGTTTGAATTTACAGCCCCTGGTATATGCCACTGCCAAGAAACAACATAATAAGCATTCAGTAACACCTCGTGAGTACAGTGATACCACCTATGCATAGGTTTTAGGGCTGCAACAACTAATCGATAAAATCGATAATAATCGATAATGAAATTCGTTGGCAACGAATTTCATTATCGATTAGTTGAATCGATTATTATCGATTATAAAATGAGGGTTTTTTCAGAGCAAACGCTCTGAAAAATCCCCCTCATTATATAATCCGTTTAGTCTGACTCACCGTCTCACAGCAGCAGCTCCTACTTACTCCCCCTCCCTGTAATCACTGTGACAACTGGCCCCGCCCCTTCCTTCTCCAGGCCAGAACCACATGGCTGTGACACTCATCTAACTGTAAGTATGTGTGTGTATATTTATATATATATATAATGTGTATATATGTATGTAATATATATATATATATATGTATTTGGGCTACTGAAAGTTAGGGGAGGTGGGGGTTAATTTAGGGGCAGTTATGGTTAGTGGGGTGTTTAGGGTTAATTTAGGGGCAGTTAGGGTTAATTTAGGGGCAGTTATGTTAATAGGGTGTTTAGGGTTAATTTAGGAGCAGCTGTGGTTAATGGGGTGTTTGGGGTTAATTTGAGGCAGTTGTGGTTAATGGTGTGTTTAGGGTTAATTTAGGGGATGCTGTGGTTGATGGGGTCTTTAGGGTTAATTTAGGGGATGCTGTGGTTAAGGGTTAATTTAGGGGCAGTTATGGTTAATGGGGAGTTTAGGGTTAATTTAGGGGAATCTAAATCCTGGGGGCAGTGAAGTGACATATCTGGGGGTATAAGGCTTATACAGTATATAAGGCATATGTGGGGAGGGCAGTGTGGCATGTCTGGGGAGGACAGAGTGGTGTATCAGGGTGTATAAGGCATATCTGGGGGTAGAGTGGCATATCTGGGGGTAGAGAAGTGGCATGTCTGGGAGGCAGGGTGGCATGTCTGGGGAGGATGGAGTGGGGTATCAGGGGATATAAGGCGTATCAGGCACAGTGGCAGATGTGGGAGGCAGCGTGGAGTGGCAGATGTGGGAGGCAGCGTGGAGTGGCAGATGTGGGAGGCAGCGTGGCATATGTGGGAGGCATTGTGGAGTGGCAGATGTGGGAGGCAGCATGGCGTGGCATATGTGGGGAGGGCAGTGTGGCATGTCTGGGGAGGATGGAGTGGTGTTTCAGGGGGTATAAGGCGTATCAGGCACAGTGGCATGTGGGGGGTAGAGTGGAGTGGTAGATGTGGGAGGCAGCGTGGAGTGGCAGATGTGGGAGGCAGCGTGGTGTGGTACATGTGGGAGGCAGCGTGGAGTGCTGTGGTAGGCAGCGTGGCATATGTGGGAGGGCAGCATGGCATGTCTGGGAGGCAGCGTAGCAAGCCTAGGCTCAAATGTGCATATATTGGGGGGCTGGTTGGGAAATAAAGACAAGAAATGTATTATCAAAGTTTTTTTATTCTGCTGTTTGTATTTAACATCATTTGTTTAGTAAATTATTTTAAATAAATGAAAAATTTACATTCATTTTTTTTATCCGATTAATCGATTAATCGAAAAAATAATCGGCCAACTAATCGATTATTAAAATAATCGTTAGTTGCAGCCCTAATAGGTTTGTTGGGTTGTTTGGGGCTAAACGGCCACATTTGGGAGGTGGACATTTTGGCCAGTCTGTGCCCTATTTGGGACATCTTTGAATCTGGCCAATTCAATCTACCCTATCAAATCATACATTTTTGAAAACTAGACACCCTATGGGAATTTCAAATGCCAATGTTTTAACTATTCAAATACCTGAATTTTTGTGACGATAAAGTAGTAATTTTAGGGCTTTTAGGGTTTGTTTTTTTTTTTTTAAATTGTTGGAACTGGATTGTTCCCTTGATGCTGACATAATTTTTACACGGTACCACATTTGTATTTGTTTTTTTAATTTTTTTATTTTTTTCATTTATTTTAATATTTACATTGTAATGGGCTCCATGGACCTGCATGGGGGAAAGACCACATTGGCGCTCCGGGGAGAGATCAGATGGGGCTCCTGCTGCAGTTTTCACTCTTGCTAAATGCCTTTACATCAAGGCATTACAGCAACACCGCTTGGGAGAAGAAAGCAAACTTTGCCCGTTTTCTAAACCCATTTAACCTTATGATGTGCCCGGCACGTCATTTGTCATCAATGGGTTAAAGGTCAAATGTAGTGAGATAAAAACAACAACATAATTGCAGTAAAACTTTAATGTTTGCTCATATCCAACTGATATTTTATGCAATATGTATGTGCCCAACATGTTATATGGGGAGTGTGGGAGCTGAAAAAGAGCGATTTCCAATATCCTTGCATTATAGTTCTACTGCAAATATGTCAGTATTTAAGGAATTTAAAGATTTTTTTTTCCTCACTACAGTTGTCCTTTAATGTATATGATAGATGCGTGGTCATTTTACATTTTCGTGTTGTCCATTTTGCAAATGAATGGAGGGATTGTGCAGATGAATGTGCCCCTTTCCACCTCCCCAAATAAATGCTGTGCAGGAGATGTGTTCAGACCTCAGTCCGCATTTAGTTTTTAATTGATTGTTGTGAAAATTCATCATACGTTACGGATATATTGATTTGACAGATGTGACAAACAGTAGACTTCATCAATAATTTTGTTCTTTTCAAATCTGATGTAGAAGATGGCAGGATTATTGATATTCTTACGGGGGTGCAAACCATCAGCTGTCCAAGTAAGTACTTATTTTCAGCAATTCAAATCAATAGGAATGCTGACAGACAGAGCCTTTGTATTTTAAACACATTATTCTTTACATGGCTGGTATGAAATCAGACAAAAAAACACTACCATTCTAAAGTGTGGAAAAGCCATGCATCCAGTATGGTACCAGATAGAAACGTTAAAAATTGTTATTCTGGTGGCATTCTCAAACAAATTAGACTAAGCAGAGGGAGAATGCCTCTAACACTTGTCTGTATATCAAAATAAACCTGTAAACATATTTATGACTGGGGATAGAAAAATTGGAAATTCAGTTGCAATATGAAGCCGATTCTATGACGAACGTAAGATTTTTCTAAAACTATAAACGCTCCTGCATAAAATGTTACAAAGTAGAAAGGATTTTGCAAAATCCTAAAGACATTCCAATTAGGCATTTCAGTAATCTAATTTGTAACTGTTAACACAACCGTTCTTTAAATAGAGCATTTTAATATTGAAGGCAGTTTCTGACATCTGCATAGGATATATTTTCTGTTGATATCTGTTGTCATTAAGCCAGGCTATATCCTGTCGAATAAAATCTCCAAAAGAGACAATTAAGACGGTAGAAGAGAGAATTTTTTACATAAACCATTTTTTTTATTACAATAAATTATTTTGTTCAAATTGATTTAAAGACTTACATATATGAAACATTATAACGCATGGAACTCTTCGAGCTAGACCCGGAGATCTCCGGGTGAAGCACCGCTTCTCCATTTGCCCTTTGAATGGGAACACCTCCAAAGTCAGCTGGAACTCCCACCGATGTCAGCTGGAACTCCCACCGATGTCAGCAGGACCGCTCCCACCGATGTCACGGGACCACCCACCGTCATCAGTGGGACCGTCCACCAACATCAGCGGGACCACCCACCGACATCAGTGGGCAGTCCTGGCCACGTCCCGCAAGGTAGGGCTCTGTGTAGCCATAGCAAAGAATTTCACAGATATGAACATATGTTACTGGTTACCCACAGAAAAATCATGTTCATGTTATTCTTAAAGTTGGAAATCAATTGTTTGTGGTTCTATTGGTTTTGGTATGAATTAATCTGGTTAATCTTTCTGTCCAGCCAAGTGGGACCAAACTGCCCAGCCTAAATTCAAGATACAATCCCAAATGCTATGTGTTGCTGTTTGCAAACAGTGCTTTTGTGTATCGAGAGAACATACTTAAACATAGCAAAAACTATTTACTGGTCCTTGTAAAAGGGTAAAATATCAAATCGGGGGTCTGAAAACATAATAGATGGCCTTTGGAGTATCTGTTTTTGAGGTCTTAAAGAGAAGCAAGCAATGCAACAAAGCATTAGAAAAACCAAGCAGGGTTGCATGTTCTGGTTAAGCTAAAGCAGGAAACGGACCCAATAATTATTCCTTCAAATAAAATATACACCATTATCTTAAGAGATGGCATTTTCAGTTTTTTTTTTGCTCAATTACTTGTCTTTGGCTGCTCAATCAAGTTTCAAAAAACACAACAAAATACAGTGGAGAACTGATGCATTAAGAGAGCAAGAACACCTCATTTTATACAGCCATAGTGTAAAATCAAGTGCAAAACATGGGTACTCCAGTCCTAAACGTTGTTTGATCAAAAGCATTATAGTATCTGCTAACTTACTCTTTTGTGCTGTGGATCTCTCATTTAACTGAAACATTGGCCAATCATGTGCCTATCAACAGCATGGAAACAACATCCTTGTAATTATACAAGAGCAAACGGTGTCAAAGTAAATCAGATCAGTGCTCCTCGAGTCCTGGCTCAGTTTCAAAATCCTCAGTATAAATTCCTGTATCTCTGAATTTAATTCTCTCTCACTTATTTTCTTCACAGCATTGTAAAAAATAAAATGTATTAGAAACCTACAGAAATTGAAGCTGAGCGTGTACAATTATGTACATAAGCTATAAGCTTACATATTTCTTTGAATAAATTAAATGGTCATTAGGAAACAGTGGACGTGCCAAGAGGTTTAATAAAACATGTTATCTACAATGTTCATTTTTACACACCTGAAATAGTAGATCTTTTAATCTTTATATTTTTATAATAAAGCAGTGGCCTCATCTAGAGGAAAGGTCAAACAGTGTTTGGCTTCCTAGTGTTCAGTAGAAAGAAACCAATTCACATAGACATGGTGCTCAATTAAGTTCTCAAATAAACTCCTGGTCCTCTGTTGTTACAGTTACATAGTTAATTAGGTTGAAAAAAAAGACATTTAGCCCATCAAGTTTAACCATTCCACAAACCCATATTAGTTGACAAAAAACCCACGGAGACAGCAATATCATCTCTAAGAAAAAAAAAATCCTTCTTGACTTGAAGTTAGTCAGACTCACCCTGGATCAACATTACCTTACTTACTTTTACTCATAACCTTGTATGCATTTTGTCTCTAGAAAAACATCCAAATGTTTTTTTTGAATATATTGATTGAATTGGCCAAAAAAAAAAACTTCAGATGGCAATCTATTCCATAATTTTACCCGCCGGATCTACATATACCTAAAAGTGTCATGGGTGTAGGGTGACATTCAGTTATTTTTCCAGGTCACCTACCCATTTCACATATTGCTAACCAAGACATGTTAAGTGCTACCTTGCAGTATGTGCAGAACCATTACTGTCATACATCTCCACACTGCAAGGCAGCACTTTACATAAAATGGATATGTGTTCTGGAAAGATGGCTGACGGCGGTCACCCTACATAAGGGTCATTTATAACATTACATTTGGTACTAATCAGAATTTATAAATACTTCTGTCTACCACTTCAAATGTGTGGTTAAATTTGTTTGTATTTATGGATGAACCCAACAAACATTTATCCATTAAATCTGGCACTTAACATGATTTGTTGCTTTTTGCATGAACAAACGGACATGTCTGCACATCAGGAGAAAGCTGATAATGCAAGTTGCCTTCACCCAGTTATAGATGTGATATAGATTGCTTAGAAAGGTTTTTGCAGATAGTGAAGGACAATAAGCTTTAACAGAATAGTCCTAGGACGCCAACCATGCCACCTTGGCTATTCAGTGATATACCTAGGCAGCGGGGTCGACCAGTGAGTTGTTTTTTTTAGATTGGCAGCACTAGATCCTGCTTATAAGAAGAGATCAGTGGAGCTTGCAATTTAGTGTAGTTGCCTATTTCCAAGGAAACATGTAAAAACAAAATTGTGCAAGCATTTCAGCATCTTAATATGTCCTGAAAGAAATATAGATTTACCCATGTGTTAGCGGTCTAAAAGGTTGTAATCTAAGTAACTAAATATCAAAACTATGAAAATTGTCCCACAAAAAAACTGACCCCGGCACTGAAATGGTTAATAAAGAACTGTTTTAACTAAACTAAGAAACACATCTAATTTCCCTTAAAAAAAAAAACTCAAAACAAGACTCAAACCTTAATCACTCCTCAGTCTTGTCTTAGATTCAGAATAGCTATATGCCTATCCCATGCATTTTTAATTTACAGTTTAACCCATAACCACTTCTGCTACGAGGCTGTTCAACTTAGTTCCCCTTTAATAACAACATTTAGCCCCAAACCTTGTGTTTCTAAATGTTTTATTCCCACACCACCATGAAGCATCGCCACATATAAAGAAAACCATGCATCTGGATGATTTGTTCTCGTCAGACAAAAGGGTGCTTTAAATATCTCCATCCTCAAAAGCTGAAAGACAGGCAGGAACTGGTCCAATGTGTACTGAGAATTCCAGGGAGGTAGCCAGGTGTACAGAGTCATTCGTAACATCCACAGGAGTCTCGCTCACACAAAGCAAGATAAAATATCAAAGGTGACTATAGGAAACCCTACTTGTCCTAATATCTTAAACAAGAGAGGGCTAGATAAACTGCGGTAAAGTATAAAAGCTACCGGTAACCCATGAGACTAAAGAAATAAGAGGTAAATTGCTATATCACTATAAAAAACATATATTAAGCCGCTAATGATCTTCACAAAAGGACTCAACTATCAAGTACTTTGCTAAGTTGACATAATGATTAATATACCGCAGCATAGGCGATGTTGGAAAGCTTCATGGTAAGGAAGCTGCTCTGAACATCAGAATGGGTCATTTAGATTGCAAGACTGTGTTTACAAAACGCTTTTCTTTGGGGCAGGGGCACAAAATCACTGTCATATCATTCCAATTCTTCTGCATGTACAGCCACACATGCAAGGCCATGTAGCCATGTTTGCTTGTTAAATAAGCTCATAAAAACTACTGCAGGTAACTGCAATGAGATTAGACCTCTCCATTTTTTTCACGTAGGTTCCTCTTCTATTTATCATTCCCCTTAAACCTGCTCACTAACTTCAACATTCATAAGTATGCAGCCTTTTAATTGTCGGCAATACGCATCCATTAGTTAATGATATTCTTCAGTCATAGCAATATTATGTTTTCAGATCATTAAAATATTGCCAACTTTTGAAAGCAAGCATTAGTGATATCAACTTGAGTACGGCTTCTACTGATTAACCAACTCATCCTAACAAATATATAAATAAAATATTATCACATGCTACAGAAATCATGTAAGTGCTATGATCTGAGCACAACCGATTTACTGTAGCATTTATCTTGCTCTTCACAACTGTTAGCAGACTCTACCTTTGTCAGCTGGGCTATCTTCTTGCTCATCTTGAGGTGCAGTTCTGCAGTATACTCCATGCTCATGCCGGCTTGATGTGCCATGATGCCAGGAGAAGAGGGCACAAACTTGGCAGCACTGGCAGAAGCCCCTCCACCGTGATAATTATGTTGGTGCCAGCTCATTCCAGTCGCCATCTTCAACGTCTCCAAAGCCTACTCACCTCCCCCTAATAGAACAGTGAGGGAGGTTAGGAAATTAACGATACTCCAGAGGTAAAAAAACAAAACAAAACACAAAGGAATATGAATATAAAAAATCACAGAGTGGTGATGTGCTGCCTCAGGGAAGAGACTGTGCCGAGTGACTAAGGCTAGCATCGCTCCCCCTCCCGTTCCTGTGTGTGTGTGTATTGCACAGGCTGAAAAGGGGAATCCAATGAAAGTAGAGGAACATTGTAAGGGGGGGGGAGCATGAGAGAGAAGACAGGAGTCACTGCATGTCTATGTATATACATTCATAGACACTGTGACAGCTGGGCCTGCACAGACATTTATTTAGAAAGAAAGAAATCAAAGAATTACCGCATATTTCCCTGTGATTTCAAAATGGTATTCGTCAAAATAATGATAATATATATATTACAATACACTGTATGTGTATAGCTTGGATAGCTGATAGATATGTACAGAATCATTTGTTGTTGATTTAGGAGGTTAGGGGTTGCCATAATCAGCTAAAATGTTGGACAGATATTGAAAAATGCTACAGATGACTGGGCATATTAGACTGGGCAGATAAAAGGAGCAGTGATGGCTATTCCCCCCCCCCAGAAATCAGTTTAATAATCTCAGTTCAGTCTGCACGCTATTTCAGTGGCTTCGTAACTCTGCTGGTGGTCACCTTCTTTGGTGAGTGAACCTGTTCAGCCAGGCTGTCGTGCAATAATAGTATCATGACAATAATTTTAATTTATTTTTCTCAATTTTACATCCAGCACTTGAATCGCTAGCACACATACAACTGGTATTTACTATGTATGCTTGCAATATAGCCTAAGACTATGTCCTAAGTGCAACATAAGTGCAAAACATGTCTAGCCGTTATACACAAAAGTGTTCTGGATGGTTTGAGAATCAATTACCATTTTACCATTATTATAATTCTGCTTTGTAACCACGACATATACAGACTTTACTCAGCCAGGTTCCTTGAAAATAGTTTTGAGTGTACACTTACAATACAATCTCCTTTATGGCTTGAGTTGGATCAATGAACCATGCAGTGCCCTTCATTGTCTTTAACATGATCGCCTGCCTGACAGGTGAGGGAGCCAAGCGAGCAAAAAGGAGATTTGCCACAAAATGTGTACGAGCGAAACACTAAATTAGACTGTAAACTCTCTAGTAGGATTTTAACCTTGGCTCCTTCTCTTCCCGCACTAGTATGTCTTAATGAGTGTTAATTTTATTGTCAAATTATATATTGTCACTTTTACTGTTTTTGCCCTTTTTTACTGCCCTCTGTTGCAATTGCGCTGCAGAACTGGCTGCTCTAAAAATAAACGTGATGTCATCAAATGTTAAAGAAATCATGGCCATTAGTAGTAAATTTAAATAATGTAAATCAATTGAGTTATGTTTATGAAAACAATAAAGTAATATATATATATAGTTCTTAGACTGCCCTTTATGAGACTTTCCAGAGCAAGCTTGAGATGTTAAACAGAGCTAAGGAACATCTTAGTTGACAGTCTTCGGTAGTGAGCTTGGTATGTATCATTTATGTGGGTCATCAGAAGATTTTCCCAGGTCCATTTTACAATTAAATGTAAACCACTGCATCATACATACACACTGTACTGTGTATAATAACAGTGCCCCAAACTTTATATATATATATATATATATATATATATATATATATATGAGTGATAATATATATATCAACATATTAAGATAGGAAGAACTATAGACAGATATAAATGACAGGACAGCTAATAGTCTATAAGCAGTACAGAGATGTTTATCCAACCGGGATATTTATTTTATATATATTTTATATTCAACCTGTTTATCATATAGATGCACATGCACAATGAATTACATCCACGGGATTCATACGGTAAAGATATATCTAATTAACTATATAAATCCATTGAGTAGTATACAAGTACCTGCCAGTGTGTTTGCTGCCTCCTGTTGCTAGGGGGGGTATGCCTCAGTTGCCAGGCATCATATGCCGCCGCCCCTTGTTTTCTGACATCACGTCCGACCAACTGAAGCTCCACCCCTAAGTGGAGCGGCAGTTTGGAAGTGGCTCGATGGCGGTTAGGAGCGCTCCCGATAATAAGGCATTTCAGTAAGTCTTGCGGATAGTATTTGAGTAACGGGGACCTTCTTTGTTACCGGCTGCCGCTTACAGGCTTAGAGATACCGTAAGGTTTCATTGTTGCGTGATATTGCAATCATTTCCTTTGTAGACGTCTTAAAAAAAAGTGTGAGGTATCCATAAGCTATATTTGGAAGAGCTGGAATGAGAAATTAAAATAAACGGAGTAATATCAAACACTAGCAACATTTAGTGCGCCGTTTTTGCATTCGTCACAGATTGGTCCTGCATCTGACGTCATCCGACCTCCCTGTAATTTATTTTTTTAAATGTTTATTGTTAAAGCAATAATACTAGTAAATAGTGCACATCCAAACTGTACATGTTTATTAAAAGGGGGGAATCTGTATTTAGGTCCCAAATTGAGTAGGGATAATGTACATAAAATGCACACGTATTTATGATGGAAATTGTGTCATCGATCATGTACATTCTTCTATATGCCAATGGTTCTTCTTAGTCAATTAAACAATTAGCCATCATCAGGTCACCTCTTTGTCCCTCTTTGGCCATTTGTACTCCTTGCCCAGGCAATCACACAATACATATACAAATGTATATTGATATTTCGATAAACAAAGAATGTAAACACAATCACAGCAAAGACAACGTAGAAAGTTTACGAGGTCACAATGAAATGAGCTCAGTGATATCATAATGCAACTAGATTTTATGCAGCTGTTCACATCATGTGGGTTTCTCCTAGATATGTTGGACAGCGTCATTTCAATTGATTTAAGGAGGCAGATTTGTGCTTAAGCATTAGAAAACAGAAATCGCCGTTCATGGTATTAAGTACGGGGACGTACTAAACAGCATATTGGGGATGATGGGATGATTGGCTGCAATGCTCAGCACTATCAATAGGTGTCCGTATACTTTTTACACTCGTGGTAAATCAAAGTATGTTCTTTTTGGTGGTTCTTGATACTAAATTGCAACGAATACATTGCAAAAAGAAGCTGCAAATGTTTAACTATTTACTTGCTGAAATATATACAGTTTTATAACTGAATCATGGTAAATTCTATAGAAATAGAAAAATGTTATGTAATCAAAATATTGATTTAATATGATACATGCATGGGCAACACCATAATTGGTTTTGATTGGCAGTATCTGGCAATAATATGGGAATGTTTTTATTTTTACATGGGGATTATGGGTGGATTATGGGTGGAATATTATAGTTACACATGCTAAGGAACATATTTGACCTTTTTCTGTTAAGAATATGGCTATAAATTATTTTTTTACATGTGGATTATGGGTGGAATATCATGGATACAGATGCCAAGGAACACATTTGACCCATTTCTGATAAGAATATGGGTATATTATTATTTTTACATGGGGATTATGGGTGGAATATTATAGTTACACATGCTAAGGAACGCATTTGACCCATTTCTGAAAAGAATATGGGAATATTATTATTTTTACATGTGGATTATGGGTGGAATATTATAGTTACACATGCTAAGGAACATATTTGACCTTTTTCTGACAGGAATATGGGAATATTATTATTTTTATATGGGGATTATGGGTGGAATATCATGCTTACACATGCTCAGGAACAAATTTGACCTGTTTCTGATAAGAATATGGGTATACTCATTTTTTTACATGGGGATTATGGGTGGAATATCATGGCTACACATACTAAGGAACATATTTGACTAGGGCTGCAACTAACGATTATTTTAATAATCGATTAGTTGGCCGATTATTTTTTCGATTAATCGAATAAAAAAATGCAATTTTTTTAAATTTAAAATAATGTAATAAAAAATGTACAATTTACACTGTCATCTCTTTATTGCAATGGCCTCTCTCTATTCACCTTCTTATTTTACTGACATAATAATAATAAAAGCTACAAGAACCCAAACACGGTGTTTCTCAAACTAGGTTTTAATACAAAGTTATTAGTAAATATTAATTCATATGTTAACTATTTTTCATATTTAATAAAAACTATGAGAAAAAAGCCTTATTTAATTTTTTTTTATTTACCAAACTGCCCCCGGTTATGCACATCAGACCCCCAGCTTGCCACTCTGCCCCCATATATGCCTTATACCTCTTATATGCCAGATTCCACTGTGCCCCCTGATATGCCACTGTGCCCCTGATATGCCTTATACTCCTTATATGCCAGTGATATGCAACTGAGCCCCCTGATATACCTTTTACCCCCAGATGTTTTATGACCCTCTGATATGCCTAATATCGATATGCCCTATACCCCCTATATGCCCTGAAATTCATAATAACCCCCATACACCACTATAACTCACCCATACACAACTCTGGCTCCTCCCCCTCCCATACACTACTCTGGCTCCTCCCCCTCCCATACACCACTCTGGCTCCTCCCCCCATACTCCACTCTGCCCCCTCCCATACACCACTCTGGCCCCTCCCCCTCCCATACTCCACTCTGCCTCCTCCCCCTCCCATACTCCACTCTGCCTCCCCCCCTCACATACATCACTTTGCCTCCTCCCCCTCCCATACATCACTTTGCCTCCTCCCCCTCCCATACACCACTTTGCCTCCTCCCCCCTCCCATACACCACTCTGGCTCCTCCCCTCTCCCATACAACTCTGGCCCCTCCCCCTCCCATACTCCACTCTGGCTCCTCCCCCTCCTATACTCCACTCTGCCTCCTCCCCCTCCCATACTCCACTCTGCCTCCTGTCAGCAACGGATCTTCACTAGACAAGGACTTTCACTGCAGCTTCATAGAAGCCACAGTGTAAGTGAAGTGCAGGCTGTCTGTGCGATGCAGACACTCACAGGCTGACAGAGAATCATCCTCTCTGGGGGGGGGGAGCCACAGTGGTGTATGGGAGGGTGGCTCCCATACACCCTTCTGACTCCTCCCCCTCCCATACACCGCTCTGCCTCTCTACCCAGCTCCGTTACTGACAGTAACGGAGGCTGTCTGTGCGATGCAGACCCCCACCAGCTGACAGAGAGGATGATTCTCTGTCAGCCTGTGAGTGTCTGCATCGCACAGACAGCCTCCGTTACTGCACTTCACTTACACTGTGGCTTCTATGAAGCTGCAGTGAAAGTCCTTGTCTGTAATGGAGCCGGGAGAGAGGCAGAGTGACGTATGGGAGGGGGAGGAGTCAGAGGGGTGTATGGGAGGGGGGAGAGAGACGGAAGTGAGAGACCGGCCGACAGTGAGGGGGAATCCAGGTCTCCTGCAGCGTTGCGGGGGATCTGGATTCCCGTGTTATAATCCGATCTCTGTTTGAGATCGGATTATTATAAGGAGAGGAGTTTTTCAGAGCATTTGCTCTGAAAAAAAACCTCTTTTTATAATCGATAAAAATCGATTCGATTAATCGATGATGAAATTCGTTGCCAACGATTTTCATAATCGATTATTATCGATTTTATCGATTTGTTGTTTCAGCCCTATATTTGACCTGTTTCTGATAACAATATGGGTATAATTTTTTTACATGGGGATTGTGGGTGGAATATTATAGTTACACATGCTAAGGAACACATTTGATCTATTTCTGATAAGAATATGGGTGTACTCATTTTTTTTTACATGGGGATTATGGGTGGAATATTATAGTTACACATGCTAAATAACACATTTGACCTTTTTCTAAAAGAATATGGCTATAAATATTTTTTTTTACATGGGGATTATGGGTGGAATATCATGGTTACAGATGCCAAGGAACAAATTTGACGTTTTTCTGACAGGAATATGGGAGTATTAATATTTTTATATGGAGATTATGGGTGGAATATTATAGTTACACCTGCTAAGGCAGGGCTCGACAAATCCCAGGCGCCAGGTCGCCATGGCGACAGAGAATTTTGTCCTGGCGCCTAGGTTTTGTCAGCCTCTTACATCCAGAAAAAATTGTGGATGTAAGAGACTGAGTCACCACACGGGGGCGCTGCTGCTACTGTCTGCCCAGGAGTCTGGGCAGACAGCACAGCCACTCAGAGCCCGCCCCCGAGCCTGAGATCACTCCCACGGAGTGATCCTGTAGGCTGAAAACGCGGTTGCTGCAAAACCAGCAATCGTGTTTTCAGCTGCCACAGGCAGCTTCAGGGAAGGGGGTTGTGTGTTGATTGGGTCCCCACACAAGTGTGGGGACCTGACACAACATCCACCTGCTGCCTGATCGCTCCCAGGGGTTAATTCCCGTTTTGTATGGGGCTTTGCTGCTGGTGGTCTGCCTGGAAGCCCAGGCAGACCAGCAACAGCAAAAACGAGCCCCCATAAGCCCTTTGATGATTCCTGTAGGCATGGAAGCCTACAGCAGTCATCAGAGACTCCCTCTGCAATGGCTGGTCTATAGACCAGCAATTGAGTCCCAGGTGCCAGAGGCAGCTTCAGGGACAGGGGAGAGGGTTCTTCGGTCTCCACATGAGTGTGGAGACCAGCCCCAACACCCCCCTGCTGCCTGATCGCTCCCTGAGAGCGACAGTGCAGCGTTAACCCCTTCAATGCCACAATTGTGTATGACACATTTGTGGCATTGCAGGGGTTAACATTTGTCCCCACAAGCTTGTGGGGACTAAATATCAGTCAATGCTGTGCTCCAATGGAACATCAGCATCGAAAGTTAAAATAAAAATAAAAAAAAAAAACAGCACTGACCGGAAAGTCCAGGGTGCTTCCAGGTCAAACGCTGTGAGTTTAGTAAGTGGGCTGATGATGATCAAATCACTCCTGACCAACTATTAGTTTAAAAAAAATCCTGGCTCCTAACTTTTTTACCTGGCGCCTAGATTCACAACAAATTGGTCAAGCCCTGTGCTAAGGAACACATTTGACCTGTTTTTGATAAGAATATGGATATAATTATTTCTTTACATGGGGATTATGGGTGGAATATCATGGTTACACATGCTAAGGAACATATTTGACCTGTTTCGGATAAGAATATGGGTATACTCATTTTTTTTCCATGGGGATTATGGGTGGTATATTATAGTTACACATGCTAAGGAACACATTTGACCCATTTCTGATAAGAATATGGGTATAATATTTCTTTACATGGGGATTTTGGGTGGAATATCATGGTTACAGATACCAAGGAACAAATTTGACCTTTTTCCGATAGGAATATGGAAGTATTATTATTTTTGCATGGGGATTATGGGTGGAATATCATGGTAACACATGCCAAGGAACACATTTGACCCATTTCTGATAAGAATTTGGGTATAATATTTTTTTACATGGGGATTATGGGTGGAATATTATAGTTACACATTTGGCCCTTTTCTGATAAGAATATGGGTATATTATTTTTACATGGGGATTATGGGTCGAATATTATAGTTACACATTTGACCTGTTTCTGATAAGAATTTGGGTATCTTTTTTTTTTACATGGGGATTATGGGTGGAATATTATAGTTACACATGCTAAGTAACATATTTGACCTGTTTGATAAGAATATGGGAATGTTTTTATTGTTACATGGGGATTATGGGTGAAATATCATGGTTACACGTGCCCAGTAACATATTTGATGTGTTTCTTTTAAGTAAACGGGTATAATTCTATTCATATAAAGGGATTATGCGTGGAATATCATGGTTACACATGCTAACTCAAATATCTGGGCTTTTTCTGATAAGAATATGGCTATCATGTTTCAACATGGGGATTATGGGTGCAATATCATGGTTACACATGGTAAGGAACACATTGGACCTTTTTCTGATTGAAATATGGCTATAATTATTATTTTTCATTGGGAATAATGGTGGAATAGCATAGTTGCACTATGATGTTTTGATATATTTTTCATTGTAATTGGCCATGAAACCATCACTGTCACCTTTCGCCGGCGAATCTGTCCAGGGGGTCCCGCTGCTGCCGTGCCTCCGTCCCGCGTCCCACTCCCTCGGCTGGGGGCATCCTCCATCAGGTCATCCAGCGCTGCTCTCCGCCAGGGATCACCCTCTTCGCCGTCCTCGGCCGTCATGGCGTCGGTCTCTCCTGCCGGGGCTCTGCGGCGGGGGTCCTGGAGGAGTTCTTCGCTCGTCCTCGATGAGCTGGAAGTGTGCACACGTGCACACTGTCATGGCGGCCAGGATTCCCATACCCGGCAACAGCATACATCACGCTAGGGGATGGGCCCTCTCGCTATTTATTTAATTGGTTGATTATTTGCTGCAGCTGTTTGGCACCAAATTTAAACGCCCTGCTCACTCTAATCTGAGCCCTTGTGTGGTACATTCGTTATCACTGTCTCAGTGTGCTATATATCTGATGTTCTGGTTTTCTGACTCCTGCTTTGTTCCTGACTACTCTCTGATCACCGCCTGGATTGACTTCGGATTGCTTTTTGAACTTTGCCTGTTTGCTGCCTGCCTTGACCGTGACCTGTTTTTGCTATTTGAACTGTTCCGCTTCCTTCCCACTATTCCTCCTACAACTACTTGTCCGGATAGCTCACCACTCTGCATACGGAACCCGTCTCTTGTCGGATTGTTACAATCACTTCTAAAGAGGATTTTTTTTTCTTTTCTTATGCCGGTAAATATATAGTGCCCGAGGTGTGGCATAGTGCACCATTTCCACCAGTTTCATTAATTACCTAATTAAAATGGAATCATTGTCCATAATGGATTTTTATATGGCCAACACTTTGCAAAAGTTCTTGTTATTTATTTCTCTAAGCATTTTCATTAGGCACGTGTAACCATAATATTCCATCCATAATCCCCATATAGAAAATTATTATACTCATATTCTTATCAGAAAGAGGTCAATTATGTTCCTTGGCATGTGTAACCTTGATATTGCACCCATAATCCCCATGTAGAAAAATAATTGCCATATTCTTATCAGAAACAGATCAAATGTGCTCCTTGGCATCTATAACCATAATATTCCACCCATAATCCCCATATACCCCCCCCCATATTCTTATGAGAAAAAGGTCATATGTGTTCCTTAGCATTTGTAACTATAATATTCCACCCATAATCCCCATGTAAAAAAAAGATTATACCCATATTCTTATCAGAAATGGATCAAATATGTTACTTAGCATGTGTAACTATAATATTCCACCCATAATCCCCCCGTAAAAAATAATTATACCCATATTATTATCAGAAACAGGTCAAATACGTTCCTTAGCATGTGTAACTATAATATCCCACCCATAATCCCCATGTAAAAAAATATTATACCCATATTTTTATGAGAAACAGTTCAAATATGTTACTTAGCGTGTGCAACTATAATATTCCACCCATAATCCTCATGTAAAAATAATAATAGTCCCATATTGTTATCAGAAACAGGTCAAATGTGTTCCTTAGCATGTGTAACCATGATATTCCACCCATAATCCCCGTGCAAAAATAATAATACTTCCATATTCCTATAGGAAAAAGGTCAAATTTGTTCCTTGGTATCTGTAACCATGATATTCCACCCAAAATCTCCATGTAAAAAAATATTATACCCATATTCTTATCAGAAACAGGTCAAATATGTTCCTTAGCATGTGTAACCATGATATTCCACCCATAATCCCCATGTAATAAAAATATTATACCCATATTCTTATCAGAAATGGGTCAAATATGTTACTTAGCATGTGTAACTATAATATTCCACCCATAATCCCCATGTAAAAATAATAAAAATGCCAATATGCTTATCAGAAATGGGTCAAATGTGTTCTTTGGCATCGGTAACCATGATATTCCACCCATAATCCCCATGTAAAAAATAATTATACCCATATTCTTATCAGAAACAGGTCAAATATGTTCCTTAGCATGTGTAACCATGATATTCCACCCATAATCCCCATGTAAAAAAATAATTATACCCGTATTCTTAACAGAAACAGGTCAAATATGTTCCTTAGCATGTGTAACTATAATATTCCACCCATAATCCCCATGTAAAAAAATGAGTATACCCATATTCTTATCCGAAACAGGTCAAATATGTTCCTTAGTATGTGTAGCCATGATATTCCACCCATAATCCCCATGTAAAAAAATATGGCTAAAAAATATTTATAGCCATATTCTTATCAAAAACAGGTCAAATGTGTTCCTTAGCATGTGTAACTATAATATTCCACCCATAATCCCCATGTAAAAAAATGAGTACACCCATATTCATTTCCGAAACTGTTCAAATATGTTCCTTGGCATCTGTAACCATGATATTCCACCCATAATCCCCATGTAAAAAAATATTTATAGCCATATTCTTATCAAAAACAGGTCAAATGTGTTCCTTAGCATGTGTAACCATGATATTCCACCCATAATCCCCATGTAAAAAAATAATTATACCCATATTCTTTTAGAAACAGGTTAAATGTGTTATTTAGCATATGTAACTATAATATTCCACCCATATTCCCCATGTAAAAAAATGAGTATACCCATATTCTTATCAGAAACAGGTCAAATATGTTCCTTAGCATGTGTAACCATGATATTCCACCCATAATCCCCATGTAACAATAATAAAATGCCCATATTCTTATCAAAAATGGGTCAAATTTGTTCCTTGGCATCTGCAACCATGATATTCCACCCATATTCCCCATGTAAAAAAAATATTATACCCATATTCTTATCAGAAATGGGTCAAATGTGTTAGTTAGCATGTGTAACTATGATATTCCGCCCATAATCCCCATGCAAAAATAATAATACTCCCATATTCCTATCGGGAAAAAGGTCGAATTTGTTCCTTGGCATGTGTAATTATAATATTCCACCCATATTCCCCATGTAAAAAAAATATTATACCCATATTCTTATCCGAAACGGGTCAAATGTGTTCCTTAGCATGTGTAACCATGATATTCCACCCGTAATCCCCATGTAAAAAAATATTTATAGTCATATTCTTATCAAAAACAGGTCAAATGCGTTCCTTAGCATGTGTAACTATAATATTCCACCCATAATCCCAATGTAAAAAAATGAGTATACCCATATTCTTATCCGAATCAGGTCAAATATGTTCCTTAGCATGTGTAACCATGATATTCCACCCATAATCCCCATATAAAAATAATATTACTCCCATATTCCTCTCAGACAAAGGTCAAATTTGTTCCTTGGCATCTGTAACCATGATATTCAACCCATAATCCCCATGTAAAAATAATAATATTCCCATATTTTTATCAGAAATGGGTCAAATGTGTTCATTGGCATGTGAAACTATAATATTCCACCCACAATCCCCATGTAAAAATAATAATATTCCCATATTGTTATCAGAAATGGATCAAATGTGTTCCTTGGCATGTGAAACTATAATATTCCACCCATAATCCCCATGTAAAAATAATAATATATATTCCCATATTGTGCCAATCAAAACAGGTAAAATATGGTGTTTGTACATACATGTACCATATTATATCAATATGTTGATTACTTAAAATGTTTCTATTATTTCTATAGAATTTACCATGATTCCATTATAAAAATTTATATATTTCAGCAAGTAAATAGTTAAACATTTGCAGCTTCTTTTTGCAATGTATTTGTGGCAACTTAGTATCAAGAACTACCTAAAAGAACATACTTTGATTTACCATGAGTGCAAAAAGTATACTGACACCTATTGATAGTGATGAGCATTGCAGCCAATCATCCCATCATCCCATCATCCCCAATATGCTGTTTAGTACGTCCCTTAAGTACGCCAGCATATTGTGTCACAAGGCAAACTGCTGGTTTGGCGATATCAGAAGATTATTTGGAAGAAATACTGACTGAAGCATATGGAATATTAATTCCAAAGTAATACAGTACTTCACTTTGACAAACAGCCCACACTGTGTTTAAATTACTTTTAATAACCTTAATAGTTCTTCAAGCAGCCAAAACAGGTTTGGGGAAAGCTTTACACTGAAGGTGTGATGCTGCAACATTTTACCAAGACAAGTATATTTTTCTGTCTACTTCCGGGTAAATAAAAATGCATATTAAAGCACGTTGAGATCATTTAGAAGGGCACAGGTCATTGTTCATATATAGAAAAGTAGTCGCCATGCCTAGTGCTTAACTCTCTGTAACACAATAATAACATCTAAAACAAAAGTGATAAATGCACTCGGTGATACCCTCAACAAGTAAATCAAAATAAGAACCTGTTCACAAAGCATTTTTAAAGACAAATAAATATATATGTATAAGGTATATAAGTGGGGTGAGAAAATCCCAGTGTACCCAAAAGAAAATAAAGTGAAATATATATAATATATAATAAATTAATGTGTGTATACTTCCTCCTTCAGTTCTTACAGCTGACACCCAACCACAGCACTCTCCAAATGTTGAACAGTACCAAAAAAGATCCACTTGGGGGCACTCATATAAGAAAAAAGAAAAGAAAAACAACCATAATAGTGTAGACAATTTCAACCAATAATTCAATATTCAGGTGTATTGCACCCACAAAGAGATTAATCTTTCGAGCTTTCCGTATATTTCTTGTATTCCCCGGCGTATGCTAGAGAACCAAAAGCCCAATGGTGCAGTATATTTATCTAGTAGAAGGTATAGGTAAAGTTGCACTCACATGGAATATTGCACATCTAACCATGTGCAAACCAGCATGATAATCTCCCAATGGATTCTTGTTTGATACTCTTCTTTTCCTGCCTAATCCAATACAGCGCCAATGTGTAAAAAATATATTTATTATGGGACTAGCCCAAATATATAGATAAAATCGGTTCAGTAAAAATATAAATAAAAATCAATAAAGATCCATCTGATGACCTTATTGAAGATCCTCAAGGCGTTTCTCCACCAAGGCTTCCTCAGGAGGTATGTATAATAAGTTTTTTTCTTCTGTATGTTTTTCCCTTTATGCAGTTCCGTATATATCATCACGGGGAATTGATATCCGCCTCGATCTTCGTTGCGAATGGCATAATCTTTAAAGGAAAGTGGTATACAACTCCACGGATGGAGTGAAACGAAAAGAAGAAGTTACGTGAATATAAAAGAAATGTGTCCGTTTCTCGGACATTTGCGTGGCGTCCATATCAGAATTAGCCATTATAAGCCATAAAGGAGCCTTGGTCCAGAGTATAGTCAATAGATATTACTATTAAAATATCGTGCATAAATATATGGATATGTGTATATATATATATTTGTAAATCAATAGATGATTGGATATATCTCCCAGTATATAAATGTGTATTTATATCAAAACTTATATGTGAAAAATATATGTGGAAAATGTATAATGTGAAAAATGAAATGTAAATGTATATATCAAAATGAAAAATAAAAATAGTGATGAGCAAAATTAAAATAAAAAGGTGAAAAGATATATATATATAGTGTGGATACATATAAAAAAAATAGTGATTGGAAGTAAAAAAAAATAAATATATAAAAATATTAAAAAAAATATATATATGTGTCCCAAAGCTATAAATGTGTGTATTGTAAAACAAGTATTTGTACTATGTATGTTGATTGGAAAACAATGTCTGTGTATTAATCTATTTTGATAAAAAATTATAATGTGTGAAAAACATAAAAAATATATATTACCCAAAATTGTGTATATGTGTCTGTATACACTTGAAGTAGTGATAATATTTATATATAAAAAAAGTATAAGTGTATATGTGTCTTGTATTTACAAAACATTTTTGACTTCTGCTTCCAAGAATGTTAACATGTCCTTGTGGATACCAATACATTGGAACAATGTCACATACTTGAAAAGAAAAATTAGATTGAATGAACATATAAGAAATCTCAGAAAAAGGTTATGGGCAACATTAAGTATCTAAACATTCTTTGGATAAACATAATAAAAGATCAATGGTATTAAATTGTGTGCAGTTAACCAAATTGAGAAACATTGGGGGTGATATTAATGAAATAAGGAGAGAAATGAAGTGCCGTTTTGTTTTGGATAGACTACAACTGAAGAGACTTAATGCAAAATTTGATTTCTATACATTTTTATTATTATAGTGGTTATGTTGCCATCATCAGACACAATTGCCAATGTTTGCCACAAGCATAGCACTGGCCAAAATCTCTTGGTATGCTGAAGGAAAACCCCAATGCTTCGGCATAGGCATTTTGGACAATGCTGGGCTTCCAACTTTGAGGGAACAGTTTACGGAAGGCCCCTTTTCTTTTCCAGCATGACTGTGCCCCCGTGCACTAAACATTAGCACTAATGTTTCCTATCATTCTAGAGGGCAGGGTGTCAGCATGCAGTGTTTTTATGTTATAAGAATACTATGAAAACGTAACCATTTTTCAGACATCATAAGGTTAGCGTAAATAAGGTTCAGAGTATGGAGGAGTTAGTGGACTGTGCAGGGCCAAATAAGAAGATGGTGGTTATTTAGAGGCCCCAGAAGCCACCCAGTGGCACCCAGTGTATATAGTCTACATTCATAGCCAAGCTTGCCAGCTACATATAGTGTGCATAACTGGTGCTCACTGGTGCGTAGGAGTTACCAGTTAAGCAGAAAATAATAGGGCTGCAACAACTTATCGATAAAATCGATAATGAAAATCCATTGCCAATGAATTTCATTATTGGTTAGTTGAATTGATTTTATTGACTATAAGATGAAGGTTTTTTCAGAGCAAATGCCCCTCGTTTTATAATCCAACCTCAAATAGATACAGATCCTCTGCAGCGCTGCAGGGGACCCGGATCCTCCTCTCTGTGCGATGAAGTTCGGATCCGACTCTTCGAATCACTCAGTGTCACTCACTGCAGTTGTTACTTCCCAGTCCCTCCCTGCAGTCACTCTGATGATTGGCCCACCCCTTATAGCGTCCGCACTGCTCAGCAACTCATCCAAAAGTAAGTATAAAATTAATATTTGGGCTGCTGAAAGGGGAGGTGGGGGTTAATTTAGGAGCAGTTATGGTTAATGAGGTGTTTAGGGTTAATTTAAGGGCAGTTATGGTTAATGGGGTCTTTAGGGTTAATTTAGGGGCAGTTATGGTTGATGGGATGTTTAGGGTTAATTTAGGGGCAGTTATGGTTGATGGGATCATTAGGGTTAATTTATGGGTAGTTATGGTTAATGGGGTCTTTAGGGTTAATTTAGGGGCAGTTATGGTTAATGGGGTATTTAGGGTTAATTTAATGCTGAGGACTGAGAGTTAATTGAATTCATTTAATAAGGTTGACTTAAGGTACAGTTAGAGGTGAAGGGGTGCAAACTAAGGGGACTCTAAATACTGGGGGCAGTAAAGATTAATCTTGTATTTATTTATAAAAGTATTGTGTCAGTGTGCTGTGAACGAGTCTGTGAATCTATGAGGGCACTATGGCATATCTGCGGGGCAGGGCCGACACCACCTATAGGCAAAGGGCTTGCGGTCACTTGATGGGAGGCAGGCAGCCGTGCAGGCTGCAGCCACCAGCCACGGTCATTCAGTAAGCATGGCCGCGGCTCGCAGTCACAAGCATTAAAAGAGGTGGGTATAAGTGGGTGTGACAAAGGGGAGGGGCTTGTGGGGTGGAGCCAGGGGGCAGCAAGATTATGTTTTGCCTAGGGTGGCAAAAATCCTTGCACCAGCCCTTCTGGGGGGTATAAGGCATATCTGGGGAAGAAGGAGTGGCATATCTGGGGTATAAGGCACATCAGAGGGCACAATAGCATATCAGGGGGTATAAGGCAAATAGGGTATATAAGGCATATCTGGGAGGCATGTGGCATACCTGACGGCATGTGGCATATCTGAGAGGCAGTGTTGCAAGCCTGGGCTCAAATGTGCATACCTGGAGGGGCAGATTGGAAAACAAAAACAAGAAATGCATTTTTCCTTGCCATTCCAGGTGGCACAGGTGAAGAAAGGCTCCGCCTACCAGATAGGGCAGGAAACTCTATAAAAAGAGACCTCCCCCTTCCTCCCAAGTGTTTCCTGCCCTACTCAGCTAGAGATGTCGGCTCCTTACCCCATGGGGGCATCCGTTTTCAGGCATCCCGGCAGTGGTCCCGTGCGGATCCAGGGATTCGCGGCAAGCTCTGGCTGCAGCAATATTGCGGTCATCGCGGCTGTCTATACGAGGTTGAATTCTCATTGCCGGCACTCTGCCCACAGCCCAGGGGTCTCACTGGGTTATAAACCTCCAGGCACCGGCACCTTATCTCTGCTGTCAGATCTACCTTGAACTTTCAGGATAAAGTACCAGATTCGAAATCAGATCCTTTTCAGTGTCATTCCAGGAAACCTCAGACCTTTCCAGTGCATGATTCCCTTTCTGCTATCATCGCGGATCAGTGGAAATACCCCGACAGGAGATTCCATTCCATAAAAATGCCTCAGGTGCCTGGGAAGTTCCGAAGGTGGATGCTGCGGTAGCCTAGGCCACAAAGAAAACGGCCATTCCATTGGAAGACGCGTCCCATTTCAAGAATCCCATGGACAGGAGGGCTGAAAATGCAGCTTAAAGATCGTTTGAAGCCGCAGCGGCGAATTTTTGTCCCGTCAATTGCCATTGCTTCAACTTCTCGAGCAATTAAAGTCTGGATCCAACAGGCGGTGGAAGACCTTGCGTCTATACCAGGAATTGAACAGGTTGCAAGGAACTTGTCCGACACCTGTTTAGCAGTCAATTTCATCTCTGATGCTGCTATCGAATCAGTTCATATTTTTGCTAAAGCCACAGCGTTGTCGGCGGTTTCTAGAAGAGTTCTTTGGCTTAAATCATGGGCGGCAGATAATGTCTCAAGCCATAAGCTTTGCAGCAATCCGTTTCAGGGGAACCATCTCTTCAGAAGTGTTCTCGACTCGATCCTGGAATCCACTACGGGGGACAAGTACTCCTGTTGCCTTTGGTTGCCTCAGAGGAAAGGACCGCCCCGTTTCAGGTCAAACTACTTCAGAGCTCCAAGAGAAAGAGAGTCCTTCAGGCCCACGTCCTCAAGACTACCAGTCCTTTTGGGGTAAACCCTACGCAAGAGGTAGATTCCAGAGAGTTAGGGGAAAAGGCAAGGATGATAAGGCAGGGAGATTCTGACGCCAGTCATCTTCAGGTGGGAGGCAGGTTAACCTTCTTTATTCGCGCCTGGGAAGAGATAACTTCAGACCCCTGGGTCCTACGCATCATCAAGCAAGGTTAATGCATGGGAGCTTACTTGCCTACCCAGATTTTTTTTTCTGTCCACTCCCTCTGTAGGCCCTTGAAAAAGAACAGTTTTTTTTCTCCACACTCACGGACTTCATTCACGAGAGGGCTCTGGTTCCGGTTCCTCATCAAGAAATAAGGGAAGGAACCTACTCTCACGTTTTCTTTGTGCCGAAGCCATCGGGGAAGTTCAAGGTGATCATCAACCTACAGTCTGCATAAGATACAATAGGTTTCGTATGAAGTCCCTGAAATCCGCCACAGAGATTATTTCTTCAGGGGACTTCCTGGTCACTATAGACCTTAGGGATGCCTATTTACACGTTCCCATCAGAAGAGACCATCAGATTCCTCCGACTGGCCGTACCATTTCCTCAGGGAATTCGTCACTACCAATTCCAGGCCCTTCCATTTGGAATAGCTTCAGCACCACGAATTTTCACAAAGCTCATGCCTGTGGTTGTGGCCTTACTGAGGCAGAAGGGCATAAAAGTAATCCCATACCTGGACGATTGGCTCCTCCATAGCAGCCTCGGTAACCTTACTCCAATCCCATCTAGCACTGTCTCTTCGGATCCTCCAGTCTGGGATGGCTAGTCAACTTACAAAAGTCTTAGTTGCTTCCAAACAGACGGCTTACCTTCCTGGGGATGATTCTCGACTCGCACGAACAGAAGACGTTTCTCCCCGGGGACAAGATCCAAAGATTGAGGGAATTCACACGCACAGTCCTAAAGTGTCCATCAGATCCGTTATGTCATTACTCGGCCTAATGAGCTCATCCATTTCAGCGGTTCCTTGGTCACTCCTTCGGGTGCAGGTACAGGTACAGGCTCGGGTGCAGGTACGGGCTCGGGTGCCGGCCTACTGGCAGGTAAGCCCACTGGCAGGTTCAGGTACAGGCTCAGGTACAGGTAAGCCCACCGGCAGAGCGGACGGGAACGGAGGCCCATTGGCAGGGAGGACGGGAACGGAGGATTACTGGCAGGGCGGATGGGAACGGAGTACTACCGGGCCAGGCACGTGTACAGGCTCATGCACAAGTACAGGCTCAGGCAGGGGTTCAGGCACGGGTTCAGGAACAGACACAGGAACGGGCACAGGCTCAGAGCAAAGCAGTCCTTCAACGTCAATCCCAAGGCCCTGACTGAAGGGCAGGGCAAGTCTTTTAAAGACAGGGCTTCACTCAGTTCATGAGGCGCAGCTGTACCTGATAATCAGGTTCTGATCACTCCAGAGGGAGGAGGGTGGCCACTATTGGTAGCAGATGTATTAGCCTGAAGTATAATTCAGCCATGGTTCAGGCAGCAAAAAGTGGGCCCTGACACTCGCCAAGCAAGGGGCACAAGAAGCAGATGCCTGCAGAGCCTGACCGCTCAAATCTGCAGATGGGTGGAGTTCAGCCACTGCACCCTCTCCGCTCTTCATGTCAAAGGTTCCTTGAATCAGGAAGCAGACTACCTCAGCAGACAATTGGTGCTTCCGGGAGAATGGTGCTTAAACAAAGGGGGTCTTTGTCATAAATCTACTCACCCTCTCCCCGGCTCCAGCGACGGCAGAACACAGCGTCGGGTTTCCTCTCAGCCTCTGCTCGCCGACACAGACACGAGCAGAGGCTGCGTGCAGGCACGCCCCCTCCGTTGCCAGCAGAGACCAGCAGGGAGGAGGATGCGTTCTCAGGTTACTATGGGGACGCGTCTACTCCCTGCTGCTGCAGAAAGACGCCGGCTCCGTAGAAGTTGTCTCTCCGTATGACGTCATTTTGCCGCCAAATTCAAACAATAAAAGCCCCTTCCACTGAGAAATCATTGCTCAAGTATAAGCTGATTATTGCCTCTGTACCTTAGCGTTCCTGATTGATTCTACTCGTGTACCAGACCTTTCCTTCTGATTCTTGACCTACGTTCCTTGCTGCCTGCCTCGACCATTGCGTGTGACCTGACCTTGTTTCTGGATTATCCTTTTTGTACCTCACCTCGGACTTTGTGGTTGCCATCTGCGATTAGGAACCAGCTACCTGTTTGGCTCACGGGTTAACCGTGATAGTCTTCACCTTCATCACAAGGAAATGAGACACTCCTCAGATAGACCTGATAGGCTAGTCGGTCGACCTCAAGCCCTGGAAGCACTCTTGCAGACCTGGGACTTCGATCTAGCATATATTTTCCTCCGACTTTCTCTTATCTGCAAAGTTCTCCGGAAGATTCAGAGAAGCCCTCTGAAAATAATTTTGATTGTTCCTTTCTGGCCCCGAAGAATCTGGTTCTCGGACCTTACCGACCTGGCCTTGGACGAACCTATCCTCCTTCCTCAGGTGAAGGGCATTCTCCTCCTAGGCCCTGTCTTCCACCCAGATCCCTCCCGGCTCAACCTCTCAGCATGGCTTCTGAAAGGGAGATCCTGACCGTGAAGGGTTTATCAGTGGTGGAAACGATTCTCTCCAGCCATAAGAAGACTACTTCTGCAAAATATCAGAAGATCTGGAAAACGTTTATAACCTGGTGCAATGGATATAAGGTGTCCTCTCCATCCATTCATGAGGTGCTGTGTTTTTTTTCAAGACGGCTTCGAAAGTGGGTTACAACCGGCCGCTATTAGAGTCCAGATTTCGGCCCTGAACAAGTTTTCAGACTTCAACCTGGCTACCCATCCCTGGATCGCTAGGTTTTTTCTAAGGGGATGTGCAGACTTCGTCCCCGGCTCCATCCGTTGGTTCCGCCTTGGGATCTTTTTCTCAGGATTCTTCCAGACAGCATAATGCTTTGTTTCCCACCTGAATTTCTTCCTAAAGTGGTCTCGACTTTCCACTCGGATCAAGATATCGTCCTACTTAACTTCTGTCCGGACCCCAAGAATCCCAAGGAGGTGGAACTCCACTCGCTAGACCTGCGGAGGTGTCTCCTGATTTATCTCTCTCGTACGTCCTCTTGGAAGGAATCAAACTTCCTCTTTCTGTCCTTTGCGGGGTCCGCAAGGGCATGTCGGTGTCCAGGGCTTCCATTAGCCTCTGGCTTAAAGATGCGATCACTGAATCTTACATCTCTGCGGGAAGAGAACCTCTCTCCAGCCAGAAGGCACATTCGAGATGTGTCTCGACTTCCCGGGCGGAACTCTCTGTTATGAATCCTTCTCTCATATGCAAGGCAGCGACCTGGAGGTCCTACGTTCGTAAGGCATTACAGGCTGAACCTTGATCTCTCTGAGGAGTCTCAATTCGTCGTGTCCTTCAGACTGGAATCCTTCCCTCCCTATCTTGCTAATTCTTCACCTGTGCCACCTGGAATGGCAAGGAAAGTAAGAATTCATATCTGGGAATTCCTTTTCCTTGTCCATTTCCAAGGTGGCACACTTTTGCTCCCACCTTTTGCTGACTATTTTTTCTCTGAGTCTATCTTTTTAACCACACTGGGGAGGAAGGGGGAGGTCTCCTTTTTTTATAGAGTTTCCTGCCCTACCTGGTAGGCGGAGCCTTTCTTCACCTGTGCCACCTTGGAAAAGGAATTCCCAGGTAAGAATTTTAACTTTTTTTAGTCTGCTGTTTGTTTTTAACATCCTGTTTGTTTATTAAATTATTTCAAATAAATGAAAAATTTACATTTATTTTTTTATCCGATTAATCTAAAAAAATAATTGACCAACTAATCAATTATGAAAATAATCGTTAGTTGCAGCCCTAGAAAATAATATATGGTTATTTAACTGTAGTTTAATTATTTTACTTTTTCAACTGGATAAATATAGCATTTATTATTTGCCTTAATTTGCCATTTATTAATTGCCTATGCAGGACTTGCAGGAATTAGACAAATTAATTACTATCCTATTTATAATTATGTGTAATTGTACACAGCTTGTGCATATTAGAAATAAATACCCTAAATATATTTATTTACCTGTCTTGAGTTTTGCTTAGGATTTAAATGTATTTTGGTGAATACTAAAAGGTGCACATATTTTTCCTAAATTGTATTATTTTCAAATTTGGTATCCTCTACCTTCAATAGTGCTTACAGATCTCCAAACTTGTACATAAAAGTATATATGTATCAATCAGCGTTCATTGTAGATTGTAGAGAGTTAAGATAGGAATGAGTATGACCAACTAAGACAGAT